>NC_091836.1:12650378-12953409 GCF_037783145.1 Equus przewalskii
TGTTTTATAGTTTTCCATGTACAGATATTTCACCTCTTTGGTTAAGGTTATTCCTAGGTATTTTATTCTTTTTGTTGCAGTTGTAAGTGGGATTGTATTCTTAACTTCTCTTTCTGCGACTTTGTTGTTAGTGTATAGATATGCAACTGGTTTTTGTACAGTGATTTTGTACCCTGCGACTTGACTGTATTCTTTTATTCTTTCTAAAAGTTTTTTAGTGGATTCTTTAGGGTTTTCTAGCTATAAAATCATGTTGTCTGCAAAGAGTGACAGTTTCTCTTCTTCTTTTCCAATGTGGATCCCTTTTATTTCTTTTTCTTGCCTGATTGCTCTGGCTAGGACTTCCGATACTATGTTAAATAAGAGTGGTGACAGTGGGCATCCTTGTCTGGTTCCTGTTCTTAAAGGGATAGCTTTCAGTTTTTCTCCATTGAGAATGATATTTGCTGTGGGTTTGTCATATGGCCTTTATTATATTGAGGTATTTTCCTTCTATACCCATTTTATTTAGAGTTTTTATCATAAATGGATACTGTATCTTGTCAAATACTTTTCTTTCTCTGCATCTATTGAGATGATCGTGTGAGTTTTATTCTTCATTTTGTTAATGTGGTGTATCACATTGATGGATTTGCAGATGTTGAACCATCCCTGCATCCCTGGAATGAAACCCACTGTGTTATCAACTTTTAAAAAGCCTATGACTTATAAAATCACAGACCAAGGATCTGAGAGATTGACTTGACCAAGATCAATCACTCATTCTTTCTACACTAAGTTCTTAATCACTTTAGCTCAACAAACTTTGGTTGTGTTTGGTGGCAGTGCTAAGCTTTGGGGATACAAAAACAAAAAAATCAAGACGTTACTTCAGGCTCATTAGAGCCTGATGGGCAGAGAGAGGACTGTAGGCAGATGGTTAGCATACAGTGAGGCATCTGCTATAAAGGGAGCACGAGCACAGTGGTTGGGGGCACTGTATGCTAGTGAGTAGAATGCAGGTAAGTAACAGTGCCAGGATTCCAACGTAGCCTTCAGATGTGTGGGCCAGAGTTTCATCTTAATCTGCTACACTGTCCATTGTGATTTACAGGGATTTGGGCTCATCCACCTGTTCTGTTGATTTAGCAGAAGAATTTTCTAGCTACCCATTAAGACGAAGGAGAACACTGAATTCGAAGGGAAAAAAAGAAATGGAGTCACCACCACTCTTGTATTTGTTTACCTGAAGCAAATGTTCATCTGTTTATTTATAATCTGTTTAGTTTCCGGCTTCTAGGCCTGTACACAAAAAGTTCTAGCCTGAGCTCATGACTTTCACCCTGAGAATAAAACTGTTACTATGGAAACTAGAAATCATATTTCTTTTACTAAAACTTGATTTTATAAACTGATTTTTCTTCAATAAATGCATTTATACGCACTTGCTCCATGTTTGACTTACTGATTAAAGCCACAAAAAAAGTTAGTGACAATAATATTTCTTGTTTATTGTACATGACAACCTTTTCCATTTGTCTACCTAAAAATTTTAGTAATTTGGGCAGAACTTTATTAGGGATTGTTTAGTGCTTACAAGATGGAGCATATGAATTTTAGATGTTTGTGTTTATGGAAGAGTCCTTTGGAAACAAAACTGCAGAAGAGTCAGGGGTGAATATATTTTAGTTCCAGTATATTTTGAAAACCACAAGTCTGCACAAGTCAGCAGATCACAGTATCACAAACTAACCTGGTGATACTTTCTAATAAATGTTGCCATTTTTGTCCTGAGCAACCTTGCAAAATTCAGTATTCCCACTCATTTCAAAAAAAAAAAAGTGAGAGCTCTTTTTCTCTATTCTAGGGCAGAATGATAAATTCTTCCCACACTACTACCTGGCCTATAGTTAAACTCAGTGTAAAAGAGCAAATACAAGATAATCTTCAGTAAGCATCCAAGGAATCAAAATAAGTGCAATTTCAATTCATAGGTGGGGAAAAGTCTTAATGGGGTAGAATTGAGAAAATCCTGACAAAGGTATAGCATGAGAATAAAATAGAATTTCAGTGGAGGCTAGGAGGAGTCAGGCTGGTTGGTGGGTGCATTGGGGATGTGGTGGAGGTGAAAAGTGCATGACGCTGCTAAGTACTGGAAAGACAGGAGTAGACGTGTAGGCTGGGAGGACTAACATTGAATGGATTACTAATGTGATGGGATCATCTTACCAAAGAGAAAGCACCTGATGCAATACAAGAGGAAACTGTGTAGGCAAAGCCCTCTTGAGGAAATGGCATTCACATTGGGGAGGGATGAGTAGGAGTAAGCTGAGTGAGGAGGGTGAGGAGGAGGAGTTCTGCCGGGAGGTCCTGGGGAGAGGAGAGGAGAAGGTTGAAGGATTGAAAGAAGACTAAGGGAGGAGGGGTGTGAATGATATTGGTGGACGCTTTCAGGATCTATGCAGTGCTATGTCATGCCTGACTATAAAGGGCCTTGAATAGCTCAATACAGATTTGAAAATCTCTCCTGTGGTCTTTAGAGAGCCTGAATCAGAGAGCTACTTCCTCAGAGGAGGGTGAGGCAAGATGATCTTGTGGTACGTGTAATGTTTAATGTAGCAGTTGATTAAGTCCATTTAGAGGCTACTGCTAAACTTAATCATGGAAATATGAAAGTCTACATTAAAGTTTTATTTGAGGAACAGATGCAATTGTTATTTTAAAGTAAAATCCACTCAAAATATGCGGACATATTTTGTGAAGTGTCAGTATCCAGTTGGTTGGAGAAGAAGTACTACTGTTGAACCTGTGAGAAGCAGTAAAGATGTGAGAGTCATGTACTGACATGACTGGAGCTATGGGGGTTCATGAAAGTTATAGGGGAACAAAAATTTTTTTAAAAATGCTACTTTTGCTTAATGTTTGTCATACTTGCAGTGCAGTACTTAAGAGCATGAATTCTGGGGAGCTAGAACTATCTGGGTTTGAATCCCAGCTCTGCCACTTACTACCCTCGGCTAAGTGATCTTGGACAACTTTTCTGTGTGTTAGTTTCCTCATGTATAAAGGGATAATAATAGTACTTATGCCATGGGGTTGTTAAATGAGTTAATATTTGCTTGCAAAGAACTTAAAACAGTGCCTTGCATATAGTCAGAACAGTTTGTGATTCATCAGAAATACAAGAGACCAAAATTTCAAAACTGAAATTGGTCAGAATTAGATTCCTTTAAAAGATCATTGCATCTATTTTCCGGCTGCTACTCTTATGTTCTAAGGAAACTTCTTCTTGGTAGTCCTGTACTTTGAACCACCCATGAGGGTGTGTTTAGTAAACTTTCAGTGTCCTGAGTGACTTCTTTTTCCTGAATTGTGGGGCAGGTGAGAGGGAGAGGTCGGTCATCTAACTTGTGGCATAATCAAGACTTTCTTGTTTGGTTAGACCTTGCAGGTAGTTTGTTAGTCATTACTAATGAAGAGGGTCTTTAGGCAAGAGCAGGAAGTTGGTGTTGAGTCACTTTCGGTATTATGACATGGAGTATTTTGTTTTTAAAACATTGCAGGAAGTTAGTATTTGCTGTAGTAGATAAGATATCATTCAACCAGTAGGAGTAAATCCTACATAAAAATTTATTTTCCCCAAGGGTAAGTAATTCTGACTTATGAATTACTTCAATTATAACTTACCATTCTCTCTTATCTTAATTTATTTTCTCACCCTCTTTACATCTCATTAAAACGCTAACCTCTTTTTCTCTACCTTCTTGATGCAGGGCCTATTTTTTATCTTTTTTCTTTCCCAAAAGACTTTGGTATACTGGTCAGACATGATAGCCCAGCCTTGAAAAGCTCCCACATCTTTCTCATGTCTAAGGGCCTACCTTTATTGTATGTAAATGTGACTTGGATGAAAATGCTTATTGCTGGCTCCGACTTGTTTAGATGTTGTCTATGGGTTTGGAGAAATTGGTATTACCCTTTAGCGTTGGTAATCCCCTTTAGGATTACCCATTCAACCCTTTACTGTTTGAAATGAAAGGTTTTCTCATTGAGCCTTGATCATAAAAACAAAGTGAACCACTGTACCTCATTCCTTGCTTATTGTGTCCCCTCCATCCTGGCCTCCTCACTTTTCCCCTGACCGGAATGCCCATGCCCCAGATCATCACGTGCTTGAACTTGCATTGTATTAGAGTCTCAGCTTTAAGGTCACTTCTTCACTGTGGCCCTTCTTGGTCCACATTTCTAAAAGACTATGTCCAATTTTTTTTGCATTTACGCTGCTTTATTATTTGTTTCACTGCATTTATCATTAGCCAACATTGTACTGTACATATCTGTCTTCATGGTTTGAATTTAAGTTCTGTGAAACACGGACTGTTTTGCTTATTGCTGTATCTCCAGGGCCTAGACGAGTGCCTGGATATAGCAGGAGCTCAATAAATACTTACTTAATAAAAGATTTTGCTACATCCTTGTGCCTTCAGTTTAAGTGGTGTCAAATAGTGGAGAAATTGAACTTACATGGAAAGAGTAAAACAATATTTTGTTTCACAAGCATAAATAAAAGATTTTGATTCACTTTCATTTGATTTAATTTCAACCACGTTTATTCCTCCCCTTTCTGAGTAGTAGGCATGCTACTAGATGATAAATAGAAAAATGCCTAGTGTACAATCTTTTGTTCAGGTATTTCACAGTCTAGCCTGGAAGAAAACACACATAACCAAATAATCCAGTATGATAAGTGCTATGGCACATGTATGAAAAAAAAATATTTTGCCAGCACACAGAAAAGCTCTTCATTTGAATTGAGAAAGTGAAGAGTTTTCAACTACAAATGGTTCAAAGCTAAGTTACTAGTAATAATTCAGTGGGTCACATCAGTTCATCTTGTCTTCAAAGTGCTACTTGTCATTTCCATCTGGTCCTTAGAGGACAAGAAATGAATTTTGGGCTACTTCTCCAAAATAGTTGCTTGGGCCATTCAAGGTTTTTAAAAAAGGAAAAGCATCACCCTTCTTATGACTTCTTTGTCCTGATAAATGCGAGCCATGTGCCTCATCTTCCTATGGCAGATGTGGCTGTGTGCTGTTCTCAGACATGTAGTGCTTGATAGTTTGGTCTCTGAACTGCCCATCATGCCTGACAATGAATAATTATAGTTGTATATAAGTTAAGTATATTCAAAAAGCAGTTCTATACCAGCTAAAGAATTCTCAGTTGTTATTTTTAGATTAGTGGTTCTCAAAGTGTGCTCCCTATACCAACAGTATCAGCATCACGCCAACCCCTAACCTACTGAGTCAGAAAATCTGGAGGGGTGTGTTTTAACAAGCCCTCCAGGTGATTCTGATACATACTAAAGTTTGAGAGCCACTGTTTTAGATCATCTTATGTAAATAAAATGTTGCTACTTACATTCGCTTCATTTTATATACTCTGTATTGGAGAAGCTGTAGTATTTATGACAGTCTAAAATCAGAATATAAATTTAATTCAAGGCATTCTAAATTTATTTTGATCTGTCCCTCCCTCTTGTAAATTTAGTTTTGTGGGAAGCCCAGATTTCCCCTTGAATTTACTGACCGTACTCCATTCTAACTCTAGTCCAAACAGATGCTTCAATTAAACTTGCAGTAGCCTGTGCAACTTGATAATCTAGAAAATATATCACTCTTGCTTTCTCTGCTTTTCATGATTATTCAACAGTTAGCTTAGTGTAACATGATTACTTAGAATCCTGCATTAAGTATAAGTCACTCGACTTCTTCTAAGGACCATTTAACTAAAAATTCTTTTTTTGTATGAATAAAGCCCAGATCTGTATTGTTTTATTTAATTCACATTTAAGGTTGAAGATTTGGTTCTTTCCAGTTTTATTTTTCTACTAATAAGGATTTGATTGTCGTGCAAAGGTAATCTTTCCTCGTCTACTCCTTTGTCTTTGCTTTCTTTTTATGTAAAGAAAACATCCTATTTTGGACCATCTTTTTCCACATAACATTATATTTTTACCCAGAGTGTTAAATGAAAGACATATATGAATATATAGAGTGTTCTTTTCTCCTCTTCTTCTCTGTTTAGTATTATATTCTGGTAGGAATTTGAATGCTTATAAGATTAATTGTATAGTAATTGTTCTATATCATATGGACATTATTTAATTCTTAGAAATATAGTGAGAAAATAGGCAGCAATCACTACCCTGTTTATTTGTACTGGGCTTGTCTCTCCTTTATATCATGTCTAAAATTAGCGCATGTAGAGTTTTGTTTTTAGTGGTTTGTTATATAAGAACAGTTTTGGTGAAAAGTTTCTTGAATTTAATTTTTGAAGTCTGCTGTTTTTTAGTGAAATACTAAATAGTTAATGATTCATATATGATAAATACTTGATAAATATATGATTTATATATAATAAATATGTAATGATTTAAACTTGTATATAGAGGGATAAAGTCACTGTGTTCCACCTATATGGTAGCACACAGAGCCACCGTTTAGATTTTAATGTGAGAGTGTCATCATTGTGAGATGGTAGTAATGGAGCTGGTAGTGGTAGAGGGACTGCTGCCATTGCTGCCCCCGAGGGTTGTGCATTGCACTATTATTTATAACAGCAAAAGGATTTAGAAACAACTCTGATATCCAACACTGGAAAAAAAGGATCAGTGAGTTCTAATATAGCCATACAGTGAGATCTATGAAGCCATTAAAAAGAATGGGAGAGACCTATGTGTTGTGTCAAGAAAAGATACCCATAATATATTAAGGGAATAAAGCAAGTATGGTAGATGTAGAGCATGACATCAGTGGGTCTGCATGTATTATGGATTGTACACACAAAAGAAATCTAGAACATATCACAAAACTGAAGTAATTCACTTTTTCCCCGGGGGGGGTAGGTTACAAGAAAGTTTGGCTTTTTCCATTATGCGTTTCTGCAATTTTTAACATTTTAAAAAATTTTTATATGAACTGTAAAAGTGAATATGTTTCTGAACAAAAAGTTTGAGTAAAAGGAACTGGGTTACCAACATGTCATTCATATGTTCTGTTTATAAACATATTAATTGAAAATAATATGTACTACATGATTTTAAGCTCATTTATAGAAAGTTCAGAATATTAAGAGGCAGGACATTCATTCTTCCGTGTAATATTATTACTCAGATACTAGCCTACGAAATAAAAGATGAGTGACCTAGTCATTGCCAGGAGGACAGACATGTAAACAAATAATTACAGCTCTGTCTGTTAAATGTTAGTACAGAGTAGAAGAAACTAATAATTTTGTGTAGGGTAATCAAGGAAGACTGAATTGAAGAGGTGAAATTTGAGCTTTCTCAGAATAAAGAGTTTATAAGGGGTGGGGCAGAAGGATGTCTGTGATAACAGGAATAGCACATACAAGGAGATGACATGTTTTGTGAAAAGCGGGGGGGGCGGGGGTTGGGTATGTGAAGAAGACTTATTAAGAAATAAGTCCAGCTGGCATTTTCCTTTTGATAGTAGAGAGCAAGGGAAATTTTTTAAAGGCAGTGAGTGCCATATAAAAGTTTATTAGGTAGTATTTTAAGAAGAAAACCCTGATGGCTGTTTGATAAAAGACACTGGAATCAGGAGAGATGAGAAGTCAGACACCAAGGAAGGAAGTTCTATAGTGGTCAAGAAAAAGAGCTGGTAGCTGCTGATGACTGAGTTCTTAGAGATGGAATGGAACAGATCAATCAGAGAGAACGTTAAGTGGAATCTACAGGACAGAGTGAGTGGAGCAGATAGGGAATGTTGGTTTGTATCCAAGATACATACGTCTCTTTGTTCTAACTCAGACAGCTAAGGTGGAGAGCAATACTGTTTAAAAAAAAAGAAAAAGTAGAGAATTGATGTATTCAAGCAGGTTTGGAGGCTATAATGAGGTCTGGGTTGTTGAGTTGAGGCTCCCAAAGGCATCCAGTGACTGCTGTTGACTTGTTCATCATCATGATATCTTAGGAACTTAGGATTTTAGTTAACTTGTTTTTCAAAAGCATTTTACAATTGAGCCATCTTTGCAATTAAAGGTAGTAACAGACCATTAGTATTCAGTTTTGCAGGTTTGCTTATCTTCCTGGTAGGGAAATAGAGCCCAAAGTGATAGTGAAAGCTAATGAGAAAAGTGGTTTGATTTATATGTGTTAAACAAGTTTGCTTCCCATTCACCTTTTACTGAACATGGGATCCTTACAGCAAATGCCAACTCTGGACATGGTTAGCATTGTGTACAGAACTCCACATCTGGAACTGGAGGAGGGTCTTCCCCCTGTGGCCTCTCTTTTGGAGCACAGAACACTTTAGTTTCAGATGTCTACATTTCCTAACAGGATTTTACCCCCATTAAAGCAGAGCTTTGACAGTTGCCTTAGTAGCAAATTGGTCGGTTCCCTATAAAAATGAAACTGGCCTAGAATTAGGACTTTGGGTCCCTTGGGCCTGTGTGAGTGCTCTGTATAACCAGTTACTCATTCGGCATCACTCAAGGCTGGCATAGACTGCCAATATAGAAAGAAGGAACTTATTCCGTTTTTGCACAGGAAGCATACTCAGTTTCTGGTCTTTGATGTGAGAGATGAATATAAAAAAGTGTAGTTAGGAGGAATAATGGCTCAGGAATTAGGCTGCCTGGTTTGACTATCATCCCTGACACTAACTAGCTTTTGATGTTGTACCAGACTGAACCACTCTGTGCCTCAATTTCCTCATTAGAATGGAGATAGTTGAGTGATGTAGTGGTTAAGTTTGTGCACTCCACTTCAGCAAGGAAGTTCGTGGGTTTGGTTCCCAGGCACAGACCTACACACCACTCATCAAGCCATGCTGTGGCAGCAACCCACATACAAAATAGAGGAAGATTGACATGAATGTTAGTTAGCTCAGGGACAATCTTGCTCAAGCAAAAAGAGGAAAATTGGCACAGATGTTAGCTCAGGACCAATATTCCTCACAAAAAAGAAAAAAAAAAAAACAGAGATAGTACTGCTCGTGTGATTGGTTGTAAGGATTAAGTGAGTTAAAGTGCATAATATACTTACAACAGTGACTGGCACATAGCACTCAATTCATATTTGTCCACAGATGGAAAAATTGTAAGCATTTACTCAGACTCTATTTCTAATTTACACTTGCCTCTCCTGACTCCTGGTGGGGATGGGAAGGAGAAGAGGGGTGGAGGAGATGAGGAGGAAATA
The DNA here is from genome assembly GCF_037783145.1 of Equus przewalskii. NCBI lineage: Eukaryota > Metazoa > Chordata > Mammalia > Perissodactyla > Equidae > Equus > Equus przewalskii. The sequence goes on from NC_091836.1 coordinate 12,659,587, forward strand.
TGCTTGAATTTAGTAATTTATTCTGGGTCTCTCTTTTCTTTGCTATTACATCCCTAAAGCAATTCTCTAGCTTCCCTGCCCTCATAAAGATAGAATAATCTTCTTAGACTTCTATATTCTTTAGTCCTATCTTCCGGATGTTGTTTCCTCACTCTGTAGCTTTGAAATTGTCTCTTTTTGCTTTCCAACAGTTTTAGCGCTGACCCTGCCCCCTTTAAGCCTCTGACAAACTTAAACTTCCAGCTGCAACCCCCACCTCCTAGCAACTTCTGGGCTGCTTAAAAATAAACTTTTTCTGGATTATAGTTTTCTTGGTGTGAGCCAGTCACATAAATAATGGAAACAAATGGAGCTTGGCAGGCTTAGCTAAAGTGTGCTTTATATTAAACAGAATGTTTATGATACTTTGGATGTTCTGAAATCACTTGCGTATTCCTTGTTAAAGAACCTTGGAGACCCCTAGGAAGGTACTGTCACAAAACTGGCTGGATTGGGAGGTAGTCTCTGAGCTGTAGCACTTCATGTCTTGTAATAAGAGTAGTAATAATTATTTGGGTCATGACTTCCAAAAGGATTTTTTGAAAATCTGACTTTTTTTTTTTTCCATCTGTGTCTTTAGGGATGTTGATTTTATTATTTGGTAGTTTCTTTTTAGTGGAGAAGAATCAGGTACATAGGCTTACCTTTCTTCTCTGAAATGATGCTTGCTTCTGTTTTAATGAATTGTTTTATGTCAAGATGTGTTTTCTTTTTAAATTAGCACCCCTCACACTTTTTTTAGGCGCACCAAATAAAAACCAACCGTGATTTTTTTTCTGTATTTATAGGTCCTCTTCCTGATGGATGGGAACAAGCCATGACTCAGGATGGAGAAATATACTATATAAACCATAAGAACAAGACCACCTCTTGGCTAGACCCAAGGCTTGACCCTCGTTTTGGTAAAGGTTCATCTCAAAACCTTCTTAGAGATTTTTGATTACTATTTTTTGTATATGAATTTGGGAAGGTACTTTAAATAAAATTGCATTGCTTTATAGTATTAAAAAATGACTGCCCACCCAACTTTTCCAGTACTGTTTTTATACGTTTCACTTTAAACTTGAGAAATTCAAGTCCAAATCAGCTTTTTAACTTGGACTTCTTGGGATGGGGTTAGGGGAATGTTGTGGCTGACTGGCCAGAATCACATTTCCTTTCACATTTCTGGGAGACACAGTGATCTTGTTTAAAATGATCTTTCTAGCTGCAATAATAATCAGGTTGTCATGCTGCATCTAAAACCCAGGTTACCAGCCTTTGCCAGTGACCCAATGTCTGCTTATGCTTAACTTCAGAGAGCAATGAGTACCATCCTGTGCCTGGGTGTTGTAGTGTTTTCTGTCCTCAGTAGGGGGGGAAAACCCTGTCATCCTAGAGATTGACCAGTGAAAGCATTTTTTCCCTTTTTTTCTACCTTTTTTTTTTTTTCTTTAAAGTAACGGTCCTGTTCTTTGTTTTTCATTTAGGAAAAAAAAGCGCAAAGCCATATTTCCTCCAAGTCACGTGACTAAATCACCATTTGCACAAAGGAATATTCCCCTCTCAAATGTGCACATTTTGATGTTAGTGTACAAGCTCTTTAATGCCTTTTTATCCATATTTTTTCACTGTTTTCAGTTTCTTCCGTTGGGTTTCTGAGATATTTTTCCAAAGCCATGGAAAAATGAATCTAAAAAGGAGCAGATCATTGTGGTTTTAAAGCTTTCGTCTTGGACTGGATGCAGCTAAATGAAACAATGTGCAGATCACTGAGTAGGTCAGACTGAGGGGACGCGGAACCTTTGAAGCTTTACAGGGGTTGACCTAACAACAACTGTGGGGCCCTTACGGGAAAGAGGAATTAACTCTGTGAATGCCATCAAAACACAAATGCCGGGGAAAAAAGAAAAAGAAAAACTATACCCAGAGCTGGTTGGGTAAAATAACTTCCCTGTCAGGAACATTATGAACAGTTCTCCTGTATCTTTATCTATACCTTTAAAAAGTCCCAACGTTCGGGTTTGTCCTAAACTGACTAATTGGTCAGCTTTATGGACTGGTGGAACCCCCATTCAAGGAAAGTCAAAGGTGGGATCAGGGCAGAGACTCATTTTGACAAATATCCGGTTTGGCTTAAATGCTAGCCTTTTGAGCTTCAAGACCTATTTGGGTGTTAAAAAAGTAATGTGGCATGTTAATAATTTGCAACTTCAGATTCTATTTAATACTTGAATAAGCCCTTGTGGTTGAAATAGGAAACCAAGTAAGGTAGAGAATTTAATAAATGTTGCCATTTGTGTGGACTGGAGTGATAACAACCATGTTTCCTTAAATCATCTTTAATGAAATGAATTTAGCTTGTCCTCGTTTTCAAAAGTTTTTAAAAATGGTACTGTGGTTTTTCGCACCAACATAAGGTTATAAAAGATGATGATTAACTCCTAACTAATGCAGAAATCAGAAAGGGAAACAAAGCGCTTTTTAAAAAAAAATTTTTTTTTTTTTTTCAGTTAAGACAGTGAAATAAAACAACTTGGGTGTGAGCTTAACTAGATTCATTAATTACACACACAGCTTGGTCTTTTGTTTTAAATTGAAGAAAGTACTAAAAAACATTCTTCTTTCCTACCTCCAACACATATGTACACGCAAGCATACAATTAGATATGCCAAAAAAAGTTTCATGAAATTCTCTTATTGCCTTTAGTTTCCCCTTTTTGGGCCCACTGTGTATGTGTATTCCAGACAGGCTTGACAACATGCCAGAGCTTTTTATTTTGTGGCCCGACTTTTAATCTGTTCCAGACCTTTTCAGTCAGAGAGCTCAAGTGTAACTGAAGGGGGGCAGGAAAGAAAAAAAAGTGTGGGTTTCTCTGATCTAGAGTGACAGCAAATAGAGACAAGCTGTTAGCTGCTGAATTTGAAGGAGTTTTCCTTGAAATCTGAAGTTCTGTAGGGGATTGTGTTTTATCTCTGCCAAAAAAATATAAACTATCCCCTTTCTGACTCTTTGAGCCACACAAACACAAGTGGTACATTATTGCTTTCGTGGTTGCTTTCCTGTATTCCCCAAATCTGTGTTAAAAGTATATACCAATTAGCTTAAGTCAAGTTGACCTGTGTGTTTTGATATTTTAGAATGGAAGATAACGCCTCTGAATGAGCTTAACTTTATCACTCACTTCCTTCAAACACCAGCCTCTCTTATATTTCAGTTCTTTATCAGATACTTTAGATGAATTATATTTACAATAATTTATCAGTCCTTCACATCCCACATGAAATTAATAAATTATCCATATAACTTCAGGAAATTAAATAGTAATTTGTTGTGGGTTGGTTCTTTTTTATCTGACTTTTCTTATTCTTTAACATTTAAAAACTAGGTATATTTGACATTTATAGTTTTTTAGAAAATTTATTATTAATTTGTAACAATTCATGAAATGACATCCAGTGGCAGTAAGGACTCACTGATAATTATTGGCTTTGAAAAAAGGAGGGCTTTTGTTTGTTTTTAAGGAATCATGTTAGGAATGTTTTTACCCTGTATTAAAATTGATGCTTGAGTATTACGCAGGCCATTAAATTATTTCATATAAACACTCTTTTTTCCTAGAGATTTTATACTTGTAAACATGCAGAGTCTCAAGTTTAAAACATTTTCTTGTACAGTGTAGAATTATTGTTTTATGTAATATAGTCATATGAACATTTTCCAGTAAAATCTCTAATGAAAACACACAAAAATTATAATTTTTGTACTTCATAATGAGACATCTACTCCAAAGCACTAATAGTCAATGAATTGGTCATTTATGTAATGTTATTTTCCCTATTATTTATATAAAAGGACATTAAATAGTGTTAGCAATCTGTGTTTCTGAAATAAGTGCTGATGGCACTGCTGGGATAAAAACATACTTAGTGCAAATAAAATATTGGAACCAGAGATTTGGGCTAACATATGTATCTTGAGTCTTAAAGGAAGTAATGAACAATCTAGTGTGGCAAAAACAGAATATCCTTTAATTCCTAACAACAGTTCTGTGTGTAGAAATCCTGTCCATGGAAATGGCAAAGGTAATTAAAACCCAGATGTTGATTTTGATTCCATTTCAAAATTTCCCAAAACTTGCTATACGCTCTGTGTGTGGTATAATTTCCTAAAATAATAAAAAGAATAAGTAAAATATATATAATTTATTAAGTCCCAAAGCCAAAAGTTCTTCAGCACATCTTTCTTATCGAAGTTGAATGTTTTATATCAATAGAGATCAACTAAAAATTTTAACTGTTTCAGACGTTCATTAACTTTTTCCCTTTAAGATCAAATATTTCTAATAGCTCTTAGATGAAAATGCACGTAATGACCAACTAAATACCTAAGTCTGGTCTATTAGAGATGGGGGAAAAAACACTAAAAGCTGTGGAAACTAAACCTGTAACTCCATTAATGGAGTCTTGTGTAGATAGAATGTCAGCATCTAATCATTTGAATTTTACTGAAGCAAATTTCTTAATAATCCATGCATTAAAAACAAGAGTTGTTTTGTTTTTCTTTCTCTCTTTTAACTCTTTCCTGGTGATACTAAATTGTCAGTATTTGGTTGTGGACTATTATTGACTACTTAGGATAGGGAGGAAAAGATGTTTCCGTGTGTTTCAGGTTACAAGAGCTGTTGCTAACTAAAAATTTTTAACGGATAAACTTTAGAAAATTTGACCCTGAAAAGGAATTTATAATTCTTCTAATTGACATTCCTCAAAAGGGGAGAGTGTATGTTCTGGGCACTGCAGGACGTAAAACATCCCTGGCTCTTGCCCACTAAGTGCCATAGTGACACCCAGTCATTGTGACTCCCCAAACCACCAACCTGTATTAAAAAATAAAAAAACACTGGGCGAGGTAGGGAATAGTGCCCCAAATCTGAACTTCTCTGAAATCTAGGGAAATTGTGACCTAGCTAAGGTTATAAAGTTGAGTGACAGAACTAGAATCTGAACTTGATCTTTGACACCTAGAATTCTTAAGAAATTTAGATTACATGCGGTTAATCTTTCAGAAACACCTAATTCACCAACACTAATACATGGAAATTTCAGAGGGAAGACGACAGTGGTAAATGCATCTACTTATATGCTGATATTGTGACTCATCTTGAGGAAATTACCCAAGGTAATGAGTTTCCAGTTACAGAAGAGAATTATAAGATCTCTGATTGGAGCAGACTATGAAACCATCTGGATGAATTATCATCCCTCTCCTCTGTTATATTCTTAAAAGATTGTCTTCTAACCTCAGCTTTGACCTTTCTCTTGACTGGGAGCTGACCACATTACAAGGCAGTCCATTCTATTTAAGGAAAGTTCTAATGACCAGAAAGTATGTGTTCCTTTATTACCCAGAAATACACTTCCCTTCAAATTTGTGAATACACTTCTAATCCCAGAAGTGTTCTCTTCTGTGGTTTCTCCAGTTTTTTCATGTGGTAAGAGTTCTGGATTCTTTACCAGTTCACTCCTCTTCTCTGGATGCTTTCTGTTTTACTAGTGCCTCTTTGCATGTGATGGTCAATACAGTATTTTATGTGTACATTATCCAGTGCAAAAAAATAGTTATGGCATCGCTCTGACCTGGCAATTTATATGCCCTCCAAAAATCCATTTTTCAAATCTGCAGAAGTTAGCTAGCATCCTGTTTTCTACATGGTAGTTACATAATGTATTAAATTCAAATGAATTAAATTGTGATGTAGAAAAATTTAGCTACTTAGTTGGGAATCAGTTGGCCCAAAGTTCTGGTATCACAACGTAACAACTTATTCAGAAAGATACCTGACTTCTCTTGACTTAATTGGACTCATCTGTAAAATGTGACTGGATTATACTGAATGCTTTTAAGAGTATTTCCAGTCGTTAATTCAATACAATATGCTAGATCATGAATTCTTTAGTGACTGCTTTGGACTCTTGATTTTTCTCAATAGCCTTATGGATTTGAGTGCACTGAGGTTTCAGAGATACTTTTGAACTATTTTATTGCACCATTTAAGTTTAGCTTTTGGTCCTCTGGTCACAGCTGGGAATTGCTTTTGAAGAGGAGACAGGGAAATCTTTCAACCTTTAATCTAAAGATAAGCCTTATCACATGGTGAGTATGGCCAGGCAAACAAATCTGATGGGGGATGGGCAGTGCTGAGTGCAATAATTTTGTCCAACTCTCAAACTCTTGGAAGCATGCAGGAGTTTAAACATGCTCATATTAGCAGGGTTCAGCTTTACTGCCTTAAAGATGGTGTATTTCTGGTATGCTTTGTTTCTGTAATTTAGAGCTCCCATGAAGTTGCCATGATAGAAAGCCTGATGTAAGCTGATTTAAAATATAGTTCCAGGCTATGTGTTTAGTGAAGCCTGATTTAAAACATACTGTTAGAGATTTTACTAATTGTTGCCCTCAATACATATTTTTTTACTTAAAAAATAAGCACTTACTGAAATGAATATTTTAATGCATAAGATTAGATAACATCAAAATTAGTTCAACTTGAGGTTTGCGGTTTTATTTAGGTTTTTTAAAATTTGTGTTAAATTCAGGAGCATGGTGCCATAATAGTTTATCAGTCAGCAATCTCTCCATTACTTGCTAAAGGTGAGTAGGCATATGTTAATGAAATTAAATTAATATGTAGTTTCTACTTGATAATGATTCAGTGATGCAAATAATGATATAATGAAATATTTTTGTCTTTGTTTACATGAGTTAGTCATAGAATTTTTACAACTTAAAAGCTTAAGATCCACGGAAGTCACTGAATGATAATTTAAATTGTTTATTTGTGTTGCTAAAGCCCCTAATGTCAAACACACACAGAAAAACATAATTAGTTTTTAAAATAAAACTATGTTCACGTTATAACTGCTTATGTCAACTCTACATTAATAGCAAGAATCTTAGAAAATGTGCTAGAGAAGAGAGCCATTTGGTGATGCCACTTTTTGTGCCAACCCAGAGATTCGGACACAAGAAACAGAAAAAGAGATTATAGACTTCCTGAGGGAAAACTCAAATATGTAGGTTTCTGATAAAATAAACCAGAATGATGTTTGGAAGAAGAGAGTAGTTCATATTCTTTGTTTTGTTTTATACTCATTTTGCTCTGCTACTCTTGTTGCTGAAGTCATTTTAGAACTCATTCTGGACTTGCTTCAACTTGGAGATTCTCCTTTGCATTACTAATAGCATCCTACTTAGTTGGGATAGAAACTATTTCAGTATTTATTTACTCAACTATTTGAGTGCCAGTTATGTACCAGGCACTATGCTAGCCTTGTTTTTGGGGGGGGGGGGTGTTACAGCCTGCTAAACAAATAAATACTACAAAATGTGTTAAGTACAATGAAGGATAATAAATAAGGTGCTATGAAGGGAAATAATGTGGAGTGGAGGGAACCTGCTTGAGCATGGGTTTTCAGGGAAGGCTTTTGTGGAGAGGAACATTAAAGGATGAGAAAATGCCAGACAAGCTCAAGACTATATAAAAAGACCAGTTTTTGTGCTTACCAATAAAAAAAACTAAGGTATATATTCTTCTAAATTATAAATTCCACTAGTGAAAGAGCATTCATAGTAGTAATAAATTACATGTAATTAGAAATAAAGCTATTATTAATGTAACTGCTTATACATTAATCTAATATGAATTCAGAGTGGCAGGTATATTTTAAAATGTAATTCCCCCTCCCTTTAGACTAATAGTCTCATTATCTGAACTTTTCTCTCCAAGCTAGACTTTAAACTTTATTTTCACAATAGAGGGAAAAAACAATTATACTCTGGGGACAGAGAAAGCTGAAAGCTAGTTAGAATACTTTCTCCCTTCTCCTCCTCACCTCATTTAGCAACCCTTGTGTTCTGCCCCAAACTACTTAATGAAGTGATGAGAAGAGAATGTTCTGTTGAATTTTTTTTTAAGTTCCATCCATAATTGTATTGTTTGAAAAGTACCATTATAAAGAATTTTCATGCCTGTCTTTTGATAGAAGGTTGAAGGAAGAAGAAATCGATTTGACCTAAATAATGATGTTTCTTACTGATATTTTTGATCAGTTTAAAAATTTAAATACTTTAACCCAGTTTTGGAGCCTGGAGATGGTGCTTGGGAAAGAAGAGCAAAGTGTGGGAGGGAGAAATTAGTTTTCTAGTAACAAGACCTAGAGTAGTCTTAGACTAGGTGAACTGTTAGCACATAGTATGAAGCAAAACCACACGATACCACTTTATTCCAAGTAGGATGGCTAAAATCAAAGACAATAACAAATGTAGACCAGAATGGAGAAATTGGAACTCTCATATATTGCTGATGGGGTTGAAAAATGATGCAGCCACTTTCAAAAATAGTTTGTCAGTTCCTCAGAAAGTTAAACATAGGGGCCAGCCGGTGGTGTAGCAGTTAAGTTCCCATGCTCCAGTTCGTCAACCCAGGGTTTGTAGGTTCGAATCCTGGGTGTCAACCTACACACCGTTCATCAAGCCATGTTGTGGTGGCATCCCACATACAAAATAGAGGAAGATTGGCACAGATGTTAGCTCAGGGACAGTCTTCCTCAACAACAACAACAAATAAAAAAATAAACTTAAAGAAAATTTAAACACAGAATTACCATATGACCCAGCAATTCCATTCCTAGATATATGTGCCCCAAAATTGAAACTATATATCCACACAAAAACCTGTGCATGAATGTTCATAGCAGCATTATTCATAATAGCCAAAAAGTGAAAATAACACAGATGTACATGAGTTGATGAATGGACTAACAGGATGTAGTATACAATGGAGTATTATTTGGCATTAAAAAGGAATGAAATGCTGATATGTACTACAACATGAATGAATCTTGGAAAACAATCCAGTCACAGAAGGCCACATAAAGTTTGATTCCATTTATACGACATGTCCAGAGTGGGCAAATTCATAGAGACAGAAAGTAGATTACTGGGTGCCAGGGACTGGAGGAGGGGTGATAGGAAGTATACTGCTAAAGATACAGGGGTTTCTTTTGGGGATGATTAAAATGTTCTGGAAATTAGATAATGGTAATGGTTATACGATTCTATGAATAAATAAAAACTGTTAAAAGGGTGAACTTATGATGTGTAAAATATCTCAGTAAAATTTTTTTTTAAATCATTCCTAGACATGGCATTGTCATTTAGGTATTTAGCTTAATTAAATGTTGGGAAACATTTTGTATATTGATAATAAAGAGATATATTCAATCATTGGGACCCTGGCCTTTTGCTCCTTTTATAAGAGACAAATTTTCATTGTGAATCAAGTAGTAATTATTGCTGAAAAACCATCATTTTATATTTAAATACATAGATTATGTCGATTAGTAGCAACTTTTTGTAGATGATTCAGTCCCCTAGCTTGTGTAGTAACCAATTAGCTAGCAGTGGGTGTGTTGTTTTGTCTTTACTGTTTCAAGACTGACAGATGGCATGTTACTTTGTGTTTTTAGGAAAGCTTGCATTTTCTTTTTTAAATGTCTGCTATTTTACAGTCTTGTGTACCCTTCTAGATATGGGAAAAAGCTAAAATTTGTCCCTAAATGTATGAAGAAATTAATATAGCCGTGCTAATATGTAAACATGCAGTGTCTGAGACCTGATAAAATACTAGACAAAGTAATGTAAGAAATGTTTTCTTATGTTGTGGGATATTTGATGTAAATTAATGTTTAAAAAGTTCAAAAATTGTTTCTAATTTTAAATTACACTTAATGAGGTTATTAGAATCGAATTTATTATCCCCAAATTTATGGTTGATTACCAGATTTGTAATACTCTGTAGCATTCCAAGGTTGAGGTTACAGATTATGTAAATCTAAAAATTGTCTGAAGTTTGAAAATTCAGATGTTTGGAATGAAATTTGGGGAGAGACCCATGGTGATGACCTCCTTTCTTTTTGAGAAGGTGGTCTCTTGTTTTTCGGTAATTGCTGATTCGATGGTTCACCACCATGAAGCTGTCAGGACTAATTTGTTAAGTAAAACTTGAAACAGTTACTATTTCATAGTCCAAGCAGCACAGACTATGAATTTTAAAATATAGCATGTAGTTTTTAAAGTTCTGTCATATTTTAGGGGCTCTTTTTTCCTCTTTACCTTTTAGAAATTTTATTAAAACTGGGAACATTAGGATTTCAGTACTGTAGTTGATCATGAGGAGTGGAAGTTGGTAATGCTGTTCTCTTCTTTTCTGGCTACTCTGCCCCCTTTCCCCAGGAAACAAAGCCTGTTTTGTTTCTTGCCTGCTTGTGAGGTCTCTGCTGCACCCCATGTGGGCGCACTGCTCTGTACTTTGCTGAAATGCTTGAGATACTCAGAAGGTAAAGAACAGGAGGCTGCTTCTGGAGAGGAATAAATCCCTGCTTCAGTAGATAAACAAGGTTGTTTGAATCAGTCGTTTAAGGGAGGTCTTTATATGGAAACTTTGTAGCACTGCTTGTATCCATAGGTAACAGCATTTAAGTAAACACAACTGATAGTGCTCATCATTATCAGCCAAAGAGACTATTTCTGTTGCATATTTTGTGCAAATTTCTGTTTAATTCTGCAGAGCTGTTCTTCCTCCATCTTTTGATATCCTATTTTTTCCCTTTCTGTGGTTTTGAATAGTCAGATAAGCTTAGATTTGAAAAAGACCTTACCAACCAATTCATTCAGAATGCCGTGAGCAATGGTGCCTGTCATTGATGATTACTGCTTGTAGTATCTGATTCTGGGAAACTAGTGGAAGGCGGAGGATATTTACCTCTTTATTTTTGTGAAATTTTATTATTGTCTAATTAGTTTTTCCAAGGAATATGTATTACCTTATATTAACTTATTAAATGTTATAACTTATTAAATGCTATATTACTTAATAAAAATGCAGTGTAGAAAGCTCAAAAGCTTTCCTCATGTTTCTTAATATATGGAATATTTAGCAGTGAATAGCGCTATAATCTCTTTTGAAATCAGTCATGTTTTATAACTCCAACACTCCTCAACTTACTAATGAGCTATTGGTTTTTTAAAATCAATTTATTTAATTGCTTGAGATTGAAAACATTTTATTCCTAATAGTTGTTTGCTCTAGGCCTCAGTTTATGAGGTGTTCACTGTATATGATGGATTCTCTGATCAGTCCCCCAATTCACATTTAACTCATATTATCGAACCTGACATAGGAAAATGTGTAAAAACATTTCTGGGGAAATATGTTGAGTGTCCTACTGGAATGCTAGGAACATGTTTCACCGAAAAAGAAGGATCCCTAAGAGGCTTGAGCTAAGACTCAATCTCCACCACTCATTTTTTTCCATTTAGATCATTTAGGAAAGATAAATATGCTTACCTTTGTGAATCTAGAATACTTAGAAACAATGAGTGGCCTGGTAAAGTGGGAGCAGAGGGAGGGAAATACAGGAATACAAGCCAGGATGATTATCTTTAGGAGTGGTAATCTTAAAGTTTAGAAAAGACTGTTTTAGAGAAGGGAGGAGAGTAACATTTATGGAGCATCTACTGGTTTTCCAGGACGATAGTAGATGTTTACATACATTACTTAATCCCCACAACGACTCCAAAACGGGGATGTTATGTCCCCAGGTATAGTTGAGGAAATTGAGGATTAGATGAATGACTAAATTGGTTTGCCCAGCTCTAATTGTGATTCGTATAATTCTAAAGGCCATGTTTTTTCTGTCATCCTGTGATGCCTGTCAATTGTACATCGAATGTTACTTTTACATTAGTAACAGTAGATGTAAGCAATTGTATTAAACGAGGTTGTTGATTGGTGCCTAACAAATCTTAGCTCTCAAAAATTTTTACTTTTTTTCTACCCATTCTCCAATAAAACTTTATAAACTATATACCATAATTAGGAAAGTTTTAGCCATTTATTCTTTGTAAAGACATTTCATAAATATGATTTTTCCGTATAAGAGATTAGTAAGGCTTACAACAATATGCAGTAGTGAGTCATGTTTTGACATGCCTTCTGTGCCAGACAAAATATTAAAAAGAGATAACCAAAAAGACATAACCAGGGTCATAAATTTGAAAAAAATAATCTCTGTGGGTCAGAAAATAAAATCACACAAAGCAGTGAGCAAGGGCAAGGCTAGAGGCCTGCTGAGTTTTGGGGCTGTTCAGCTCCTGAGGATATCAAGAGCTCAAAGTGTTAAGAACACAAACAGGCTTAACAGAGAAGGCCGGGCACACAGCCGGCTGGCCCTGGCTCTGCTACCTACAAAAGCAAGGACTGACCACACGTCAGGTCACAAATTTCAAGAATCTATGCAGACCACCTTCTTTTGACCACAATACAATTATATTAGAACCCAATAATAAAAAGTTAGCTTTATGGGCCAGCCCGGTGGCACAGTGGTTAAGTGCGCGCGTTCAACCACCAGTTCAGATCCCAGCTGCGGACATGGCACCACTTGACAAGCCATGCTGTGGTAGGCGTCCCACATAAAAGTAGAGGAAGATGGACACAGATGTTAGCTCAGGGCCAGTCTTCCTCAGCAAAAAGAGGAGGATTGGCAGTAGATGTTAGCTCAGGGCTGATCTTCCTCAAAAAAAAAAAAAAAAGCTTTAAAAAAATATGGTTTGCCTACCAGCTATTAAAACATATTATAAAAGTTGTAATTAAAACTGTGGTACGTAGTATAAGAGTACTTAATGAACAGAATAGAAAATCCAGAAACAAAATAACAAAATATGGAAATTTAGTCTATGATAAAGGTGATTTGGGGAAGGATACACTCTACATGAGCAGTGTTGAGACTAATGGATAGTCATGAAGAAAGATAAAATAGATCATGCCATATACCAGGATAAATTCCAAATGGATTAGATTGAATTGCCAAATAAATATATGAAGTAGAACCATATAGTCATTGCATTAAAAAATTGATGAGTTCCTCTGTCAACTGTGAGTAGGGAACATATAGCTAAAATTTCAAAAAAGATTGATAAATTTGACTTAAAAAATAAACTAGGGGCTGGCCCGGTGGCGCAGTGGGTAAGTTCGCACTTTCCACTTCTCCACTGCCTGGGGTTCACTGATTTCGGATTCCTGGTGCAGACATGGCACTGCTTGGCATGCCATGCTGTGGTAGGCGTCCCACATATAAAGTGGAGGAAGATGGGCACAGGTGTTAGCTTAGGGCCAGGCTTCCTCAGCAAAAAGAGGAGGACTGGCAGTAGTTAGCTCAGGGCTAATCTTCCTCAAAAAGAAATAAAATAAAGATAAACTAAAAAGACAGATGGTAAACTGAAGGAAATTATTTGTAACATATTTGACAAAAGTTTCCTATCCTTAGTATATAAAAATTGTCTAAAATAGAGAAAGACCAATAATGCTATAGGCAGCTATAGGAACACGGTTGACATAAAAAAAATGCAAATGGCCCTTTAAAATATGGAAATTGATCAAACTCTTTTAACAAGGCAAAACAAATAACATCCACTGAGAAATGATTCCTTATCTTTCAGATTGGCACAAATCCCAAAGTTTCACAAGGCTGTGAGGGGAAAAAAAGAACTTTCCTACCTTACTAGTAGAGATACAACAAAGTACAATCCCTGTGTATGTAGGGAGGTCGGGAGATTTAGCAATGTTACGTATGTCTTTAACTGTTAATTTAGCAGTCTCTCCTGTCTAGGACTCTACCCCAAAGATACAGTAACAGAAATACAAAATAATGTATTTGTGAGCTTATTCTGTACAGCACTCTTTAGTACTGGTGAAAACCCAATAGGAAACTGGTTGAATAGAATGCTAATTAGCAAAAACACCCTAAAAAGAAAATGGAGAAAAATTTCTATATACTGCTTTGATGTGATCTCAAGGATATGTTGTTAAGTACAAAAAAAGTCACAGTGGAGTAAAGTATGCTACCTATTTTTAAGAAGTCTCTGTTTGCTTAAATTTTTTAAAATAGAATAAACAAAAAACTGGTCTGGTAACAGTTACCTGTTACCTATTGGGGCTGGGGTGATGGTGGGAGGGAAGTAAAACAATTCTCTAAAATTCAAAATCAGAATGTCACAAATGAATCTGTGTATTGAGTTGTTGGCCAAATTACACACAAATTATTTCAGGTGACTTAACCACAGTGATTTGACTATGTACATCTAATGAAATATCTTAAGGACAAAAAATGACATAGAATTTACAAACTTTTTAATAATCATTTTGTTGATTATAACTTCAGTAATGTTATTTTGAAACAATGCCTATGTATAGAAGGATAATACAATTAATGTTATTAGAACCAAGTTTTTCAGCATAAAAGAGAAAATAGCTATGGGATCAGAGAATCGAAGTAAAAACTCTGAATGATACATATTGAAATTATTTATGGGTGAAATGCTGTAGTGTTTGCTTGAAAATAATTGAGGAAAAAGTGAGTGAGGATAAAGGTAAAACAAAATTGGCTGTGGTTTGATTACTGGGAAGCTGGGTGATGAGTATGTGAGGATTCATAGTCTGTATTATTTTTTCTACTTCTCTATGTGTTTATGGAAATTATTTAAAAATTTTAAGACATATGTTTAGAAGCTTAAAAATGTGCTCCTAAATAACTCATGAGCTAAATGGAAATCACAATAGAAATTAGAAATATTTGGGATAGAACAATCATGAAGTATACTAATTCAAAATTTATGACGTACAGGAAAAGCAGTACTTAAAAGTAAATTTACTGACTTAAATGCTCCAAGAAAAGATTTAAACTAAATAAATTCAACTTAATTTAGAAAAGGCAATACAGAAAAACTGGAGGGAAAAAGTTGGAACAAAAAAATAGAAATAAGTTGATAATGCCATCACCTTATATTAAGAGTAGCTCTTGCAGGTTGAATTGAACTAAGGCATTCAGAGAGAGGTTGGTCTGTAATTTTCTCTTTTTCTAATATTTTTGGTTCTGTGTCGATGTTATGCTCACGGAAGAGCTGGGCAGTCTAACGGGAAATTGGTAAGATTTCTATATTGCCATATCTAAAATAGTTAAATTTCTGCCTGAGCGAATACTCACTTAGAAATGTTTCACTGTTACTTCAGCACAAACTTTGTGCCGGATGCTGTGAGGGCATCTGAGGATATATACATAATTAGAATACTGTCCCACTCCCATGCTCCTAGAGTCTAGAAGATACAAATTTGTAAATATAAAATTATAATTGGGTGAGAAATGTCAGTAGACAAAATGGGAAAGTACCTCGAGGCAGTGCCCTGAGGGAAGACAATTCTTAATGTACATGATGGACTCTAGGAAGAGGCTGGGGAGGTTTGCTCAAGTAGTCTCCAAGAAGAGTTGGCATTTACCAAGCGGCCTCTGTGGGACAACCGAGGAAAATCACCACAGGGAGTTCCCTATGTGGCTGGGAGGCCAATAAGTCACAAGAGCTTTCAGTGTATGTTATTTCAGATTTTGACAGTGAAGTTCATGAGAGAGATTGGTCTGTAATTTTCCTTTCTTTTAATGTCCTTGAAGGTATCAGGCTATGCTGGCTTCATAAAAGTGTTGTGAAGTATTCGTTCTTTGCTGTTCTCTGGAAGAGGGTGTATAAGCTTGGTATTATTTCTTCCTTGAATGTTATGAAGCCATTTGGGCCTAAGGTTTTCTCGTTTTAAACATTTTAGTAGAAACAGTGACCCGAAATTTCACCTTAAAAAGTTGAATATGTGTCTGAAAAGGTGATATATCATTCTTATTAACATTTTCGCATCATAAAACTTCCATTTGCTCACTGAGGTTACCACAGTCCACAGTTTGATCAATGTTGCATTATTGACAGAAATTCAGTAGTGTAAGAATCTAGTCCGTTTCTAGTTGTCAAAAGGTATGCTATAGGGTCACCTGAAAAAATGACTACCTGAGCTGTATGGGGGCACAGCAGTGTTGAATGAGACAAATCTCTGCCATCCATATACTTGTAAATCAGCATGCATCAGATCATTTTAATCTACTTAAGTATGTATTTATATTTTGTAATAGGCAATGCAGTTATATCACTCAAATTTCAAAAGGTACAAAAAAATGTCTCTTCAACTCAGTCCTGTAGTCACCAGTTTCCAAGCTCCAGAGCCAAAAGATGTTAGTTACTTCTTGGCTGTCTTTCAATTCATATTCTCTGGATATGCATGCAATATATATTTCACTCTTCTTCATTTTTTCTTTTTGACACTTTCTGTTCTGCACTTTGCTTTTAACTTAATATGTCTTAGACTGTTCCATGGCATTGCATAGTCGAGCCACCTCTTGTTTCTTTTCTCTTATGGCTGCCTTGTCATCTTGTAATGACGAATATGACAAAACGATAATAAATTAATGTAATCATTGTACTATTGATGGATTTTTAGGTTATTTCCAGTCTTACTACAGAAAAGGCTATGTTGAATATCCCCAATTGCTTTTGAATAACTAAATCATCCTTTTCCTTTGCTAGTTTTTTAGGACAGATCTTTTATTTCATTTCAGCCATGAATCAGAGAATCAGTCAAAGTGCTCCAGTGAAACAGCCACCACCCCTGGCTCCCCAGAGCCCACAGGGAGGAGTCATGGGTAGTGGCAGCTCCAACCAGCAGCAACAGATGCGGCTGCAGCAACTACAAATGGAGAAAGAGAGACTGCGACTGAAGCAGCAAGAACTGCTTCGGCAGGTGAGGCCACAGGTTAGAAACCAGCCTTCCGCTTTTTTGGGTTTGTTTTCCTACCTAAAGTTGGGCATATTTCATTTTAGTATTTATTTGTTACATAGGAATGTTGTTTCTTTAAAAGTAGAGTGACACAAAAATATTCTATCCAGCTCTGTCCTTGTCTTAGTTTCTTGACTGACCTTTGATCACGTGGACTGTAACTTGTAAACCCATATCACAAAGAGATGTTTTGGCCATGGTCATTGCAGTCAAGTGGAAACTGAAGGAAGCAAGGGTGCTTTCTGAAATCTACATGGAATTGTGGATTACTGTATTGCTGAGGATTTCACTAAGGGGGAAACTCTAAGACGTTACGTGGGGAAAAACATCTTTTACTTTAAATGAGTTATTTGGGGGAACACACCAATATGATATTTCTCAAATGACAAATAAGTTTCAGTATTGCTGAATCTAAGATGTTGTATTTAAACCGTAATACAAATTATGCTAAGGTTACAAGATCTCAGAGTGCTTTAAAATTACCTGCTTATGGATATGTTTTCATGTTGGGAAGGGTAGGACCTAACATCAGCGAGCTTGAAACCCTTTATGACCATTTTCATCAATTTTCTTTCAGAAAGTCCTATTCGTCTTTATGTTCCATAAGAATAGATAATCCCTTGTCTCAAAATCAATTTTTACTTTATCTTGTTTCAGAATGGTAAAGTCTAAGTTAAGATTTTGGGAATATGATCTTATCAAAGCAGTATATTTTTAAATTCTTACATAAATTTTTTGAATAGATAATAAAAACATGGTGTGATTCTGAAAGTGTACAAAAGGTGAAAGTACAGTGAAAATAAAATCTCCTTTTCCATTTCCCTGGTTCTCTTCTCTGGGTGTAAATAACTCAGTTTCTTGTAAAATTTTTTTTTCAGAGACCTTCTGTCTGTTTACAAACATGAAATACATGTATCTGTACTATTTTTTTCCCCACGTAAATCATAGCATACTAAGGGTAGACATTAAAAAGTCATTATACTCTACATTTCTGTTACCGGGATGTAAGCATTTGAACAAGGTACTTCTTTTTTTTTTAATGAGGACTACATTTTAAAAGTGTCACTTGAGTGTTGATGGAAATACATGAACTTGATAGGATCACTGAACTCTGATTGGGGATTTGAAGAACTGGTACCTGAGGAATTAAACTAAGCCATGGAATTCTAGACAGACTCACCTTTAAACTGTTTGTGCTGTCAGTAATCTATCAGAGTGATTCTAATGTGGTTGGTACCAGAAGTGAGCCCTGATAGGAGTAAGAGAATTTGTGCCAGCATATGACGTCAGGAAGTGGTTTTGAAACAACTATTTCTTCATCTGCCATTAAGAAGGTGGAGAGAAGGAACATCTTAACAGAGTTTACTGTATCTCTAACTGACTTTCTAACAAATTACTATAAAGGAAAGATATTTTTCATTTAAATTGCGTAGTATCAGAACAAGGTAGCACCATCAAGAATATAATTATGTAGCTATTAGAAGAAATAAAGCAATTTAAGAGAATGTTTTCCACAGCCTGTTTTCATTGCTTGCTTTTCATTTTGTTGTTGCTGAATGCTAGATGGTCTAAGTAAATACAAGTCTCAATTTCACATACGCATTGAAGACTATCAAAACCAAGAAACCTTATTAAAAGTTATTTAATTACTAATGTCAAAGTCTTGCTATTTGTAAGATAATTTTTAAAGTCTAGAAATGGGCCATTCGTCATTTTGTTGTATGCTATAGATCAGCCTGGTTTTATTTTTGGTGGGCAAAATGCTGCTACTTATAAAACTCTTCCTTCCAAAGAATTGTTCTAAATCTTATTCTCGCTCTTACTCTGGGTGATGGGTCCTGGACAGAATAGCTTCACTTCCTTTAAAGGTAATTCTTACTTTGTTTCTTCTTTACCTACTCTGTTGTCTTTTCTTATGTTGAAGTGACAGACCTGCCCTATTCTTATATGAATAGTCTATTTTTTAGGATTTATTTATTTTTTAGTAATCAGTATAAATTCAGTGTATCTTAAGTCTTTTGGCTTCCTGTGAACTTCCATTGATAGTTTCTCTTATCACTGAAACATCAAATTATACTTTTCTTGCTTCATCTAATTCTCAGAAGCAAAGAACCTACCTGGCCAGTATGAAATTTTATTTGAGTCCTGACACCTAACATCTTGCTGTCCTATCCTCAATGCTGTTCAACACTTCTGAGGTTTCAGTTTGTTATGTGGTGACTCCATTGGCTCCTGTCTTCCTCAGTCTGCTTCTGCTTCTTGGGCTAGCTTGGGAATTCTGTGCTATGGTGATATGTCTGGATACAATTTGTAAGTCAGCCTACACAGCCAAACTATGTGGCTCCAAGTAATTTTTATCCGTCTTATTTTTTACTCTTAGGCAATGCGGAATATCAATCCCAGCACAGCAAATTCTCCAAAATGTCAGGTAGGCTCTTGTCTGATATTTTAGCATTGAAAAAAAAAAGATAACTAAATTAGGAAAGAGAGAAACCTGTGCTCCAGGGGTCTGTCCTCACTGAAGATTAGCCCAGAGTGTAACTTTGAGCCATCTTTCCGCCAAGATACTTCAGTTAACATTGCTGTTCCCAGAAAGTCTACACTATCTGCTTCCTGCCTGCTCCTCCCAGAGAGCTTCTAGTATTCATTTTGATTTCATGGAGGTCTTTTTTTATTCCACATTTGAGATGTATTATGTCTCAATAGTACATCCTGTCAGCCTTGAGGTGTGCCTTTTATTTGCTTAGCTTAAAATAGTATTTATAATGATTTATAGGAATTAATAATTTGAAAAGTAACAAAGGTAGTGCAGATTATTTACTTGGGTAGGCTACTTTAGGAAATCTTATTGAGTCATAATGATACTATTAGGAAAAATTCTTTCTAGTGGACATTCCAAAGGAGAATATCAAAATTATCAGAAGAGAGAAGGATCTGCCTGGGTGGTGTTTTGGGTTTCTTTCTTGGCTTTTATCAACATTTCTCCCTGATGAACCCAAGGGAGCAGTGGTTGTGAAGGCATCTTTTTTAGATGGAAAGATTGTGGCCATTTTTCCTTCTAACACAGGCACTTATCTGACTTGTGGGAAGAATCTTATTTTTGAAGCCAAAGAGATTCTCTTTGTTCAGGGTTCACAAGATTTGAAAGAATTAGGAGCTAGGGGATCATTGTACTTTTCTCACGTAGTCAGAAGCAACGATGAAGCACCTCATATTCTACATAGCTCTTCTGCACTAGGCTAAGTAAGTGCATTGTGTTAGAATCAGCTGTAGAAGTGAGAGTTGGCAAAACTCCCCTCATTTTGGATATTGTTAACTTGTCCACTGGAGCACCATGCTGATCAAATCAGATAATAGTCCTCATTGAGACCAGTTAACTTTGTGAAAGGAAAAACTATTCTTTATCAATCTTATAAATGCCTCCATTAGTCAAGAGACCAGATAAGGGAATAACTCATGAAAGTCGTCTTTGCTAAAGAAGAGCAAGATATTATTGCAATGAGGCCCACTAATACCACATTTGACTGGGAAGAGCACAGTAGCATTGCATCTTTATAAAGTGAACACATTTTTTCCTTGCTTTTGGAAGGCTTTTATTCGTGATAAATGAAGTGGTAACTAATATAGGAGCAGAAATTAACTCAAACAAGGTTTGGATTCAAGCAAAAAGTCCTTCATGCCAAAAGTCTTTTGAAATTGTTTCTTCTTTTTCTACTGAGATCTTAAATCTGATAAATAAATGCTTCTAGGTCTTTATTTCATACTTGAGTGTAGGTGTAAATCGTTGCTGTTATTAAAATTATCGTTAGGAGTTCTTAGGTACTTTTTTTTAGCAGTTAAACTTTAGAAAGGTGAGGCTTATAAGTAATAAAAATTCTGTTAAATTTATATGCTATTAAAATTGCAGAGTTGATTCCTTAGATTTGTTTAAGCCAGAGAAAAAGACCTGAACGACAGGTTTTTTAAAATCAATTTTGTATATGCTAGAGAATAAGATATTGATTTGTTATATAAAGTTATAGTCGTCAATGTATTTATCTGGCACAACTGTGAAAATGTCAATAAATGTAAGAATTTCCAATATAGGGTTAAATTTGGAGTATCTCAAATACATGGAACCTGGTGGTATTTGTATGAAGCAAGCATTTCTGTTTTTGTCCTCCTACATATTTTCTAAATGACCCGAAGGTAGATGTCAGGAAAGATTTCACAAAGGAGGGTCATATCTTTTTTTTTTTTCAAGATTTTATTTTTTTCCTTTTTCTCCCCAAAGCCCCCCAGTACATAGTTGTATATTCTTCGTTGTGGGTCCTTCTAGTTGTGGCATGGGGGACGCTGCCTCAACATGGTTTGATGAGGAGTGCCATGTCCGTGCCCAGGATTCGAACCAATGAAACACTGGGCCGTCTGTAGCAGAGCACGCAAACTTAACCACTCAGCCACGGGGCTAGCCCCGGAGGGTCATATCTTAAGTGAAGATGGCTTTAAATATGGTTACCAGGATAATCAATAAAGCCAGAAAGAGCTTTCTAGTCTCAAAGAACAGAATGTATAAAGGAATAACGGAGAAAAAGGGACAGATCCATTCAATATTTGAGTGCCAGGCACTGTTATTCAAAGTTTGGGTTTTTTTTGTTTTTTTTGTTTTTTTTTTTTACTTTTCTAATAGAAATTAGTACAGGTGAGTTAATAAGCAACGTGAAATCATTGTCACTATTTGATAATTATATACATCGTATACTGTGGGATGTGGGAAGGTACCAAGCTTCAAAATGCTTACAAATTACTTGTTTCAAAAGCTGTCTTTAAGTACTTCCAAATAGGATTAACTAAACATGTCTGTATTGTGGGATTCTCTGGCCATGGAAAGTAATGTTAGTATGGGTGAGATTAATGCAAAATTCTGAAAAATTAAGCAACTTTAACGGCGGTAGTATATCTTCTTAGTTAAAGATGGAAATTATCACTGTAATTTGTTAGGGTTTGTTTGCAGAATTTTGGAAAAACTTGTCCTCGTAGAGCTTTAAATTTTTTATTTCATTTTGATTATTCACTATTTTTATGTTTCAAAGGCAGCTTCTCTTCTCAGAAAAAACTTTTTGAAACTGTAATCATCTTTGCTCTATGAGATTGAGCATGTAA
Source organism: Equus przewalskii (assembly GCF_037783145.1). NCBI lineage: Eukaryota > Metazoa > Chordata > Mammalia > Perissodactyla > Equidae > Equus > Equus przewalskii. Next base: position 12,681,516 of record NC_091836.1, read on the forward strand.
TGCTCAATTTTCTAGTTAGATCTCTTTCTAATACATCAATTGCTCCTTTGTAAATTGGAGACCTTTTGAGAGTGGTTAAGAATGCATCCCAGCTTCTGTTTCAAAATCTTTTGAAACACTTGGAGGAAAGATAGTACCACCTGAGTGTGAATATTTTTACCTTCTCTTGTGCTTAAGAATGTGGTTCTTATTACGTATGGTTCACTAATACCTATGAGATCAAATCTAAACTCTGCAGCCTGGCTCATGGTCTGTGGTCAGTAGCCTTCTCTCTCACCAATTCTGATCAAGCCAGTTACTCTTCCTTCAGCCAAGTGCACTCTTCTGTCTTATTGCCATGGTTCTGCTCATGAGCTTTTCCCTTTAGTGAATACCTGGCTTTCCCCCTTCCTTCTTACTGATTAAGATTCTCCATTTCTTCTAAGGGCTATGTCACAGCTCATCCTCAAGTGGCCTCATCAGAATTCTTGAAACTACCCAGAAAATAGAAACAAGACTGCTGTATATAGATATCTTAACTTTATTTCTGAGCAGATAATTGCTTTAATCTTCTTAGAAATTATAGCTATAAATATTTTGCAACTAATGAATATTGAGTAGTTGCCATTCCTTATGGGTAGTAATAAATATGCAACAGGTCAGTTGCTGGTTTAGTGAGTGATAAAATCCACAGTATTAATGTTGAGGATACTGTACTACATCATTAGCTCACAATGATGAAAAGGTTCTGATGTCCATAGTTTTAGTCAGATAGACCAAAATAATACCACTGTTCAGAGCCATGTGAAAACAATTGCCATCAATCTTTTTTTGCTTTTTTCTGAATTTAATAAAAGCAAAGAATTTGGCTTTTTTTCCTCCAAACTGTCTTTCCTGATAACAGACACTAGAAAAGCTGTTTCAGAATCCAGTTAATACTTTGTCCACGATTGTCTCTCTTCTTTTTGAGCCCTAATATTGGATAAGCCACAGATTCATTTAGGTGTTTTCCCATGAATATTCTATTCTTAATTAATGGCACAAACAGCAAAAAACAAAAAGCATTCTAAGTATTGGCTAAATGTTTTAATAACTTGAGACATAATGAAATATTCTGAGTATTTAAAGATGTGTAGAGAAATGAGGTATGGCAAGACCTATCTTGAACAGTTGGAAGAAATGGCTTTTTTCCCCCTATTTTTAGAATTGTTGACATAAACTGCTATTACTAAGACAAACTGTTTATAAAATGTATATTTTTAGAGTTATTCTCCATTTCTAAATTTGGATTTCTAGTTCACTAAACCAGCCTTCCTTAAATAAATTGATTACAGGGCAGGATGAGAGACCTCCACTTGTGTGCCATATATTATTTAAAATGGATATACTCTTACATAGCTTAGTATTTGCTAAAGACAAAATTGCTTTCAGAAAGTAAAATTGACATTGTATTTTATAGAATATTCTATAAATGGAATCGTAACTTTCATCTGGTATGATTATTTTGAGATTCATTCATATAGTATCTATAGTTCATTCCTTTTTATTGCTAATGAGTATTCCATTGTAGGGATGTACTACCATTGCTTAGTCGCCTCTTTATAGACACTTGTTTCTAAATTTTGACTTTGTGGAGATATATCCTTTCATTTCTCTTGGGTACCCTAAGAATTTAATAACCTAGAAATGCTATAAATGTTTCCAGACTGCTGACTACAACAGAGTTCCCTTTCTCCATATTTTTTTAAATGCTGTGCCAAAGCATTGATTGTATATGGGGCCAGAAAACTTTTAACTACCAGATACATATTATCTTAAAGTGTCTTTTACCCTATGAGAGATGATATGGCTATAAACGAGAGGGGGCAAATATAAAAAGAGCCAATAGCTTATATCTGGGTCCTAAGTCCATAAAAGTCCACTCTGTAAAGCAGGCAAATTCGTGTTTTCCTTTATAAACCATCCTGGAAAGTTTCCTCCAGACCAAGCTGGGACCATCAGTTTCACTTATAGTGCAGATAGCTGTGACTCCAAATGTGTCCCAGATTAGCTAAGATTTACAAGCTCAATGGGAAAAGCCACCACATTTTTATATTATTACAGAAGAATATGAGCTAAAAATACTTGCTTCATTTAGGAAAAGTCAAATACTCCAAAAGAACTTTTTGACCTTTGAAATACAGAAGCATGATTAAATTTTGGCTGAATTTTCTATAACTTGCTTACTTCTCCATTTTGGAAAGTCTGTCAAACTATTCTAACTACCTTTGGGAAAAGAGAAGCTTAACGAACTTGTATTTTTAGCTCATAATTCTAACTTTAGGCATTTGTTCAGGATAAAAAACTCCTTAGAGATAGACGTAACTTTCAACACAAAATGTTTCAACTGAAACATTGGACTCTTTTTGTAGACAGTCCAATTATGTCCCAAGGCTTATTTTTAAAACAGCTATGCTAGATTTACCCAATTACAAAATAATGTTCATATTCATCCAAAATGTGTTTTGATAAAATTACTTTATTGCAATAGAATAGGCTTATTCTACATGGATATACAGGCTTATTTTGATGTGCAGTATAATGGAGAGTTTATATGGAATATATTTTTTATTTAAAAATTCAGATTATGTAACTTCATTTCATACTTATCCATATTAAAATGATTATTTTTCTCTAACTACCAAAAGGTCTGTACAGCTCTGAAACAAGTTTTCAATATTTTACTTCTAAAATTCTTAATTTCACACAGTGTGTTGACTTTCACACTTACAATTCTTGACCAAGAATACGAGGAATTATAAAGCTTACTCACAATGAGAACCCATGACTTATATATTCCTCACTGGAAGCCGGCTAGCTTAGGGAAGAACTCTTTCCATTAGCTCTGACTCCATGTTCATTCTCCTTCAGATCTGATGAGGGTAAAGCATAGAGTAGGACACTTCCCCAAATTTTAATTTTCACTTTTAAGATCTGCCTTCTTAAAAGTATCTCAGGGGCCGGCCCCATGGCATGGTGGTGAAGTTCAATACACTCCACTCCAGCAGCACGGGTTCTTGGGTTCGGATCCCAGGCACTGGCCTATACCACTTATCAAGCCATGCTGTGTCAGCAACCCACATATAGAAAGTAAAGGAAGATTGGCACAGATGTTAGCTCAGGGCTAATCTTCCTCAGTAAAACACAAAAACAAAACTATCTCTGTGTGGGTGTGTGTGCGCGTGCGTGTATGTGTGTTTATGTGGGAAGGAGAAGTTACTGTTTTTATATTCAGTTGAACTCCAGAGTCATAGGTTATGAAAGGAGAAAAAAGATTGGCTTGTTTTCCTACGTAAATACATAGTTTCCCTCCCCCATTTTTGACAACTTCTTTAAAATAGCAACAAAAATTTTCATCTTCCTTATTGAACACAGTGAAATAAATTATATTCACAGCAGATAAAAATATTAACGTAAGAATTAATGACTTGGGGGCGGGGCCTGCCAAGTCAACTTTAATTACTTAAAGCAACTTTGTCTTTAGCAAATACTGAGCTATATAAGAATATCCATTTTTAGATAATATATGTGTAAGTTATTATACATCAATTGTGACTCAGTAAAGCTGTTAAAAAATTATCTAAGGCGTCTAATTAGCCATGTTCTTTTTGCTGCAACGGAAGTTTCAAAACTGAGCTGAATATTCATACCTTGAGTATGATTTCTATAATCTGTGTATGTTATTTGTATCATTAGCCTTATCACATTGTTTCGTTTTCATGCCAAATTCTTCTCTATTTGATTAATAATACTAACACCCTACCACCCCACCAGTAAATAGAGTGGCATTGTTTTCCTTGATCATTTCAGGTTCCATTTAGATGAATCCCTCAGTTAGTTATTCTTAGTTATGGCTCAAATATAGACTTGCTGAGAAGTGTGTTTCCATAGCCCTTTAGGGGACTGTACATCTTCTTAGGCAACTTGGAACAATTTGCTTTCTTATTCACATCTCTAATTTACCTTTCTTTGTAAATGTGGATAGTTAGTTCTGCAATGTCTGCCCACGGTAGAAGTTCAATTTTTAAAGGCAGCAAAAAGTAAAAATTTGACACTTTGAACAAGCAAAGTAGCAAAATTCAAAGTTAGCAGAAACATGGAGAGTCTGCACATGACAATTAGCTTTAACCTCATAAAACAATCTTGAAAAAGTGGGAACTGTATCAAAGAGAGTAAACAAAAAGTTGTAAAAACAATATGAAAGTTATTACGAATTTATTCAGTTATTTCAGAGTGATTTACTGGTTAGTGCCATGTCATGTACTTGCTTTATGCTACAAGGAGTTCAAAACTAGGTACACAGAAACATGAGGCATGCTACCTTTGATAGAAAGCAGATGAAGCTCTTTTCAAGATATTTGCAAACACTGCTCTATTTTGAAAGACCTACAGCTTCCTCACAGAACCCTAGGCATCAGCCTCATCCAGAGCCTATTTTATTCAGTTTAAAATTTATTGCTGTTTACATCCTCATATTTTAATAGCAACATAAATTCTTCAAAGTATTAGAAGTTATTGTTTTATGCTCTAAAACAGTCCATTCATTCATTCAATGTGCCCTTAAGGGACAGAGAAGAAATAAAGAAATAATTACAATATTATGTGTTAAGTGCTAAGATCCTGTTACATATGTATGTTTAGGGTGTTAAAGAATTATGTCTATCTGTCTAATCCAGTTTGAAGGTGGAGATGGGACCCATCATGCAGAATTACCTAGAGAAGGTAACTGAGTCTTAAATAATAAGAAAGAAAGTGTTCTAGTCAAGAAGAGCATATGGAAAAACATGACCAAGAGAGAATGTGTCATACTATGGACCTGCAGGGAGCACACCCTCATCATTTTAAAGTCACTTGTCACTTTGCAAGATGGGAATGGGAGAAATCAAAGATAGAGGATAGAGAGAAAACAAAATGGATCCCCAGAAGCTACTGGGAGAGTGAGTTAGCTTTAAACAGGAGGAGGGGCAAGAAAACCATTTTCTGAGACTGGAAGAAAAGTTATAAAGATGAGTATGAGTGAAGATAGCTTTGGGGGGAACAGGGAAGGGATGGCAGGAGGAGCCAGAAAACCATAAATTGTGCCTGATGGCCTCAATCTTCTTATTTAAATGGGAGAGAGATAGAAATGGACTTGACTGAATAGGGGTTTGAGGAGAGTGTGCCAGATTTGCAGTAGTGACCATGAGAGTGTGAGAGAAAACTGACCAAGGCCAAAACAAGAAATCAGTGAGTGGTACTAAGGGTCCAGCCAAGGCCAAAGACTATTACTTTATATGAACAGTCTGGACAGCTGTGTGATTTTTCTCTGGCATTTCTTATCAATCTCAGTATAAAAATGAAGCAAGCACATTTTTAATACTGATTCGGGTTTGGAATTTGCTGTGTTGAGATATGTGTATATCAGGAATGTGAAAAGTACTTGTGTATTTCAAATGACCAGCCATGAGTTGAAGCTTGTAAGGAAGGGGGAAAAAATAGGAAACCAAAAGGAAGCCAATAGACTGGAATAGTAGTAGAGGGAAGGAACTGGAGTCCCTGAGGTTGGAAGGCTGGTACAGTGTGAGTGAGGTCATGCAGGAACTGGGTGGAAAGAAAAAATATGGTCCCAGAAAGCAGAATGAGTGCATCCAAGATTTCTGGGGAGAAATTTCTAAGCCAGTTCCAGGGTATTACCGAGGGACTTAACGATTGAAATACAATGGTGAAGTGGTCAGTATCATTGTAATTTAGAGATCTAGGAATTTCAGTGACAGATTACCATATATAGTCATGCATTACAATATAGTTGTGCATCATTTAACCATGGGAATGCATTCTGAGAAATGCATTGTCAGGTGATTTCATTGTTGTGCAAACATCATAGAGTGTACTTACACAAATCTAGCCTACTCCACGCCTAGGCTATATGGTGCTAATCTTATGGGACCACCGTCATATATGCAATGTGCCGTTGACTGAGACGGCATTAGTGCAGGCACATGACTGTATAGGTTTTGTGCATGGATGTTGACAGTTCCAAAGTGATGGATATAGTTGCAATGAAGTGAAACACTGATTATTGTCCCAAACATGACTAAAGATTTTAGAAGTTGGTTTGGTTTTAAATAACAGGGTCTTGGCTGTGCAAGTGGGTGATTGAGGGAGGTGGAGATGAAGATCATTGGAATCCAGAAAGTCAAGGAGCTGTCATTTTGAGTGAATCATCCAACTAAAAATGTATAAATAACAAACATGTCTCACAACTACTATGATATTGACATCGTAATGAGCATAAATGGTATTTTAAGATATTTGCCACAGCTGCAACATGATATGAAAATGTCTCCTATTGTTGAAAAGTCAAAGGTATAGTAAATACTACTGTTGTTGCTTATATTTGTAATTGAAGAAAATGGTAAATTTCAGTTTGCAGTTAGTGGTATTTTTTTTCCTCCATCCAAGTTCAGAGACCCTCTCCATTCTGTCATGATCCTCAGGTTAAGAAACTCACGTTTAAAGGATGGTATATCCAGAAGGCATAAACTTGAATAAAAAGAAGTGATTTTTGAATGAGGAAGAATTTGTAGTATAGAAATGGTGATATAGAGCTCAGAGGATATCTCTCACTGCCTCTCGACCCAGTGATGACTGTGGGAGTGAGGGGACTGGGGACGGTGGGTGTGTGCCTCAGTGAGTAAGCTTGGCTCAGAAAGGCTGCAGCCAGGGCAGTGTCCTTTGTGATTAAAAGCCATAGTTCAAGTCAAACCAGAAAAGTTGAAGGAAAGGAAGCTGATGCTCTAGCAGCGATGATGTTTATGAGGCCTTGAGAGAGACAGTGGAAATTCTTAGAGAAGGGAACAATGAATGGATGAAAAGATGAGAAAAAGGATAGAGTAGTAATGAATGTGTTAGATTGGCCAGAGTGAGAAGACCTAGCCTTGAGGCTCTGGGGAAATATAAGGCTGAGGCCTCGAATGTTTGAAGCTTGTTGAGGCTGACCTTCTGGAACCATCAGGGTAGTAGTGGCCCATAGCTTTTGCTCAGGTTTCCAGAAAGAAATTGTTGGATGCCCCTGAAGGTAGTTCAAGATAGAAAAACTTGAAGTCAAAATGAAACACTTGATAGCAAAGTATAAAACAATGCATGGGGCAGTGGAGGGAATTGGTATCTTATGGTAAATCATCAAATGTTGTTCTTCCAACTTTGTTTTTATTACTGGTACTGAACACAAAAAATCATATGAAGGTTGGTGAGTAAAAATAAACTTTAAGAAGAATTCCTTTTTGGAAGACCAGACTTGCCATCCTGCCCCAAAGGGGGGGGTATCTGCCAGAGTAAGGAAAATAACAAAATGAAACTAGGTAGTAAAGTATATGTGTTTTTTGGAGTTCGTAAGACTAGATACACTTTCAATTTATATAATTTAATTTTCAGTCACTTGAAATGGATAGAAGAACTTGGTCTCTCTGGGAAACTTATTAACGTTAAAATATATGTTAATATTCAACTTTATGTGTACATGGTTACCCTAATGTGCGCTTTATTTCTTTAAACCTAACAATAAATTTGTTAGTAAATTCTGTGATTCTGTTTGTGTCTGTTTTCTAGGAATTAGCTCTCCGTAGCCAGTTACCAACACTGGAGCAGGATGGTGGGACTCAAAATCCAGTATCTTCTCCTGGGATGTCTCAGGAATTGAGAACAATGACGACCAATAGCTCAGATCCCTTTCTTAACAGGTTAGTTAGAGTTGGCTACTGGCCGATATCTGAAGAGGATCATAGCTTTAAGATTATTCTCCTTGGTACTTGTAATAAGCTGTTTGAACATCTGTGTGGGCCAAAAACCATAGCTGTAAATGAATCTCTCCATAAATGGCAAGTACAATAAAACTTGAGGATTAAAAGCAGGCTCCTGTGAGAGGAAGTGAGATGTTCAGACTTGTAGAGTGGGTACTTATTCAGTCACGTGTTTGCTTCTGCCTATACTGTTGACTAACAGTTAAAATTACAGGATCATGAAGGAACTTGTGAATGCCTTTCTATGAAAGCAAGTGAACTGCATCTTAAATCTACTTAGGGCTACATTGTAAGGATCATTGCAAGGAATTTTCCACGTGAGTGTTCAACCTGAGAGGTTTTACTGCAATAGCCCTGTAAGGCCTCATTTCTTAAGGGCTATAGTTTAAGGAGATAAAATCTATGGTTGTGCCGCTTTCAAAAAAAAATGTGTTAATGTTAAAAGGCAGTATTTGAAAATAACATAGCTTAAGGATGTTTTTTGGTGAGTTACCACAAATCTTGTATTTCAGGCAAATTACAAAAATGTGATTATATATAGCGCTATGTTGAAAACTGCAAGCTGAAACAGGTCATATTCTTTGTCTAGAAAGCCACTTAAAATTAAGATTTGACTACAATTCATTCTTCTAGGTTGTAAAATATTTATGGAATTTCAGTTTTAAAAATATGGAACAGGGCCAGCCCTGGTGGCCTAGTGGTTAGGTTCACCACCCTCCGCTTCGGCAGCCCAGGTTCAGTTCCTGGGCACAGTCCTACTCCACTCATCTGTCAGTGGCCATGCTGTGGTGGTGGCTCTCATATAAAAAGAGGAAGATTGGCAATAGATGTTAGCTCAGGGTGAATTTTCCTCAGCAAAAAAAATATATATATGGAACAAATACTTTCTGTTCTTTGTGCTTTTCATTTTTGTTTTTTAACCAATTTTAAACAATGCATTTTTAAAAATATTTAAAGATACTTGGTTTGGGAAAGCTATTATGCTGCCCTTTCACTTCTCACCAGTTGAATTGAAAACTTCATGATCCTAAGAAAAATGAAATATCTTATCCTACCAAAATATTTAGTACAATAGAATTTCCCATGGTTTGCGCAGTGTTAAGATTAGTGCTGGTGGCCTAATTGGTGGGTTTGGTTTGGAAAACCATCTAAAATGTATTTTGAGTTTGTATTTACTCTTCTGATACCTACAGTTTAAAGTTGTCCAAAAATTGAGTGTATTATACAAGATTATAGTTCTGAACTTAAACTGCGTTTAATTAGTAAAGGTCATAGCCACAGAACTTTTTTTTTTTTTCCACAAGGGAAATTTCAGATCAATATAATTCCAGTACCCATCTCATTGAAGGCCTCTACTGATCCAGGGATAAAATTAGACTATTTAGAAAAATGAGTGGACTGAATACCCTTCTTGATAGTCTTTGTGAAGATCTTTCTTAAAACTTTTGATGGGAGCTGGGCTACAGTTTGTTACTCTGTTTTCTGGTAACAGTCACAGAGTGGTAGATCCTCAGTGTTATCAGTCTAAGCGCAGAATTCTGTGTCCACTCTCTGTAATGCCCTCAGTGTCTAAAACACACATCTGACTATAACGTTTCTCTTTTCAAAAACTCTTTTGGTTTCCCCATTGCCTGTCATTCGATTCTTACATATTCCTTAAGCTCTAAACACTGTTCCCTAACTTGCCACAGAGTTGACTCTTAGTAGTGGTGTGACATCCCCTTTACCCCCCTTTCACCCTGAGATCCTTCAAAACTGGCTCTGATGTCCCCTCCGTGAAACCTTTCCCCTGTATTTTTCAAGCTCCCTCCTCTTTGTCCTGAAAGCACTTTGCTCACATAGCCCTTGTGTATGATTCATTCATGTATTTGTTCATCTCCCTCCCCGAAGTCGTGAGCCTCTCAAAAAGCATCAGTTGTAGGTTTTTCTTGTTGTTGTTAACGTTAACCTCTGTATCCTTAGAGCCTAGTCTAATGCCTATCACTTAGTAGCAGATGCTCAATGAATGTTATTGAACGAGTGGGGGCTGCAGGCGGTGGGGTTCTGCAGGGAGCAGTTCCTAATCAGGGAAATGGCCCTGTGAACTGTCCTCAGGAATGCCCATGTGCTTCCCCTGTGGCTTGGAAGGAACTCTGCACAACTGTGTAAATTCAGCTCTTCTGAAACAGAGTCTTGAGTGTCTGATATATGCCCTGTACTTAGCAGTGGGAATAGAGTGATGACTAGGCCCAGGCCCTTTTCCCAGATCAGGGCAGGCAAAATAAAAACAAACCACATCCTGAGGCTTTCTCCTGCAAGGCTGCATTGTATACAAATGGTCTCAGAGGCAGATTTGTCTTTTCTTGGATCTGCGTTAGGCTTTTGAATCTTGCCAAAATCTCGCAGAAGCGTTAGAGTAAACCAGTGGTTGCAATGTACAGAATGAGGGAGAAGAGGACAGCAAATGCATTGAGTAATTTAGGGCAGAAATTTGGGGGACTGAGCTTTCAACCTTGAGCAACTGTTAAAGCTTGTTTTTAAAGCTTAGTTGTTTTTTGTTTTTTAACTTTTGTGTAAGCTGAACAGCTGTTTAAATGTCCAAACTATGGGGAAGGTTGAAGTTCACATCCTGGTCAGAGACCATTAAGAATAAAACTGCCTTTATTTTACACTTTACCATAAGATTTTCTAGAATTAGTAGAACCCCAAATTTTACAGTCGGTGCCAGCTGGCGTCTACATGCTACTAACTTGGGAAAGTGTTCTACTTATGAAAGTAATGTTCTGAGGATATTTAGCATACTTGTATGTAAATCTGAGAAACTTTTTCTTTTAGCCTGAAGTAAAAATCTGTCTTGGCTTACATTTCTGTTTTTCTCAAGATATGTGCCTTGTAGTGTTTTTTTGTTGTTTTATTAATCTTTCCTTCAACTGGAACTCTAAGGACTCCTATTTATGCTGAGGTGTTTGGGGTTTTTCCCCTTCAACAGAAGCAAGATTGAGCTGGAGTTATCAGCAATGACTCATCTGTTTTGGCCTAGTCCAAAAAGGAATTCTGGTTCTTTATTTTGGGTTGATTTTTCCTTGGCTTAAACTCTCTGCATGAGAGCTGGGGATTTAACGTGAGTCTAGTGCAGACCTGTCTCACCGCCCACCTGGAGTTTGTGTTTTGACCCATGCCTGTTCTGCCACTGCTTGGAAGGTTGAGACCTTGAAATAAGTGAGCTTTGTGGATCCCCAGATGCAAATGGTATTACAGAGAGACTACCTGTACTGAGAATTTTCTGTCAGCTAGGAAAACTGAGTGTATCTTTTTTTCCCTTATTGCCACCAAGCGCAGAACCTTAGGAGAGATCTTGGCCCCTTAAAGCTGCCAGCTTCAATTAGGATTAACTTGTCTATTTCACTTCATAGCGTAAGGGCTGTGGATGGGGCCCCAAAGGAGAGTACTTGTTTCAGACATTGCAGGGCCGGAATTTTCACTAATCCTCTTTGAGAATCATGTTGGTACTCAGCAGGTGTTTATTTTTACTTTGAAATCATTTTAAAAATGTTTTCTGTCGGTCTTTAACTCTCATTCTTGTAGTGGCACCTACCACTCTCGAGATGAGAGTACAGACAGTGGACTAAGCATGAGCAGCTACAGTGTCCCTCGAACCCCAGATGACTTCTTGAACAGTGTTGATGAAATGGATACAGGTTGGTATTCTTTATTCTTCTTAGTAATCTGGCTTTCAGTCAGATAGATCATTTTATCACCAGGACTAATAAGCTGTTGAGAGCAAAGATTATTGAAAAGAAAACAAATTAAAATCCTGTAAACTTCAATTCATATCCAGTCTGCCTTTGTTTCTATATAGCAGTTTGTAATTTAAGTCTTTGGTTCCCAGTTTTTAAATGTCATGGATATCTTAGCTCTGTTTGAACAAAACTGATGACCTATTTTAGCATTTAAAATATTAATTGTCAAAGCAGTTGAGGACCCTATTAGAAGTCTCTCTTATTATAGATTTGTAGTCTTAATTCTTAATTTTTGGAGAGAGATTTCTATATGATTCATATCTCTGTTTCTGTGTGTGATGCAGTATCTGCTTCCCTCTTTTCTCTGAGGGTTTTTGGTCCAACTTAGGCATTATGGAGCTCTGGAAACCTGGTGGGAAAGGCTAGGTGGTGGGGCTCACCTACTTTATCATTAGAATAGATGCAAAGTTTTTGCAGGAGCTAAGAAATACCTACTTCGCAGGAATAATTAAAGAACCATTTCTCCTTTGGCTTACCTGGTGACCACTGACTGCCCTGGACTTGATAGCTGTCAGAGGGCATGCATGGGCAGGGAAATGGAGGAGTTCTCCAAACTAGCTAGTTCTTCAGCTGACACCCGTGAGAGTGTTTGGCAAGTCTTTTGTGCCTGTAATCATCCAGCTCATGGCTTTGATGCTTCCTAGAATCCACACCACCCTCTCCTCCCTGCTTATCTAAACCTTAAATTATCCTTAGGAGTCACTTCAAACCCATCTCATTCACAACATGTTTCCTTATTCCTCTGTCCTCCATTTCTCTCTTCTCCAAACTTAAATGTTGATACTAGTTTTTTCTGAAAGCATGTTCCATTGAAGCTCTAACAAACGTTAATGTTGTCATGTGCAAAAACGGTTCTGTGGCCAGGTAAATTTGGGAGACCTGCAAGCAAAGCTAGGAAGATTTATTTGTTCAGGGACTTTTGGGAGGCTTGTTTTCCTGTTATGAATGTGAATCTCCAAGAGTAGAATAGAGTTTTCATCCAGTCCTTTTATTTTAGTGTTCCCCAAAGTGTACTTAAGGGAAAGACAGTTCTATACCATTCATTTTTATATTTTATCTTATGGTGGTGCATATCTGGAAGAGAGTCAAGTAGTGATGCTGTTATGTAGTGAACTTGTTCTTTCTCCCTTGCTGTGTATAATTTTTCAAGGGATTTTAAATTTTTTCATGACCCCCTTCAGTGTTCAGTACATAGTAATAAACAGTCAAGCTGTTGGTTCAGTATCTGAACAAATGTTGGAGCAAAAGTAAACCTGGAGTTATTTTGTTATCTGCGGGTGGTTTGGCCTGAAATAAACTCTGGGCCTCAGTTCAGGAGGTGGGTCAGGAGTACTTTTCTTTCTCTGTGCATTTCTGTATGCTCATGTGATACAGCTCTGGTGTCGGCTTTTCTAAAAAGACCTTATTCTCTCCTTCTCTTCCAACTAGGTGATACTATCAACCAAAGCACCCTACCCTCACAGCAGAACCGTTTCCCAGACTACCTTGAAGCCATTCCTGGGACAAATGTGGACCTTGGAACACTGGAGGGAGACGGAATGAACATAGAAGGAGAGGAGTTGATGCCAAGTCTGCAGGAAGCTTTGAGTTCTGACATCCTTAATGACATGGAGTCTGTTTTGGCTGCCACCAAGCTAGATAAAGAAAGCTTTCTTACATGGTTATAGAGCCCTCAGGTAGACTGAATTCTACATCTGTGAAGGATCTAAGGAGATAAGACATATATACCTGAAATGTCCAAATAAGCCAGTTGCGATCTTCTGGCTAATACAGAAAAAGATGAACAAACGTCCAGCAAGACTCTTTCATCCACTAGTTTGCTCTTCCTTGTCCATTGCTGCTGTTAATATATTGCTGACCTCTTTCATAGTTGGCTCTAAAGAATCAAAAAAAACTTTTTTTGTTTCTTTTGCTATTATAACTACTGTTCGTTTCGGGGGCTGGGGGAAGTGAGCCTGTTTGGATGATGGATGCCATTCCTTTTGCCCAGTTAGATGTTCACCAATCATTTTAACTAAATACTCAGACTTGGAAGTCAAATGCTTCATGTCACAGCATTTAGTTTGTTCAGGCAGTTGTTTCTTCAGCTGCCTTTGGCCAGTGGAAAAACATGACTTACTGGTCTGACAAGCCAAAAATGTTGTATCTGACATTAAGTACTCAATGCTGATCTGAAGAGATAGCTGAAACTAAGGCTGAAGACTGTTTTCCTTTCAGTGTTCTTTTTTCTCCTAGTGCTATCATTAGTCACATAGTGACCTTGATTTTATTTTAGGAGCTTATAAGGCATGAGACAGTTTCCATAGAAATATATTAATTATTGCCACCTACTCTAGTATAGGTTTTGGTTTTATTGTGGGTTTGTTTTGTTTTGTTTTTGTTTTGTTTGGGTTGATTGGGTTTTTTTCAGAACCTAGGCAAATGACCATAGTAGTGAATCTGTTTATAGTTGTAGCTTGGGACGGTTATTGTAGTTCCTTTGGTAAAATCTACATTTCCTGATTTTTTACCATCATATTTAAGTCTTGATTATCTGCTCTATATATACCCACACACACACTTATGATGTTTATGATAGTGTGATAGCAGAATGTATCTTTTTTTAGGTTTCCCTACTTTCCAATTTATTTTAAAATGGTAGCTTCGAATGTATGCATTTAGAATAAATGACTAGTAGTTTATATTTCACAGGTAGTTTAAATCTGGTTGGGGCCGTCTGCAGATGGCTGAGGTAGTTTAGTGTTCTAGAAAGGGCTATTGTTATGGATCGTGCCTTGAGGAGTACTGTATGCCCTCTGGGTACACGATAAATATTATCTGATGAATTTGAAAGAAGCAAAACAAGAAATGGCTTTATTTTCCCCTTGTTACTTCCTTGGACTAATTTTAAGTTTTGATGGGACATAACTGAGTAGGTTCATAATATCCCTGACAGAAGTAAGCTTTATATAGTGGTGCACCCTCCTTTAGCTTGGGAAGTTTTACCTTCGCCTTAGTTTTGGAAGTAAATAAATTCTAGTACTTTAGTTCTCATTTGTAATGAACACATTAAAGGTTACTTTGAAATATTGCCTACAAGATTGTTCTTACTTATAAGACTTGCTCCTACTTCTATGTGCTAAGAAGAATTGACCCTCGACAGTATGTAGGATACTGTAAGGTCACAAGTTAGCTGGTAAAGTGATCAGATTAATAAATGTATATTGGTAGTTGAATTTAGCAAAGAAATAGAGATAATCATGATTATACTTTTATTTTTACAGGAAGAGATATAACTAGAGTATGTGTCTACAGGAGTAATAATGGTTTCCAAAGAGTATTTTTTAAAGGAACAAAATGAGCATGAATCAACTCTTCAGTATAAGCTATGAAGTAATAGTTGGTTGTGAATTATAGTGGCACCAAGCTAGTACCTCTATGATTAAGGGTTTTTCAGTGTGTCTAGAATAAGCCCTTATTTTCAAGGGTTTATAACAGACATAAAATCTCTTCCTGGCTAAAACTGCTATGAAAAGCCTCCGCTTGGGAAGATAGATTTTTTTTTTCCTAATTACAAAATCTGAGTAATTTGACCCTTCAATTTAGAGGAGTGCAAAAGTTGGAAGAAGTTTTATATTAAGTACTTTCAGTGCTCAAAAAAATGCAATCACTGTGTTGTATATAATGATTCATAGGTCGATCATGCGTAATAATTAACTCTAAGGCTTCTAATAAGAAAACAACAGAAAGATTAAATCTTGAAATAAGTCTAGGGGGAAATGGCCACTGTGCAAATGCATCATTTTTGTTTTTGTTTTAAAGAGTAATGAAATTCTACCTAGAATGCATAATTGAGTATATGGATGATATAGCATGTTGGGTTTTTTATGTGCAGAAGATCAAAGCTACTTGGAAGGAGTGCCTACAATTTGCCAGTAAGCCACAAATTAAGATCACATCTTATATATCAACAGAGTAGCTTTAGGTTAGCGGGAGGGTGGAAAGGTGGGAGGGGGGTGGGTTGTGAAGACTTAGTGGGACCTTGATAGATAACTTTATAAGCTTCTTTTTCTTAATCAAGACTCATCTTGCATCCTTGTCATTAAAGGCAGTTGTTCCTAAAATTTCAGTCACTTAAGTACACCCACAAAACAAGAAAATGGAGTTCTTTGTTTCCCCTTGACTTTAATTTGCCCAGTTATACCTCAATGTTGTAGCAGCACTGTGGTAACTGACAGACACAGTGCTTGGATTGTATTGTACCCTCTGTACTGACCTGAAGGAGGCCTAAGAGTCCTTTCTCTTTCTGAGTTGGAATCACAGCCTTGATGTGGTCTTTCTTGTTTTGTGTCCCTGTTCCTAATGTAAAAGTGTTTAACTGCTTCTTGGTTGTATTGGATAGCATTGGGATAAGATTTTAACTGGGTATTCTTGAATTGCTTTTACAATAAACCAATTTTATAATCTTTAAATTTATCAGCTTTTTACATTTGTGTTCTTTTCAGTTAGTGCTGCTTAGATCTACTTATGATTGATGAAGCACATTGATTTGGAGTTTCAGATTTTCCAAAGCACTATTTGTTGTAATAATTATTTTTTAAATATAGTGCCTTTTTTAAAAAAGAAAAAGAACATAAGGAAGTGACTTTTATACAAGTAATATTGCTGTTTCAGTATTCATATTAAATAGATGCATTCTATATGGAACCTTGACAGAAACACTGAAGAATAACAGTAATTAATTGTGTAATTCATAATTCATACCAGTCAGTGTTGAAACTCAAACAGTGCAAAAGTAGGAGGCAGTATCCAGTGATTAACAGTTTCATAGCTTTTGCACATCTGAGAAGAGTGCTCAGATGAATTTTACCTTCCATAAGCATGTTTTTATAAGAATTGTGGGTGTGCCTATCTTAACAATTGTTTTCTGTATCTTGAAAAAGTATTCTCCACATTTTAAATGTTTTATATTAGAGAATTCTTTAATGCACACTTGTCAAATATATATATATAGTACCAATGTTACCTTTTTATTTTTTGTTTTAGCTGTAAGAGCATGCTCATATGTTAGGTACTTACATAAATTGTTACATTATTTTTTCTTATGTAATACCTTTCTGTTTGTTTATGTGGTTCAAATATATTCTTTCTTTAAACTCTTCTTTGTTGTTTTTAACAATATATTTAAAACTTTTTTGGCTTCTTAATGGTCTTCCAATAGAATGAATAGTAGTAATAAAAGGAAATAAAAGGTGATTACAGTAGTAACTGGTAGACAGGTTAAACTTAAGGTTAGTTTGACATTTGGAACTTCTGCAGGACAGATATAATCCTTTGAACTTTATGTTCTGTACTCTTCACATAGACTCTCCCCATCAATGATAGTTTGTAAGCAGAAGTGTGTCTCCTTCATTCTTAAATGACTTTATTACATGTAACAGCACAGAAGAAACTGAGAAGAACTTGACACAGTCTTTCAAAATAAATTTTGAAATTTATTGAAATTTCCAAAATATAACACTTATATTAGTGAAAATTATTAGTTCTTGTTTTATAAATAAAAACATAAATTTAAGTGGTAGGTCCTGAACTTTGAGTAAGAAGTAGATTTGATTGTCTTTGAAATGATTTATTTCTGTGTTTGTGTATATAATAAATTATTGGCACATCAGTTTTGGTGAGGCAAATCTGAAAACATTTCATATTTTATTATGTATGATTTCTTTACCGTAGTATAACACTAATTTTGTGGGGCTTGAAATTTATTGTTTCCCTTATCTTGTGCAAAATGTAGTGCTTGTACATCTAAGCTCATAACCATACCTTCTGTCTATAGGCGTTGCACCTCTTACTTGGGAGTTGCTCTGAGAGGTGGTGCTCTTTATGTTGGATGGCTTGAAGTCCCATAACATGAGGCTACTACCTTCATTCTGGATCCTGTGAGCCAGAGTTGTACAACCTTTACCTACCTGATTTAGTTAGTCTGATTCAGAAGAATATATTAGATTAGGGAAGAATGGCCTCTAGAGTGAACAAGGAGGGGCAGTCTAAGTATTTGAGAAGTATAGTAGTCTTACTTAGAACTCAATATTGAATAATTTACATAATGTTTTTCTTAGAAACAGACCCGAAACTAAAGTAAAATAGCTCAGTAAATAAATTGTGCAGCTGGGATAAACAGAAAAATGGTTTTCCAGAGAGAAAAAAGAACAATGGCTAGTAACAAAAGGAAACCTAGGTGATAATTGCAAGAGTGGTCAGTAGACCAGTTATGTTCATTAAGTTTATGACGTTATTAAGTTATGTTTAATTCCCCTGATTTCCATAGTGTCAGCTGAGGTTGCACAAGAAGAGTAGCCCCAAGGACCCCATCATATCTTCCTACTTTCTGTAATGGCAACCAGACTGTCCCTGGTCTTGGCAATCATCAATTATATTAGGTTTAGACTTAATTATATTGAAAATCTGGCTTTATTTGGTATTTATGGGTAAATTCATGTGCTGTTATCCTTTGGCCTCCAGGGTTCCATGTGCGCTAGTGCTTCCGGAATCAACCATGTCATTGGTAGGGTATCTGCCATGTCATGCCTATCCCACTTTGAGCTGTTGGCATTTAGTCACTTTATTTTAATAATCATGAGAAACTTGATTAACGGTCTTTTATGATTAAAATTTTAATTAATGAATTAGAAAGATGAGAATTCTGTGGCATTTAGTACTGCAGTTTTTCCAAATTACACATGGAATATTTTCTGCCATATTTTCTGGATATGAAAAGCTCTGATTGGTAATTTCCTATCTGTAAATATAACCTTAAACTGGCAGATTTAATACCACCACAAATGAAAACAGTTGCAGAATCAAAACACTAGCAAAACAAGATGATAGTGAAAAGATAGTCTGAATCTTAAAATCTGCCAGTATTTTAGCAGAAAAGAAAATTCCTGAATTAGGTGACCTGATATCCCTGTTGGAAGTTTAAAACAAAAAACGGGTATCTCTGTGCTATTCAAAGCAATATTTGGAGATATCTGAGCAAAGAGTGTACTTCTGTAAAATTCTTAAACAGCTAAGCTGGTACTTGGAATGGTTTTTTTTCTTTTTTTAAATGAAACTATTGAGTTACTGTAACTTTGTGAAATTGATATTAGTTTCTACTCCAAGTAAATGAGAGGGCAGGGCTTGATTCTTAGTAAAAGGAACCTCTCTAAGAAACAACAGAAGAAATAAAATAGGATCTAAACCAGGAGGATACTCTTAGGTAGCATGATATTTAAGACTGCTAACTTACTTCTTAGGGTTATGACACACCCTTACCCATATTTCCTCATGTCTTGCCCCAAGTATATTTTACTTTATTTATTTATTTTTTAAAGACTGGCACCTGAGCTAACATCTGTTGCCAATCTTTTCTCTTCTTTTCCCCAAAGTCCCCCGAGTACATACTTGTATGTTCTAGTTGTAGGTCCTTCTGGTTGTGCTGTGTGGGACGCCACCTCGGCATGGCTTAATAAGCAGTGCTGGGTCTGTGCCCAGGATCCTAACCGGCGCAATCCTGGGCCCCCAAAGCAGAGCACGCCAACTTAACCACTCGGCCATGGGGCCAGCCCTGCCCCAAGTATATTTTATGATGAGACTATAGTTCCTGTGACCTTCACAGAATCTAAAATGAAGTAGTCTGAGTTAAACATCACCTTTTGGGTGTAGTTTTCATTGTGGGGTATTATGAGAAACCATATCTCAGTTCCTTTTAAGGCCATTTGTTCGGTTACAAATCAAGTTATGTTATAATGGATTTACACAAAGTTAAAATGATGCTCTAGCTAGCCAATTGAAAGAAAAATTCATTTTCTCAAAACTATGGATCAAGTGGCAGAATCTGAGGAAAAAGCACTGCTACATTTCACTACTACCTCTGTGAGCTACTGAAGCCAGCTACTCAAAGCCAGCATAGTGATGAATGGACTAGGCAACATGGCTGAGGATCATTTCTCAAGTGATCCTTGTAGCAACTTGTGTTTAAGCACCTCTTTCTATTGATTAAGAGGTAAGCATATCTGCAGCCAGGGTTCACAGAGGCAACTCATTGGTTGTAGGTCAGCAGAATCTAAATGATAGAACATCACAACTGGGTGAGACTCCTGTCACGGGGGTGACCATGAATCAAGACCTTAGATTCTATGAGAGATGCAAAGAATCATATTCACAAGCAGCCAGACTACTGCATAGCCTGAAGTCACACTGCAAAACCACATGTGCAGTATCTTCTGAAGAAGGGCGTTTGCTGAGGTGTTTTCTCTGGGCACCAGGAAGTCTCTTGAGCCTTGTAAAATAATCCCAATGGGACTGGCCAGAGAGGAATGTGGATTTGAGATTTAGTTGTCTTTTACAATCCAAACCAGAAACAACAATGTAGCTCTTCTGCATTCTAGGCCAAAGGAATTCCTGTGGAATTCTGCAATGGGATTTGCAGAAAAACAGCATGAGCCCATGTACTGTCCAATCAAAAAACAGCTGATGCCTAACAGGGCATGTGTGTGTTAACCAGCTCAGAACTCCCCATTTCAGGGCACATCTTTGATCTGGAATGGAGTGGCAAGCCCTAGCCAAATCTGAAATACTGTTTAGGAAATTTAATGCTGATTTGAACTAAACATTAGCTATAAAGCAAATCTCTATCCATCTTCTAAGGTCATGAAAGCAAAATTCTCAAGGCCTGAACATTTCCAACAGTTTGTTGTATCCTGCTAAATTTGGCAAATTTTAAAAGCAAATTATTTCAATCAAGTTGATATCCCATGGCCATCAACCTAACTGTGGGACTTGAGGACTGAGACTTTTTCCATCAGGGGTAAAGTGAAAATACTACAATTCACACAATCTCTGACACTGGTTATGAGGACCAAACGAGTAACTGGTAAAGTGTTGACATTCTTTAAAAGCAATATCTTTAACATGGCAGTGATCTTTCTCAGTATTATCTTGTTTAGAGACTTATATTGTTACTGAGTAATTCAAAATCACCCTTCAAACTTGAGTAGGTCTACTCAGGGTATTTGCATAGGTACATGAGGGTCTGCCTCGCTCTCATCAGTGTGTACACCAAGTGACCTGCCCCTTCTCGGTTTTATGTAAGTATGCTGTTTTCAATAACAATGAATGTTTTAATATTTTATAATAATCATCAAAGCACTTCCACATATTACCTTATTTGATCACACAAAATCCTGTAAGATGTAGGTAGTATTAATTATTACTATTCCTAACCATGTGCCTCAAACCTAGGTCCAAATCCAACATCATGATCATGAAATGACTAGAAGTTGAGAGCATAGCCCATAACAGGGAAACTTTTTTGTCCAATGCTAACCATCTTCATTGGAGTTCAAAACCATCTCTACTTGGTTCTGAGCTTTCCTACTCTTGCCCCCTTGTAGGTGGGACATTGTTCTCCATGAAGAGGTAATCCTACAAAGACTGCCACAACAATAACAATGCTCTAGTAGGTTTTTAAGTCTTCTGTCCATTTTTTTAAAAATGGTGTACATTGGTTCAACAAACATGCTGTCAGGTCATATTCTAGTCTTGAGTAGTAAATGGTATGGTAACTTCCTCAATTTGCTTATAAAATAGAAGATGCAAGGGGCCAGCCCTGGTGACATAGTGGCTAAGTTCACACGCCTCCACTTTGGCAGCCTGAGGTTCACGGGTTCATATCCCGGGTATGGACCTGTGCACCGTTCATCAAGCCATGCTGTGGTGGCATCCCATGTACAAAAAATAGAGGAAGATTGCCACAGATGTTAGCTAAGGGCCAGTCTTCTTTACCAAAGTAATTAATTAAAAAATACATAAGCCTGTTAAGAGCTGAAGAGTAGTTGATACAATGTACCATGACAGCATAGTCTCCAGGAAGATTACTTCCTTCTGGGATGATTGGGAAAGGCCTCATACAGGTGGTATTTAAATTAGGCATTGAGTGGTTATGACTAACCAATAGAAGTGGTGTTACAAGCAGAGGAGAGAGCACAAGGCAGGAAAACTAAGAATATGTGGAATGGGGGAGTATTTCAGTTTGACTGGGCTGTAAACATAGAATGGATTAACCAACAAATATTTGAGTGTCTAATATGTGCCAGGCACTAGTCTAGGTTCTGGGAATACAGTAACGAACAAAACACACAAATCCCTGTCCTCGTGGAGTTTACTACACTCTCAACAGGACAGGACCAGACTTTCCCAAGTACTTTCCGTGTATTATCATTTAATCCCTGCAACAATCCAGTGAGGTGGGTACTATCCTAGTTTTGCAGATAAGAAACTGGCACAGAGGTCACATATCTCTGAATAGTGGATTTGGACAGTCTAGCTCCAGAACCTGACCTGTTACTACCATTTGCTCTATGAGTTGAATTCCAGAGTAAGAAATTTGAATATCCAATGAGCAATGGAGGCCTTTGAAGGTCTTTTAAACAAGAGAACAACACTATCTAAAATTATTTAAAGTACAAACTATCAAATCAGATTTTAAGGAAATTATGATTGAACTTACCCAAAAGATAATAAAAATAACTGGGACACACAAGTGGAGAGAGGAAAAAATATAGATACCTGTATACACATTCCTAAAGAGTGAACTCAGGGTACCCTTGATTTGCTTTAATACCGTGGGTCAATTTTTTCCTACCTGGCAAATAGAAGACAGAAAAGGGAGGTGATGATTTCAAAGGCAACTGAACTGGTGTCCCCAGTAGTATAATCAGACTTGTCTGCTCAGGCAGTGAAGTATTGTAGAATAGAAATAGTCTGTTTATCATACAGGGATAGAAGTTAGGAAAGCTCATGTCTGCAAAGATTCCTAACTTGTGAAACTTACCTCGAGCAAAGAAAAACTGGAAAATCTAATCTCATGAGGCCACCAAGAGCTGTTACTCAAAGACCAAAGGCCGTGAGCCCTTGTCAGGGAGTCATTGAACAGGAATGGGCCAACCAGAAGGGCTGAAGAAAACTGAAGTCATAGACTGACTCATGGCAACCAGAGTCAGTAGTACCTCCATATGTGCTAAAGCAAAAATCTAGTCTAAACTCTCCTGCACTGTCCATGAGTAGAGAAGTGATGTCAGCACTTGAGCGATGTGCCAACATTTCAGCTGGGGTGCAGTAATCACAAGCCAATGTGAGCAGAGGTGACACTTGAAAAGTATCATAAAGTACTCCCTCCATTTACCCCTGCTTCTGTGTGGCTCACTGGAGACCAATGGCAACAGAAAGACCAGCAGAACTATGCCGACAGGGATTGGTGTGTAATAACTAAGATAGGTTCTTCCTGAAGATCTCGAAGATGGCTGCCTATGGAGCTTACTATCTCAAGGGAGAGGCCAACTTGAAATATTTCACAGTTATCTAACTATGACTGTGATCATTGTTAATTCATAAGGAGCTTGGGAGCCATGAGAGCCTATAAAGAAATTTAACCTGATGGGGGCTGGGGGAGGAGTGGAGTAAAGGGAGGCTTCTCTGAGAAGGAGACATTTTAACGTAGAGGATAAGTAAAGAAAGCTGGCTGGGGGCTGGGGCCGGGAGCTTGTCACGCCAGGCAGACGGAACAGCAAGTTCCCACAAGCTTGAGGTGGAAAAGAGCTTCTATCAGCCCTGAAGAAACTGCAAACAAAAGCACAACACAGACGGGTGTGGCTGGAGCACAGTGAGAGGAGCACGTGGTCGACGTGCAGGCCTGGTAGCCATGCTGAGAATTTGCGATTCAATCCTGAGAGCAATGGAAAGCCATTGAAGTTTTAAGTAGGGAAGGATGTGATCGTGCTAGTGTGCTTAGAAGAAGCTGTAGCTGCCGTGTGACATCGAACAGAAGGTGGGTGAGTGTGGTGCTGGGGACCAATTAGGAAACTACAGTTAGTCCAGGGGCGAGGTGAGGGTGGCTAGCACCGGGTTGGGGCTGTGGAGATGGGAGATAAAAGCAACAGTCTGGATAATTGACCAAATGTGAGAGAGAAGGAGAAGGGAGTGCTGTGAGACAATAGAGGAGGAGCAGGTTTGGGGAGAAATATCTCTGGGGCCGGCCGTGGTGTAACAGTTGTGTTCGCTTGCTCAAGCTTCGGTGGCCCCGGGTCGCCAGTTGAGATCCAGGGTGCAGACCTCTGCAATGCTTGTAAAGAGACGCTATGGCAGAGGTCCCATATATAAAGTAGAGGAAGATGGGCATGGATGTTAGCTCAGGGCCAGTCTTCCTCAGCAAAAAGAGGAGGATTGGCAGCAGATGTTAGCTTAGGGCTAATCTTCCTCAAAAAAAAAAATAAAAAATAAAATAAAATAAAGGTTGCTAGCCTGGCCCAAAGAGAGGTTTCTGCTCTGTGAATCCTGTCTTGTCACGAGGGGCAGCTGGTTTAGATGGTGAATGCAGTGGGCAACTCTAGAGTGTGTCTGATCTCATTAAAGTTTAACACGACACCCAGGAAACCACAAATGACAAGACAGGTCCTTAACCCCTTTAAAATCAAGAGCAACACCAAAAGAAACCAAAGCTAACATGTAACAGTCCCCAGTGCACACCAGGCATTTAAAAGATTTCTCACTTCACTATTTTTAAATGCAGGTCAAATCCCATTAGAGTATATCTGTATGTGGTTAAAATAAAAATCCCTGGTCCTACCCAAAGACTCTCATTTAAAATAATGTAAGTACAAGAGAATGTTGGCAATTGTTATTTCATCCCTAGCAGGAATTCACCTCATTCCTCCAATTGGCTTTGTGTATTTGTAAATTGACCAGAACACCATGTGTGTTTGATTAGCATTTCACACCTTGTTTACAACGTGCTAGGGAACTGTTGTTGGCATCTGTCCAGCTGTTCCTGATGAGCTGCCAGGCTGAAAAACCTCCCTTGATTGGGACAAATGGGGAAAGTCCAGGCTGACTGAGTGAAATGTAAGATGGTCCTTTTTTAAAGAAACATGCTAAAGCCTGAGCTGGACTCCTAGAGCTCTCTTTATTCCCCAGAACCGGCATCCAGGAAAGAGGAGACTTGTTTATGGTGCTACCCTTTCCCCTTGGCCCCAGCAGAGTGTTTTTCCTTTGGGCTAAGGTGTAAATGGCAAGTGGTTTCCAAGACCATGTTTTCAACCCACACGGCTGCTGAACTATTCAGGGCTGATACTAACAACCTCCCCTGCCTCATCCCTGGTGTGGGAAGGTTCCCGGAGCGTTCGTGGGGTGAGAGCCTTAACGGGCAGCTGAGCAGGGTAGCTGGGAGTGAGGCCCACACCGTCATGACTGGGTAGCCTGATCCATCAGGGTTACAGAGGCGGACAAGATGGTATACGACAGGGTTCATCCAGGTTTCAAAATCAGAGAATAGAAGAACTCTTGAGAGAAGAATGAGACCCGGAAGGTAGAAGAGACTTGCTCAAAGCCATACAGCTGAGAAGTGGCAGAGCTAGGAACAGAACATAAGACTTTTGACTCCCAGTGAATTTATCCTGTAAATACACTGGTAAAAGTCACAGAGTCAAAATTACTCAAAAAAACCTCCCATCCCTTAAATTGCCTATACACGGTACAGGAAGATGCTCACACTTTGGAAGGCACTTAGGACTAAGACCGATGGAAGGAATACCAGATCCAGATCACCAGTTTCAGGCTTTCTCTGGGGCCTGTGATTATTGAGTGGAAGGGTTCGTGGAATCACCCAGGCTTCTAAAACATTCTTTCTCTCTTGCTCTCTCTCCTCTTTGTCTTCAGCATATATGTATAGTTTAATTTACATAAGTTAAATGGGTGGTAAGGTGCCTACTATGGGTCAGGAACTGTACTGGCCAATGGGGAGTTAAAAACTACTACTGCTACTATTACTACTACTAATAATAACTAAACTATTAAGAGCTAAGCACTATTCTACAAGCTTTGTTAACCATTTAATAACAGTGATGAATAAGCATGTGCCCTGCTTTCATAGAGCTCCTTATTTAGGGAAATGGTTCTAAATCCTGGCTGAATATTAGGATTCTTTGGGTAGCTTTTAAAACATCCTAATGTGTGGGCTCCACCCCCAGAGATTTACTTTAATTGTACAGGGGTGAAGGCTGAGCATCAGAGTTTTTTCAAAGTTATCTCTCCAGCTAACTTTGATGTGCAGCCAGGATTGAGAACCACTGAGCCAGAGTAGAGAAGGCGGACATGTAAACCAGCAGTGACAGCTGACTGTGCCACAGTCTGGGTCATCCCTGTGTGCTAAGGGAGACCATCGGTGGTCATAGACCATAGCTACTGAGGGTAGGAAGAGATTCCCAGAGGAAGTGAAATGTGAGAGA
This sequence comes from Equus przewalskii, assembly GCF_037783145.1. Classification (NCBI taxonomy): domain Eukaryota; kingdom Metazoa; phylum Chordata; class Mammalia; order Perissodactyla; family Equidae; genus Equus; species Equus przewalskii. The sequence goes on from NC_091836.1 coordinate 12,707,394, forward strand.
GAGGGTCACTCTAGGCCTATCACTGACCAAGGTGCGTTCAAGAAGAGTCTGTTCCCATCATGCTTCTTTATCTCACAGCTACCCCACTGGCCCTGCCCCAGCTGGAACACTTTACTTTTAAAGAGCCTAAGCCAGTTAAAGTCAAACTAGCACTCCTGAGGGTAAGGGGTCCCCCCACAAAAGCCAGGCATTATTTTTCACACCCAACAGGAGGTGCCTGTTCTCTGCCTGAGTCTGAGGTTCAGCAGCAGAGCCCAAGAGGGACTGATCAGGACTGGGCATTAGGGAGAAGAGAGCTGGCTTGTTTGAAGAATGTCCCCTTCTTGGCATAACCCTCCACAATCCAGCATGATCTTTAGGCTGACAGTTGGGGTCTTGACGACAGAACTCCTAATATTACAGCAGCACTACAGATCAAATGGATTTTATGTGCTAGTGTAGGCATTGAGGACTCTTCATAACATTGCTTTTGATGGGTAAATTCATTCTTGTTCCAAACAACCAACTGGCGAAGAACTCTTAGAATATAATCCAGCTATGGAAATCGAGTCTGTATAATATCCATTATAATCCAAGATATTAATCAGAACTAATAAAGAAAATGGGTATAAAATATATTTATTTTAAAATCCATATTTGGCCTAACTACATCAATGTGTCATATACTACATTGTTTAACATATGCAACAAAATGGAAGAGGGGGTACTGGATTAAAAATTTACTTGAAACATTTTTCAAATTGACTAAAACTTTAAACTTTTCAGCCTTTCTTTCTATTGATATGTTTTGAATGCTCTGAAGGCAAACTAAACACAAATGACAATGGATGGAACTCTCTGGCTTACCACGAGTGGCCTGCAGTCCTGCAGGTGAGAGGTGGAGGCTGTGCAGACCTTCTCTGGGGCAGGGATCAGAGTGAGCAGGCTTCTAGGCTGCAACACAGCAGGGGAACTCAGTAGCCCTGTGACTCCAAAGGGAAGTGATGGAAGACTCCATTTAAAGTCGCCTAACACGACCGCCAGTAGGTTCCACTTGTAGGAGGTTATCCTAAGGAAACAACTGGGGATGTGTGCAAAGATTTAGCAAAATCAGAGCAAAAACTCTGGGAATAACTTAGATTTCCAAAAGTTGGAGATTAGTTAAATTATGTTATATCCATAAATGAAATACGTGGTAACTATCAGGAATGATGCTGAAGAAGCATATTGATTGACATGGAAAGATATTAATAATCTTGTATATTCTTTAATGAAAAGTAAGTTACAAAATTATGTTCCTAGAGACTAACTCCACGACTAACAGAAAGCAGCCACTTAATAAATATTACTGAGTAGCAAAGCAATATTATACATATGTCACTATTTTTGTTGAAAAAAATAGGTAAATATATTTTTAAGAGGGAATTATATATCTTAAAGTAATTACAAAGATTATCTCTGAGTGGCAGGATTACATGTGATTTTTATTCCTTTTTATTTATCTCTATTTGGTTAATTTTCTACAATGAACGTGTATTACTTTTGTTAAGTTAAAAAACAAAAATGAAAAAGCTTCAGACTTGTGATTTATAAACCTCTACAGTCTGAATGCCTTTGAGGAGATGATGTTCCTTCGGCAGGTTCATATCTCTGAAGGCCTGTGAACTGATGCATCTCCAGTCTGAGACTTTGCTACTCACCTGCTTTAAGTAAGTGCAGTCACCACATGAGATTTATATCTCACAAAGCTGTTTTTAAAATGTAACCTCTGGATATTTTAGGGCAGTGAATTCTGTATGATACTCTAATGGTGGATCCATGACACTATGCATTTGTCAAACCCATAGACCTTGACAGCACAGTTATCTTTAACGTATACAAATATTTAAAAGGTCATTTAGGAAGTAAGGGCATCCCAGGATGGAATACAGAATGTGACAAAGGAATCTAAATGTATTTTTTAAGTCTATGAAACAACCTCACTGAAGGGGATGGGGAAAAAGTTGCTAACCTAAGTAGCCTTGGAAATGAATGGAGTCTGTAAGACTAAAGGAAGAAGGAACTGTACATAAACTCTGCGGTCTAATTGACAAAGGTGTTTCCCACAGGGGTATGGCTTAACAATTCTGATGCCACTATGAACATATACTGGAACTGAACAATTAACTAAATGGATGATGGAGGGTAACAGCCAGGATTCTCACTGTCGGAGCAAGGGGTTACAGATAAGCAAGAGGAGAAAGGCTAAAATAAACCATGTGGTAACGGATTAGAATTGGAGACATCAGGATGAACTCATGTTTAGTTTAATGGAGACACAATTGGTTACATATTAAAATATTTATAGCTATATGTATATACAGGGGTTAGTGTACACACATATATTTCCTTGCTCTGTCAGCTGGGAGGGCCTAAAAGCAACAGCAACAAATATTCTCATCCCTCCCCAGAACCTTTCTTACACAAATAGTAGCGCTTTATACACACTGTTCTGTACCTTACTTTCTCACTTAACAATATATCCTACATATCTTCTATATGAATACATAAAGTCCACAATTTTTTTTTCAGCTGCACAGTATTGTGCTGTGTGGATATACCATAGTTTATGTAACAGCTCTCTATTGATGAATATGCATTATTGCAATCTTTTGCCATTTCAAATAATGCTGCAATAAAACTCTGGTACAGGCACCATTATGTACATGTTCAAGTGCAAATATACAAGTACCTGTAGGATAGAGTCCTAGAAGTGAGAATGCTAAATTAAAGGGTATGTGCATTTGTAATTTGATGAATTCAGACGAATTTTAGAGTATAGAGGTTGTCCCATTTTTATACTTCTGGAAGTAATTTCTGAGCATGCCAGTTTCCCTACAACCTTACCAACAGTGTGGCATCTAACTTTTGGCATTTTGTCAATTTGATTGGGAAGAAATGGTATCTCTGCAGTTTGAATTTGTACGTCACTTTTTATGAGTCAGGTTGAGTATCTTTGATATATTTAAGGCTGATTTGTATATCTTTTACTCTGAATTGTGCATGCAGGTCATTTTCCCATTTTATTATTGAGTTGCTGGATTTTTTTCTCATGAATACACAGGAGTTCTTTATGGGAGATTAGCCCTCTGTGACACAGTCGTAGAAAAGTTTCCCAGTTTATCACCAGCCTTTTGACTTTGCTTAAGATATTATGTTGACATGTGGATATCTTTTTCTATCATTTTAACTTTGATTTGGGAGAAAATCACTTAACCTGCTCTAGACTTCTAGAGCCTTAGAAACATCACGTGGTGTCAGGCCCCCCTGGGTTTTTGTGGGATTTATCTACCCTTCTGGGATGCAAGTGTCTTGCTAAGGCATCTAGGTCCTATTACTTGTGAATCTATAAATCGCCATACGAGTGATTTATGTCAGCTTGTCTTTACCAAACCTAGAAATTTTGTTTTTTTGTTTGTTTGTTATTATTATATAGATCAGACAGGACCTGCATGAGCTGCTCTATAATTTGCCCATAGGGAACGTATAATTATCAGCCACTGCCAGGGCCTGTATGTTAGACTATTCTGAAAATGACCCTGACCCTGCCGTCTATTTTTGTCATGACACCCACTTTGCATCTGTCAATTAATGGCCTCTACCTAGCCTCTGTCACTCCCGGATCATATTTTTTCTCCCCATAGAAATCAGGGTGCTCATTTCAATTGGAGTATTTCCTGATAGCCACTATAGCAATATTTAAAGATGCTGGTGCTCCCCTTTCCAATATTTCTCAAGGTCTTGGTGAATAGAGTGTCTTTTCGCCCTTCAAGGGACATAGCTAGGAGGTCAGTGAGCAGTTCATTAAAAATTTACTCCAGGGGCTGGCCCTGTGGCCAAGTGGTTAAGTTCGTGCACTCTGCTTCCCTCAGCCCAGGGTTTCGCTGGTTCGGATCCTGGGCGCGGACATGGCACCTCTCGTCAGGCCACATTGAGGTGTCATCGCATGTACCACAACTAGAAGGACCTACTACTAAAAATACACAACTATGTGCTGGGGGGATTTAGGGAGAAAAAAGCAGAAAAAAAAAGAAGATTGGCAACAGTTGTTAGCTCAGGTGCCAATCTTTATTTTAAAAAAAAAATTTACTCCAGCATTCCTTTCTCCCTAAGTCTTTGAATTATTTCCTTCACATTATACCAAGGAATTTCTAGCATCTCAACTTCAATTAGCATGGGTAAGCTAGGGCAGACAAAGGCGGGTCCATGTTTGTACATTGATGAGAATGACAACTCAGACTTGGCTAAAACTTCTCTTACTTGGTTTTACAATTGCTTCAAAATACACACAGATGAATAAGGATACACATCTGTGTGACCAGACAAACACCTCAGGATCTCCATTGTTAATCACAGAGGTGTCTCCTAAGTTTGGTGGTCTCAACAGCCCCCAGAGTAATGAATTCATCAGGTCAATAGAGTTTAGAAACATAACTGGCTGCCTTTCGTGTCATAGGCTGAAAGAAGGAAGGCCTGTATCATCCAAGGCTTCACCTATTTCCATAAAAGGAATTTCTTAACTGCAGAGTAATATCTCAACTGCAGATACACAGTCTGGTTCCTGCTGCTTTGATGGCTTTCTGCATTGTCAGGCCTACTTGAAACTTTGCTGTAGCACGTCTGGGCAATAGTTTGCCACAGTGAGCTTCGGTGGGCCTTTTTTTTTTTTTTTTCTGAAGAAACAAACATTTATTGTCTACAGTCTCTGTGGATCAGGAGGGGCATACCAAGGGTGTTACAAAAGCCTGGTGATGTTCTGTTTCTTAAACTAGGTAGCAGATACACAGTTGTTAATTTTCTTTTTGTTATGACCAATGTACATATATGATATAGATAGATATACTATTTTATATACAATATAAATATAAATTTATGCAGAAATAGGAGGGAATTACCTAAAAATGATGAACCTATAAATTAAAAAACAAAAGAAATGTCACATTAAATGCTGAAATACTAAAACTCATGTTACTAAAAATCAATGGCAACATGGCATTGGGCCAATTTTAATATAAAAATGGAGCATACAATTAGAATTGCTCCCAGCTGTTTGCTCTAGCCCAGTGATTTCAGAATCTCTGATAATTTCACCCACATTGATAATTTCAGTCTAGTCCAAAATTTTAATCTTTCCTATTTGTTCTAGCACCATCAGAATACCACTTAGGTATTCCATCCTTTTTCTTTTTTCTAATAGGAATTAGCAGGTAATCTCCCCTCAGTTTGACTTTGTAACTGGCCACTCAGGGCATGCTGGGCTCTGATTCTAGTTATGATTGGCCAACAACGGAGGGGAGAGGGCAAGTGAAGAACTGGCTTATTCTTGCAAGCAGGCTAAGGCGTTGTAGGGTCTTTGAGTAAGGCAAGATAGAGTCATAAGAAGGGAAGCAGGGCAACTTCCCCTAGCAAGGGAGGCTCAGAATATGTTGAAAATTCCAGGCATGATCTATTTTAATTCTTTGGGCAACATTTTTTCCCAGAGAGAGTTCTAACTTTCACTTTTTTGAAGTGGGGAATCTGTGAATTCAGCTAACATAATTTGGCAATCAGTAAGATCCAACTCGGAGTTTGGTTTAACTACCTTAGCCCAGCAGCTGCCAGAGACAAGTTTTCCTTTAAGGACCATCATAGAAAGTCTTTTGTTTTCAGCTGGTCCTTGGCCAAAAATTTAGAACTTTGAGCTGGACATGCTCTTTCTTCAAGCCGTCCGACAGTAGCTACCCACGCCTATCGTTCTTCAATTCCTTGTGGCTTTCATATTGTTCTCTGTCAGTTGTCACTTGTTTCTGCAAAGTCTTGCCTTTAATGAGCACTTCAGATGCTCTTCTGGTTAACAGTTTTGCCACTGTGCCTCATGGGCTCCCAGAGTTCTGTCCTTTAATACTGGATGGATTTTCATTGCTGTCACCACAAAGAATCCAAAGGATGAATCTCAGATTCTGATTATTTCCTGGGAGGCTGTTGCCTATAGTTGCTCCTGTCATTGGTTTCTATATGAATCAAGATTTTTGTTATAAGCAACGGAAACAAACTCAAGCTATTTTAAGCAGAAAACAGATTACTTTAAAAATATATATATTGAGTAGATCATAGACTCTGCAGGAGTCGGAGCATCAGATTTAGAGGTCGCAGATGAGTTGGGAACTGTGCCCAAACTCATGCTATGGAGGGAGTTGGCTGGGCACACACACTGCCACTTGCACCACTAATGTCACTCTTGGACAAGGACACAACATGTCTGTCCGTGCTGCCTCTGGGAAGTGGTTGCAGGAGGCATCACTGTGGCTAGCTGTGCCAGAAAAGAGTCAGTATGGTCTCTATTTTTTGTATCACTCACTTCCAATTCAAAGTCCTGGAAAGGGGCATCTAATGGGGAGGACCTTGGTCACATCCCTTCACTCTAGATGCAAAGTAAACTGAGAAAGCAAATATCCAGCATTTTCAGTGTCTATAGTTGCAGTAGGGTTTCTGCAAATACAGAAAGTGGTGTTTGGACACTGGGAAGCCAAAAGGAATAACAAATGTCCAATTCAGCTTATAAGATCAATTGACATTCACAAAAAGAAGAGATTTCTCCTTCAAACCCTTCATCATTAAAAAAGAGTGTTCAAGGTCTCCATTTTATTTACTGGCCTAGAGTGTATTTTTGTTCGTCTCTCCTTATTTGCACTAATAGGACAGGAGGGGATAGAAGGATTTTTTAAATCAAATCATTATATTTTGTCTTTGTACTTTACTGATATACTGAACCTATTCCATTTTCAAGTATTAGATTTTATACAGATTAAGTCCAAAAATTTTTAAATTCCTTATATGTTAAAATGTTTGAAAAATAGCAGAATCATAAAACAAAATAATAGAAATAGCCTCTTTAAAGAAAGTTTTATTCTTGATATTTGTAGGTACAACATCCTCAGCCTTCCTGAGTTTGTTTTGCTTGCTTTGTTTTAAGTAGAACTGACGATGGTCCCGTCTCTACGCAGGAAATTGGATTCAGTGAGTGACAGCCGCAGCCACACAGAGAGTCCTTAAGTGGCAGTCCATTTCTAACACTGAGCCTCTAGACATCACAGTAATCCTGGCAATATGAGAGAGCGCGCCAGATCAAAGCCCATTTGGAGAAAAAAAGAAAATAATCCCAAACTGCTCCTTTGATGTCACATTAGGCCATTAATATACATCACATCTGTTTAATTTAAAACTTCTGCCCAGTGCTGGTATGACTTAATTGCACACCTCTTGAGACCCAGCATTAAGTTACTGTGTACTTGGATGGGAAACAAGATTTGTACTGTAGGTAATGATGAGGTTTAGAGTCAAGTCCACCGTCATGCGTTCTCTGTATTTTCCACTGCCTGACTGCATGTTCCTCATAAATAACGTCTTCAGTTGATGAGAGGACCATAAACTCGTCCAAAGACAGGTCTCTTCGCCCTGTTCTGCTCCCTTCCTGGACACTGCCTTTTGATTCCCTAGAGTACAATGAGAAGTCTGTGAAGTAAGTGCCTTTCTTTTCTCTCTCAGTGGGCTGGTCATCTCCTTCCTGCCTTACTCTGCCTCATGTTGGAAGGAGTGGGGGCAGTTGTTAGGTTTTTAACAACATCTTTAAAATCCAGTCATCACTCAGACTATCATCTCTATTCACATTCCAAGTATTTTTAGAGCATGGTCCTGTTTTTTGATTATAGAAAGTTTCTCTTAGAGATTTTACCAAGCTTTGTGCAAAAACTGGAGGAAGAGTTGAAATAATCAAAAATAATTTAAAAAGACACAGGGCTTAAAAATTATACAAACTGGCATCATCAACTGTGTTTACCTCTACCCAACTTGGGAAATGCAGCAATGGTATATCACATTTTAGCAGAAAACAGCTCATGTTTTCGCCTCTTGTCTCCATAGGAAAGCAGGAGAAACAGCTGGGCATTCATAGAAAGAAACTGGAAGGAATAACCACAGGTGCCAGAGAGGGAGTAAAGTTATGTGAACAGAGGTAAGTCAGGAGTCAGGATGCTGAATGGGAGAAAGTGGTGTGGATGTGTGGGAACTGGCACTCTCAGGAAAGTGACACCCAATGTGAGATAAATAGCATGATCAGAAATCATAAGCCTCACACACAAAACTTACGTATTTATAGACAATTTAAAAAAAGAAAAGAAAAGAGAATTCATAACAGTTTGGCACACTTCTTTCAGTCCTCGAAAGCAGCCTAAGGAAGGAAGCACCCTTTAAAAGGTAGTATAAGCTTTATTTTATTTATTTATTTATTTATTTATTTATTTTTGGTGAGGAAGATTGGCCCTGAGCTAACATCTGTGCCAATCTTCCCCTACTTTGTACATGGGATGCCACTGCAGCATGGCTTGATGAGCAGTGTGTAGGTCTGTGCCCGAGATCCAAACCTAGGAACCCTGGGCCACCAAAGCAGAGCACGTGAACTTAACCACTACACCACTGGGCTGGCCACTAGTATAAGCTTTAGATGAGCTCCTTTTGTTGTTAGCACACGTGGGAGACAGAGAAAGAGAGAGAGGGGGAGGAGAACTAGAACGATAAAGACCAAAACACAGCTAAGGTCAAAGTTAGCTAGCTTTCCTCAAGGTCATCTAGTGAGCTCTGACTGAGACCAACACATTGGGTTAGAGCATCCCAAATTTCTCCCAATCTCAAGAAAAAGTAAAGTGAACACATATCCTCAGATGATCGGAGACATGATGCTGACACTGCAGACAAAAATTTCTTTAAAATGTCCTGTTTTATCTGAAAAGTTTGTACAAATGTTGCATTCTATTCATAATATGACTTTTAATATAAAATATTTTAGGCTAATCACCATTCAGCAAAATCAATGCTCCAGGAGACTGTGTCCAATTTAGTCCGTGATTTTGCAAAGTCCATAGCCTTTGCCATGGGAACGTCAGGGGGGCCGCACTATCCATTGGAGAAGCAGACGAGCAGCAACTCGTTCAATTCCAAATGTTGTATCTGAAAATATTGTGACTTTCAGTTAAGTTTATTCAACCAGTCAGCCAAATATTTTAATAACTTGTAGAAAGCCGGGGAATATAATTTTAAACTTTGGCCTGCTCTGTTCTCAGTTGAGTAGACTGAGCTTTGCATGACTCCTGAGATGCTTAGTTCATGCAGAGGCATCGCTCACTCTCAAAATTTGATGCAATCTGGAGTTAGTGTTAAATGACACCATGTGTTTCCTCTGGTTAAATAAGGTCAATAAATCATGTTCCTTTTTGTTTCAGAAAACTTAGATATTCTAGTCCGCTTAGTTGAAAGAACGCTAATTGTGAATTTAAGAAACTTGGAGGGGGAGTGGGGACCCTGAGGCTGCATTCAGCATGCCTGCTCACCCTGCCTTGAGAATCCTGGGACATTTGAGGTGTCACTTTGAAGAAACAAGTCTGTTTCTTTCACGGCCTAAAATGTGTTAAAAAATGTTTTGAGAGATGACAGACAGCATTGTTAAATAAACATATAACCTCCCAAGAAAAGGCGACACTTATTTGAATATTTAAATTAAAATTTAAACATCATCTGTAACTGAATGTCAGAGATGAGGTTAGGCAGAAATTCCTTCCTTTGAAAAATGAAAAATCATCCTCAGGCCTCTATGACTGTTAAAACTATCCTACCCAATATTAATTCTGCTTGGAAATACATGCAGGAGGGGATTTCTAAAAATAAAAATCTGTTAATTGAATATGAGCAATTTAACAGGCCCAGAATTCCCAGAGTAATTTGTATGTACACATGTGCCGGTCGAAGGAGGGGAGGAAAGGATGGTAGATGTGAAATGCCGTACTTTGCAGTTACTTCTCTCATCTAGCTGAGCGGCTTCAATGTGTGAAAGATCAAATTAAGAAAGCGTTACCCGCTTGCTTCCAATGCCTCATACTTGATCTGGATTCTTCTTCCAGTCTGACCTATTCGCCCTGGTCCTCCCTAGGCCAAGGAGACAATTCACATGCTTGGGAAGCTTTCCTTTTGCTAGAGGAACCTACTCATTCCACAACCATGCTTCTAAGTGCCAGGGACCAAGCTGTCACAGGAACAGCACAATGTCTCTGATCCAAGGCGGTCACAGGTACTAGGGGAGACAGATGAATACACAGGTCAGCAAAATTTATGTGAGTTTTCTGTCCGAGGTAGAAATGTACGTTGCGTCTTGGAGCACAGAGGAGGGCACCAAACCTAAGAGCAGGTGCCCAAGAAGGCAAAGCAGAGCAGATACAGAACCAAGGCCTTGGGTTCCAAAATGCCCAGGGGAACGTCCTGGGGCGATCTCGAGCTGGGATCAGAAGAGGAAGAGTGTGCAGCTTTGACTCTCGTTCCACAGTGGGCTTGTCCCCCACAGGGTGGGCTCTGCCTGACCCGGACGAGGCTCCATTTCACCTGATGGGAACAAGCAAAGAGAGACAGAGCGTGGAGAGCAGCTTCCAGATCGGGGAGAGGGAAACATCCTCCAAAGCAGCCCCAGATTCCTGAACCGTGTCCAGCCCTTGCGGAAAAGATGCAGTTCGGGCTGCAATTCAAGTCAACTTCTGAGGAGCTTCAAAAGCTCGGACTTGGCAATTCAATTCAAAAGGCTTTTCCAAGCTCTTCCTATTCAACGGCGACTTCTAAGGCAAAGTCATTGTTTACAGCCTGGCGGAGTTGGAACATTGTAGAAAAAACAACTTGTGACGGTTGGAGCTTATAACCACCCTCAGACTTGAGCCGGAGGCGAGTCTGAGGAGCTTCCAGCTCGGCGGCCCGCCTGGCTGCTGCGGGCCCAGTGGATGTCTGCGTGTGACGCTGACGGCAAACGGTGGGTGTCACATTCCCGGGCGACTCCTTTTCGGGGAACACCTCTCCCACATTCTCACTTGCCACGCCCCTAGGCCACCTGGAACGGCAGCGTCGCCGCTTCCCAGCGCAATTCCGCGGAGGCAAGCACCGCCGGGCCCGCCCCGCCCGCGGCCTCGCTGCTCCCGCCACCCCGCTGGCGCGCGGTGGGCGGGGCATCGGACCCCGTGCACGAGTAGGTGGGCGGGGCATCCTGGGTGGGCGGAGTCGGTGGGGCCTGCGCCCTGACACCTGCTGGCCCCGGGGGCGGGGTCCTGGCTCGCTGCCCGGCGGCTCGGGGCGCGGCTGCAGCCCGGCAGGCTGTCGGGAGGCGGCGCCCCTCCGCCTTGGAGGAGAGCGTTGGTGCGGGCGACGACGGCTCTGGACCCCTGCCCGCTGTGTCCCTTGCTGAAGTGACTGAACTCTCGAGTCTCAGTTTCCTCATCCGCAAAATGGACTTAAAGATCCTTACATTTTAGAGCTGTTTGAGGATTAAAAGAAAGACGTATTTAAATTATCTGCGTGCCTAGCGCTAGTACGTGCTCCTTAGCGTTAGTTTGTTTCCAAATTCAATCTGATTCGACGCACAGCTATCGTGGGTCTACTAGTTTCTAGGTACAGGGGACATGATGTAAAATAACCCTTAAGAAGCTTATGCTGGGTGCTCTAGGAGCACCCGATAGAGGCCCCTAAGCAACTTGCGAGGTGTCAGGGGAGCGTCTGACAGGAAAAAAGAATCAAAAAGTGGAGGTGGGGTCCGGCCTGGTGGCGTAGTAGTGATGTTCCTGCGCTGGCTGCCGGCCTGGGGTTCATTGGTTCCGATGCCTAGTGCCTGTGCTTATCAAGCCATGCTGTGGGAGGCGTCCACATATAAAATGGAGGAAGATGGGCACAGATGTTAGCTCAGGGCCAATATTCCTCAGCAAAAAATAAAGTCAGAAGGTGATGGCCAGGCAGAGAGGTCTGAGGAGGAAGAAGAGGGCACAGTTAGAGATCAGAGGTGGGATGAGAGCAAGAACGGGGAAGCTGAAAGTAGTTCAGACGGGCTGGAAAGGTGAAGCTGGAGGGCCAGATCATGAAAGAACTCCCAAATTGTAAAATTTTACTGACTACAGATTTCTATCTTGAAGCAAAGGAAAACCATTGAAGTATCTTAAGAGAGTTACATGATTTGATTTAGATTTTAGAAAGATTTCTCTGAGGTCACATAGGTGCAAGGTACAATTTAACTTCTAAGGTCCTCATCGTTGGCAGCTTCATTTGAGGGGCAAATGAAGAATTCTTTTGCAGTCTAACAAAACTGTTTGGAAATTTTGAGCTCAGACTATGTAATCCTGAGTTCTCAGAAATGACGAGGAGGATTTGTTAGTTCTTTCTCTACAAGTGGGATTGAGTTGGGTTTTAATATCCCCTCTATGAACCAGGCTTGGTTCCAAGGCAAATTTTATTACTCGGTTGGAAAAAAAAAATTAAAACTTTTATACCTACATTACTCAACTGCCTCTTTGTAAACCTGCTTTCTCACTCACCTCCACATGCTTGCTGCTGGGATCAAGAAGCCAGGAGGCAATGAAAAGTGTTATCAGGCTTGCATAAGAGCAGCCCCTCCCTGAAGATGTTCTGGAGACCTGGCCAAATAAGGTGGAGCTGGGCAGGGCTGAGGCTTCAGGCTCTGGCTTGCAGGCTGGCTTGGGGGATCAGGAGCCCTAAACAAGTTAGTGGAGTTGTTCCTCTCCCTTGGTTTCCTGTTAGGTGACGTGTGAGTTGGTGATGTTTTTATTTCAATGATTCGCCCCTGAACATCGCTTTTGAAACAGCAGTTTGCAGGATTAGCTAATAACCATGCTGTCGTCCTTGTTTAAACCCAGTGAGTGGTGATTTACTCTGATTGCTCAGTGCAGGCTTCAGGTGCTCTCCGCCTAGCCCCAGCCTGGCATGGGGAGGATGACTGAGACGGTTTGAGGGTGGGTTATTTGGCTTCTCCTGAGACATCCTCCAGGTTAGAGAGTTGAAAGAGAGTGAGTCTTGTCAACATCAACTCCTTTTTTTTTCAGTTGATTATACGGGACAGTGCAGATCTGGATTTTAGCCTTGAGCTGCTCCTAATTTGTTCTGTGATTTGGGATTACTTGTTCCATTCTCTGAGGTTTAGTTATAAAATGAGAGAGTTTGACAAAATGCTGGAAGTGTTCTTCCACCTCTAGGGCGATTTTGGTCATCAGAGCATCAATATCAAGTCCTTGCATTTAAAGGCATAGCATGAAGCTATGATCTAATGAACTCTCCTCATCAAACACTCCTCTGGGTCTACATTTTTGCTTGTCAACAGTCATTTGATAATTGCAAATTAATTTCTAAGTGAAGTTACAAGTCTTGTCAAATATACAGGTTTACATAAAGTTGATGAAAGTAATGTTGGAGATGGCAAAGCCTTTGGTAAATAAGGATTTAGCCAGGCCAGAGTATGTACCTAAAAACTAGAGGAAAACATCAACAATGATGATGATAAGGTCAGGGCTTCAAAAGAGAATGATAGCGAAAGATTTAATAGAAACCTTTGGGAAAAATTAGTGAAGCCCCTTCACATTTCTATAAAAATGATCCTTTCTATGATCATGCTGCAGAAGTCAAACATGATGATGAAGGATATCAGAAAGTGATGCCAATAAAAGAGAGAATTCTTGATTTTGGGGGGAATATAAACTAAGATAAAATATGCTTGTTTTTATGACTTTATGTTTTTCAAAATAAAATGCAATCAAACTTTTTTTCTCTGAAATTTTGGTTTCCTATTAGAGTCCATTTTAGATGGGCATTTTTGGATACCAATATCTCCTGTATTTATTAATTTTCCACCTTGTTTCAAAAAGGATTTAAGGAGCCAGCCCTGATGGCTCAGTGGTTAAAGTTTGACACACTCCACTTCAGTGGCCTGGGATCAGTTCCCAGGTGTGGAACCACACCATTCATCTGTCAGTAGCCATGCTGTGGTGGTGGCTCACATAGAAGAACTAGATGGTCTTACAACTAGAATGCACAACTATGTACTGAGGCTTTGGGGAGGGGGGAAAAAAAGAGAGGAAGATTGGCAACAGATGTTAGCTCAGGGTCAATCTTTCCCAGCAAAAAAAAAAAAAGGATTTAAGATGTCTAACATTCTGTGTTGAATATCAGTATACAGTTGTGTGTCACTTAACTATGGGGATACATTCTCAGAAATGTATTGTTAGTCAATCTTGTCGTTGTGGGAACATCATGGCGTGTACTTACACAAACCTAGATGGTATAGCCTACTACACATTTAGGCTCTATGGGACTGATCTTATGAGACTGCTGTTGTATATGTGGTCTGTTGTTGACTGAAACATTCTTATGCAGTGTTCTAAACTCTGCCACCAAAGGGATCCATTTCCTAATACCTCTCTCATAGTCCTCATTTTTAAAATAAATTTTGCCTACTAATTGGCATTTTTTAAATAGTGGCTTTTCTCATATTAAATAAAATAGTATATGTATTTATTTTATAAATTATAATTTGAATTGTATATATAAATTTTGTACATATTCCATATTATATATATGACTATCAATCATGGACATGACAAACATATATATATTTAACAATTTTATATACTCCTTTCGGATTAGCACCATAGATAATCCCAGCTAAAGTCAGGGTGTCCCCCCAATCCCCATCCATCTTCAGCATTGGACACCATGCGGTCAGGGACGGAGGAGGGCTTCCAGGAGAGGTGGGCATCCAGGCCTTGTCAGGACCTGGGGTCTGAGCTGTGGAGGATTGGGGAGGGTAAAACAGGAAACTCAGAGGATAATAGGGTCCGGCAGGTGTGACTGGCCTGCGAGTAATAAGTCTGACTCAGTCTTTCCAGGTCTGGGGAGTAGAAGTGTGTGGAGGCCCTTAATTTATGCCCAGCCCGCATCAGTACCACTTTGGGAACCAGTTCAGGTCTGGACACCAGTGAGGCAACTAAGGGACATGGGGAGGGCCAGTGGGAAAAATATGAGGTTTGAGTAGACGGGGAATATAAGGTGAGGACTAACAGCAAATGCTTCTTTTTTGTCTTCCCTAGCACACTCAGGGGAAGCTGAATTTATGAATCTATGCCAGGCAAAATTTTTTTCTTTCGTCTTTCTTTTCTGTCTAGATCTGCTTTCTCTTTTCCTGTGTCAGTGACTCGGGGAGGTATCTTGCATGGTAGTGATGAAACTAGCTTTGTTAGCAGAGTTAGAGGACTTGTGAAGTCTTTTCCAGCCATGCCATTCTGTTTTTAAGTGCCACAGGCAAGGGGAATACAATGAATATAGCTTTAAAATGTTTAAAAACAATTATAATTAGTAATAGCGACACATTGAAGAACACTTAGAGAATAGAAAAAAGAAAAAAAAATCACCCAATAACCCCACCCTCCTAAATCACAATCGATGTTATCATTCTGGTACATTTTCTTATTTTTTTATTTGTATGCTTTTTGCTTTCTTATAAATTTGTGTATCATTTTCTTTCACTTATGATTACATCACAAACATCCTTCTGTGTTGTGCTATGGCTCCGATAACCATCATTTTCAGAGGGGACACAACAATCTAGTGGCTGAATGAATCACAGCTTTGATACCTTATTACTGGACATTTAGTTGGCTTTCAACTTTCTGTTTTTGTCTTTTTAAGATATTGTTTTTATGGACTTTTAAAGCGTATTGTTTCTTACAGACTTAAGATGAGTGGGAGAAAAGAGTAACTTTATTAGTTCACTTGCTCAACAAATGCTAACTGAGTAAGACACCAAGGTGGACACCGAGAAGAAAAGGCTTCAGGGAAAGACCCAATTGTTCTTTGGTCCTTGCACATGTAACTGCCAGACGACGGGTGTGAAGCTTATCCCAGCTAATCAATGACAACGTCAGTAACCACATTTCTGAAAACCAGACTTGGTGACAGCCTGACACTTCTGAAAGCCAGCAGTCAGCTATATCTCCCTCCAGTAACCACACTTTCACAGTGAAAGGTCAACCAATCCCTACACATTCTTCTTTTGAAAGTCTGCCAGTCCTTGAAGTTCACACCTACCAAAAATCTATATAAGATTAACTCTAAAAAATTTTTAAGTGGTAACTATGTGAGGTGATGGTTATGTTAATTACTTGATCATGGTAATCATTTCACAATGTATATGTATATCAAAACATCAAGTTGTTTTCGAAGTTGTTTTTTTTTGCTGAGGAAGATTCGCCCCGAGCTAGCATCCATGGCAAATCTTCCTCTATTTTGCCTGTGGGCTGCCACCACCACATTGCCACTGACCAGCGGTGTGGATCCACACCCCGGAACCTAACCCAGGCCACTGAAGTGGAGCACACGAAACTTAACTACTAGGCCACTGGGGCTGCCCCAAGTTGTATAGATTAATATATGCAATTTTTATTTGTCAGTCATACCTCAATAAGAAAAGAAAGAAAGAAAGTTTAACTCTAGCTTGCTGCTTTGTTTAGAGAGAGAGAGACTATGCAGCTCTCTCGCTCTCTTGCTCAGCAAGCCGTAAGTTTAGCTTTTTGTTTTAGTGGCTTCTTCCTTTTAACAGCAGTAGGAAGGTAAAAGGAAAAAGAAAAATAGTCCTTCCCCTCAAAGACACTGTAACTTAGTTGAAGATGACACCTACACACAAAAAACCATTATAACTGGTTATGCCACAGGAGAAATATTAACAAAGAACCACGTGCGTTCAAAGGAGAGTACTTCTCACTAGGAAGTTCAGAGAAAGCTTCATAGAATGAGCCTTGAAGTGTTGCTTATACCTAGACATAAAAACATCGCACAAACTAGATTTTTCTGGTTTCATGTTGCATTAGTCCTTGGACTGCCATAGCAAAATGCCATAGACTAGGTGGCTTAAACAATGGAAATTTATTTCCTCCCAGTTCTGGAGGCTGGAAGTCTGAGATAGGGTACCAACATGGTCAGTTTCTGGTGAGAGCTCTCTTCCTGGCTTGCAGATGGCTATCTTCTTGCTGTGTCCTCACATGGTGGAGAGGAAGAAAGAGCAAGCTCTCTGATGTCTCTTCTTATAAGAATACTAATCCTGGGGCTGGCCCGGTGGCACAGCAGTTAAGTGTTCATGTTCTGCTGTGGTGGCCCGGGGTTCGCCGGTTTGGATCCCAAGTGCAGACATGGCACCACTTGGCAAGCCATGCTGTGGCAGGCATCCCACATATAAAGCAGAGAAAGATGGGCATGGATGTTAGCTCAGGGCCACTCTTCCTCAGCAAAAAGAGGAGGATTGGCAGTAGTTAGCTTAGGGCTAATCTTCCTCAAAAGAAAAATAAAAATACTAATCCTATTGGATGAGGACCCCAGCTATAGAACTTCATTTAACCTGAATTACTTCCTTACAGGCCATATCTTCAAGTACAGATATGCTGGGGGGTTAGCGCCTCAACATATGAATTTGGGGGGGACACAATTCAGTCCATAGTACATATGGACTTCAGAATATCACTCATATTCCAAGACACAAGTAAATTATAGACTTGACAAAGCTTAGCAAGTGATTTGAAATAGACTTGGGAAAGAAGAAGAGAGGGAAGTTTGAGGGTAAGGTGGTTTAGAGATTCCTAGATTTTGTGATTGGAAGTAGATCAGGGAATGCAGAAAAAGAAACAAGTTTGAAAAAAAAGGAAGAGTTGAACATATGGATGCTCTACTTGTGGGAATTGAAATAGGCATGAGCCCAGGAACATCTGCTGTGGTGGCCAGCCTCTGAGATGGCCCCCAGTGATTCTCACCTCCAGTATTCACGCCCTTATGTAGTTCCCTCCCACATTGAATAGGACTGACCTATGTAACCAATAAGATATTGCAGAAATGATGGTGCATGTCTTCCCCAGGTGTTAAAAGATATTGTGGCTTCTGCTTTGCTCCTTGTTGGAACACTCACTTTGGGGGAAGTCAGCTGCCGTGCTCTAAGGACATACAGCAGCTTTATGGTAAGGTCTATATGGCAAGGAACTGAGGCCACGTGCCAACAACCAGAACTAACTTGGCAGGCATGTGAGTGAGCCGTCTTGGAAGCCAATCCTCCAGCCCCAGTCAAGCCTTCAGATGACTGTAGCCCCTGATACCGTTTTGACTGCAAATTCATGAGAGACCCTGAGGTGGGGCCACCTTGCTAAGTGATTCCCAGATTCCTGATCCATAGTAACTGTATCATATGAGAAATATTATTTTAGGCCACTGTTCTGGGGTAATTTGTTAACAAAAGATAATACATCTGCCTTAGAGATAGAGGTTTGGAAGTTATTCAGCAGCAATCTAAAAAGGTAATAAGTGCAGCATAGAAATTAAGAGCATGGGTTTCTGAACGAGATTGTCTGGGCTTAAATCATGTCTCTGCCATTCAACCTCCAGGCTTCTATTTTCTCACTCGCAAGATGATAAAATTAAAAAATTTTACCTATTTCATCGTTTTTTTTGTTTTCCTAGAGGATTAAATGAGTTAACGCACGTAAGTCAGAATAGTGCCTAGGACATAGCTACCATTCTCTTTATGTTAGCCATTGTCATCTAAGTATTAGGTGATGCTACTTAGCATTACCATCTAAGTAGTACTATAGTTACAGGCAAGCGAGAGAATTGGAAGTTCTCTGGGAGAGCATGTAGTAGAAAAAAGGGAAGCTGGCTGTATACATCAAAGCCACAGGGTCTTGGAGCTTCTCCAAGTTTAGTTACTTCTAATTTCAAAGTCTTAATGGAGTTTCATAATTTTTCAGTGTTTCCATGCCAGCATTTTCCCGGTGACCCAAGCCGGAAACCCTGCACTTATCCTAGACCCTTTCCTGTACCTTGTCCCTCATGTCCAATCCCTCATTCAACATGTATTTATTAAGGCTCCAATTAGTACCAGTCACTGTTTCTAGATATGGAGGCCAGAACAGTGAACAAGAAAAAGTCTCTACCCTAATGCAACTCACATTCTGTCTCATGCTGGTGAGGGACACAGTCAATCTACAAACAAGAATAGATTATACTGTCAGATAGCAATAAGTGCCACGCAGAAGGTAAACCAGGGAAGGTGATGGAGAGGTGGGAGCTATTTTAGGAAACCTGCCCAATGTCCATTAATTTTATCTCCTAAAAGTCTCTCAACCACGTCCCCTCCTTCCCACTGCCACTATCAAGACACTTCATTATCCCATCTGGATTGTTCCACCCTCTCACCACCTTCACTTCCTGAATGTCGAGAATCACTAGGCCCATATCTGATCATATTATATTCCTTCTCAAACTACGTCAGTGGCTCCCTATCTCACAGAGGATAAACCTAAACCCTTATAAACTTTCAGCGATAACCTTTCTTCCTAGTTCACTGAATAGAAGCCATCAGAAGAGAATTTTCATTCTCCCGTTACAGTTGCACACACACCTGAGTTTGTGCCCATAGGCTCTGCCTTTCCTTGTGCTTTTATGCATGAACTCTCCTCTATAAGGCCACCATTGCCACTTCTACACTCGATCCCCTCCTCTTAACCACTCAAGGACGTCACTGTATCAATATTCCCCTTTCTCTTCTTCATCTTCAACTTCCCCTCTTTACAGGACCTTTCCCGTCACAAGCAAACATTACTTCTGGCGCTCTAAAAAACCCCGTGTTCCTCTTCTCCCCTATCTACAGCCCCATTTTACTTCAGAGAAAAACTGCTTAAAGAACTGTGCTCATTGTCACTAGTTCTGCTCCTTCCATTCTTTCTTGAATCCATTCCAACCATGGTTTGGACTTCAGAACTGCTTTTGTTAAGGTTACCAATGACCTCCATCTTGCTACATCTAGAGGACAGTTCTCAGTCCTCATTTTAGTTGCTCCACAAGCATAATCTGACATAGTTAATCAGACTCAAGTCCTTGAAAGATTTTCTCTACTTGGTTTCCAGGCACTGCAAGGTTTCTAGTTTTCCTCCTACCCCATTGGCTTCTTTCCCAATTTCCTTGCTTTCTTTTTCATATGCCAAAGTTTCCGTATTTGGCCTTCTTGTCTCTTGTACCCTCAATCTCTTGTTTATAACATTCAGTCTCATGGCTTTGAGCCCCACCTACCAGTATTCCCTTACATATCCTAACTTCCTATCTCCAGCCCAGAACTTTCTCTTGAACTCCAGACTTGTATATCTAGCTGCTCTCCAAAACCCCATCCTCTCTCCTCTGCATCTCAGTGAATGACAATGCCATCCTTCTACATGCTCAAACCAAAAACCTTGGAGTCAATTTCTTTCTTTCACATCAATCCCTCACGTTCTTTAAATCTTTGCTCAAATGTCATCTTCTCATTGAGTTCTTTCCTGACTACTGTATTTTAAATTGCATCCTTCTTCCCTGATTTGTTCTCCACAGCACTCGTCTCCATCTGAGAGGGAGGGTGTTACTAACTTATGCCATTTTCTAAGATGAGATGCTGTTTTTGACTTAATATCTTGGCTGGGAGTGAGGGGAGGGCAGTTTTAGGGACTTCCACTAGGCCTTCCCCACTAAGGTATTTCTTACTCCACAGGCCAAGAACCCAGTGTGAGTCTTTGCCAAATATGTCTATTCCAGTGATTCATGTGGGGACTGGGGAAATGGACACTGTGGTGGGACCGCAGAGCCTGTGGGCCCACTGTGAGTTGAACTCCATTTCTTACTTCGTCCCCAAATGCCTCACTCTACAAGGGGATCCATGATATTGCTTCAGGTCTCCAAGTATCAATTTCAAATCAGACCCGGTGTCCAGTGGTTCTTGAAATATCTAGTTATTCCCTTTCCCCAGTGTGCAGCTACTTGAGTACATGGTCCCTGGTCTCTTGGGCTGGAGGAATCTTTACCGTGTGTACTTGCCATGATATTTCAGGGCCCTTCCTCTTGGGGACCTGCCCTCTCTTTCAGTCAGTGGGTTCCAAGTTGGAAAACTGGCTCAGATTCAGAAACCTGGCAAAGGATTGTGACTTTTTATTGAGCTAACTGCCTTTAGCCTCCTCTTTATCCATCCTTGATTCCTTTTGAATGTTAGATTGAATAGTACCCTTGTGGCTACCCATCTATTTTGCCCCTGGGGAGGCTATGTTCTATTAACCATCTCCATAACTTTCTGTGAGTCAGGCTTCCCTGGCTGCCCCTTCGATCTTGCCACTCATAACAATAATTGCATCCACTGCCTTTTAATAGCCAAACCCTTCCACCTGTCCTCTATCGTTTTTCAGGCCTACCATTCTCACATCTGTGTGTGATCCCTATGCTATAATGACATCTCCCACCATCAGCCCTGGCCTAGAGAGAAAAACCACCTTTGACCTTAGTGATGCTGCAGCCCGTCTCATGAGTGCATTCCTCATTGCTCTGGTAAAGGACCCATCCTTTGGCTCTTCCATGGAACATAGTGCTGTGGTGGGTTTTTCAGCCTTACATGGTATATCCTCACCAGCATGCTCATTTCTCTAAGCCTTTTAATCTCTTCTTCCACTTTCTGGCATGTATACCTCACTTAGTATGGGCTTCACTTTTTCCATGCATCTGGAAGCCATCTTAGTTGCATATCTGCCACACCTCCTGGGGTCTTTTCCAGGGTGCTAAATCCTATAGTTTGATCCAAGTTGATAAACTCTAAATTGTTCTTTATCCATCCTTATGTTCCAGTCTCTTTAATCCAATCTCAAGGACCTGCAGCTTCTTTGTAACAGTTCCTTTCCTTCCTCATCAGTGTGACCCCATCTGGTTTATATTGTGACTTAACCTAGTTATTATCCTTGAAGCCAGAGGTTTGGAGGTACAGATCTTGGGGAGGGGGGATGAGAGAGAGGGGAGAGCTCAGGCTATCTTCAGAGGAGGTACCTCTGCAATATCCTCAAGAAAGTGCGGAGTGCTAGCTCCTAATAGGTTGGGTGGGCATCTTCTGCAGGCTCAGATTTGAGGAATCTGGGATTCAAGACTCTGGGGTCATCAACTCAGATGAACCCCATCCCATATGAGGGTTCTATCCTTTCCCAATCAGGGCCCTGATCTTGGCACAGCAGACCTGCCTCTGTGGAACCCAGTTCTTCTTATGATTAAGTCCTGCGTTTGGTCCTTGGCTTTCTCTGCTTTCCTACTCCAGGCAATGAGAGCCTCTTTACATGCTACCAAGGAGGTCTTCTGGTTGGGAAAAGTGACTAAGCTTTTAGTCAGCCTTGACCTTTTGTTTTCTTTTTCCAAAGTATTACTCCTTCTTATCCGGAGCTGCCCATAAGTTACTATTTCTCCCCAAATTTCTCAAACACCTGACACATCACACTGAGTGCTAGTGCACATCCTCCTACAAAAATACCATTCCAGTGTATTATTGGTGCCAGTTTTAATAATCTCACTGCTACCTGTTCTGGAGCTATCTGTTCTCCTTCAACCAGCAGGAATGGGGTCCTCATTTCCAAGTGGGTAATGGGTGATCCACCTACAAACCCACATCCCAGGTTTGTTGGTACTTCTGGTACCAACTGTTGTAAGTTGCGTTCTCCAGGATGCAGACCTTGAGGTGGAGATCAATATGCAGTAGGTTGACTGATGAGAGTTCTTGCGGTCAATTCCTACAGAAGAAATGCAGTTTCACTGGATGCCTCAGGCAAACCTATGGGCAGCCCTGAGTTGGAATGATTCTTCTGAATTGTTCCGAGTTGTGGGGAGGGTGCTGGGCACCTCTTTGATCAGCCACGCAGTGTGGGCTTCTCTGGGGATGAGGTGCGGCCTTCTTGTTCAGACAGCCCTTGTAGGGGCCCAGCAGCTGAGGGCTTTCTGCCAGCAACACTTCCAGCAGCTTCATTCGTGAACAGAGAATTAGGTGGCACACTGTAGCATCCACACGTGTATTCATATTTGTGTTTCTGAGATTTGTCCAGTGACTAGCTCACGATAAGTACTCAAAAAATATTTTCTAAGTTCAGAAATGTTGCCCTATGAGCTGAGTTGTGCTGCTCTTTGTGTTTGTCTCTCTTTAAATATGGCTTCTCTGAATTAATGCCCAAAGGCCCTGAAGTCCAAAGGCTACCAACTCTTCAGAGTGATGAAGCCTCATTCCAGCCATTAGTTACCAGCTGCAAACCACTTTCCCCACCCAGCCCCATCAAAAGGCAACTTCTCTCTCCTGGACTTTGTTCACTGGCTCCTCCTCCAGGACTCTGGACTGTGGTGGGCCACAAAGGCATCCAGGTCTGAACTTGCCCAGGGCCCTGACTAAAAGCCCAGGAAGAATGGGCTGACTCCAGGGTTCCAGGATCTGCTTTGGCCACTCGTGCGCAGCTTTCTCTCCAGGTCTCGAATTTAGCTTTTTCTTTGACATTCTTTTGGATTGCTTAGTTCTCAACTTCAGTTTCTGGATGTTGTCTTTCTGGTATTTCCGTGCTCTAAGCTCTGTATCTCACAAGCAAAACCAACCATCCCCACACCCAGTCTAGACCTGCTTGCCTTAAAAGACAAGCCTTGAAAATAAAGGGATAAGAGATCCAAGAGAAGTTCTGGATTCTAGAAATCACCTCTTGGAACCCAATCATCATTATTTCCATCCAGAGCACATGGCCGTTCCCAGCATTCCTGAAGGATGGATAAACGTATAGGAACCTGTTCCTTTTGCAATCTGTAAACCCTCCTAAGTATAAATTACCATACAGTTAAGCCAAGATCTATCTTCCAGAGAACACTGAAGGGTTTAACTATGAACAGTGTGTATATTTATAGTTCCTTCTTCTGAGACTGTTTTGTACAGTGATGACAAATAGTCTTTTTTTTTTAACCTGAAGGCAATGGAAGACATTTCCTTCAAGTTGTTATCTCTGTTTTTACCTGTTTATACCTGATTTTCATTTTCCATATCATCATTTGTTTTCGTAGTACAAATGCTGTGATTTCCCATCATCATATACTTTTCGTTATTTACTAGAAATAGATAGCTTCTAGACTTCCTGGCAGGCAAAGAAAGCATTGTGAAATTTTATCTCTGTTCCTACTAACTAGCAAATTGGTAGTAATCACTTAATAGGAATGGAAAAGTACAAATTTTATTTGATGCAGCAAAGTGGTAATTTCTCCAAAGACGCAACCCTGGTTGTTTATCCTTATTGTGAAGTTATCTAAGACTGGCACTCATTCCTTAAGCCCTGGCTCCCCATACCACATGTCTCAGAACGGCCAGTCCCAAACTGCATACGGGCTATGGTCCAAAAATGTGTTTGAAAATCAGTTTAAGACTCAGATCACTTTTTCCCATGGAAACAATGTAATAAGTGAAAGTTGAGTCAACGGGCCGGCCCCCCAAAGTGTATTGAGCACACAATGTGGCTGAAGCTGGGCTGGCAGTAGTTCTATTCTAAACGGCCTTGCTCCTCTGCCTGCACCCCAAATCCCATCTACTCTCCACACAGCAGCGGCCAATCATGGTTCTTAAGGGTAAACTCATCATACGACTCAGTGCTTAAAACCCTCCCTTGACCCCAGAACCCTATAGCAAACCAAATCTCAATTCTATCCCCTAAATATTTCTCTAATGTTTCTCTCCATCCCTATTGCTAAGATCTTAATCTGGGCTGTGGCCTGCTCTTACCCAGAGTGTGAGAGTAGTGTCATAACAGTTCTGCCCATATCTAGCCACATCACCTTTCAATGTGTCCACTATACTGCTGCCAAACTCGAGCATGTCACATAGGCTCTTTCAGTCTTGTCTCAACCTACTTTAAAAGCCTCATGTGCTAGCACACCAGGTCACGTGCTTCTACACATGCTATTTTCTTTCCTTGGAATTCCTGAGAAATTCCTGGTCAAAACCAAGTGTCTACTCCTCTGGAAAGTCTTCCTCCAGCAACCAGAAAGTCCCTCATTCCTCAGTGCTTCCATTGTACTTTATTATTGCCCACCATGCGTTTGGTATGATGCATAATCAGTGGGAAGATAAAGATGACAAATTCCCACCCCTTGCTCTCCAGAAGCTCACTCTTGACAGGAACAGAAATTGATAATTACAAAACGTTCACTTTATATAAGTTTATTTAGGGTGCTGTGGATTCAAGGATAAAGGAAGAACTTACTTTTCCTTAACTGGGGGCCTGGAAGTAACTAAAGAGGAGGTTATATTTGAGTTGATACTTGAAGGATGACTAGAACTTCACGAAGTGTTCTAAAGAGGAAAGGGCATTACAGGTAAAGAGGTTAGTGATGCGAAAGGCATAAAAGCATGGGAAGGGTTAGAATGTTTGGAGAATTGTGGACAGTTTCATTTGGTGAAATACAGGGCAAGACATGTAAGACAGAGCAACGGAAACCAGGCAAAGACAGATCATGAAAGGCCTTTGTGGCCAAAATAGGAATTTTCCATTTTATTCTATACAAATGTCTATTATAGAGTGAAGGACACTGGGTTACTCATCTTCGTATCACCTCTGGCATCTAGCACCTTGTGGGGCACATAGTAGGCCTTCTATTTATATTTTTTAAATGATTTTTAAAATAGTTTCTTAATCTCTTAGTGATGAAATCTGGGAAAATATACACACACTAAAAGTTAAATATAATAACATTTGCAAACAAACTTCTTATTTCTATACATTTGATTCCATTATTTTATTTTACTTTTTTAATTTTTAAAAAAAATTTTTTGTGAGGAAGATTGGCCCTGAGCTAACATCTGTTACTCATTTTCCTCTTTTTGCTTGAGGAAGCTGGGCCCTGAGCTAACATCTGTGCCAGTCTTCCTCTACTTTATATACAGGACGCCTCCACAGCATGGCTTGATGAGCAGTGTGAAGGCCTGTGCCGGGGGTCTGAACTTGTGAACCCTGGGCCGCTGAAGCAGAGCCCGTGAACTTAACCACTATCCCACGGGGCCGGCCCCTGCTTCCATTATTTTAATACTAAAACAAGTCAAGATACACAAGAAAGCGGGCTATTACTTTTTCCCTTTAATTGTATATGTTTCTGTATAGTTTAAACATTTAGAAAATCAGGTTCATACACTTTGCCAATTTAAAAAAGAGTTTACATTTCGTTAATTTAAAAAAGCAAATACAAGCCTAAATATTGAAGGTTGGAAATGATTGCCTCATTAACTTACATTCCCTTTGAGATTTATTGCTCCGTAAATTAGTTAATTGCAAACCTTCCAGCAATGTTTTACTCCATTATAGATTACTTTGGAAAAACAAATTTGCGTTTTCCCTCTTGAACAATGAGTGGTTTATTTTAAAGTAGGTGAAAGGTAATGTGAAGGAAAAAAATACCCCCAGCTTCACAGATGTATGGTTTAAAGTTTGCCAAGTACTTAGTGAAGGGTTACACTAACTTCAAACGGTTGGAAAGTATAATGTAATGTGAGCACACGAAGGTCTTGTTTCTTTTTCAGCTCTTGCTCTCTCTCAGTTCCCTGCAAACCATCAACATACAGAGCAGAGAATTTCAGAATCACATCCCCTGGTAGAGCGCAAATGAGCAGAAGGGGAAAGAGAAATGCAGTGTGATGCACGTACTCCATCGTGTTTGCGGTCGGGTTACCCTGTCCTTGGATAAGAAGTTTATATTCTCCGGGTGAGTGTGAGAGTCTGTCTGTGCTCTAAGTTACTATGTTGCTCAACTCGAGCAATGATCCAAAGCCAGTGACAGTGTACAGAGCTGCCATTTCTTGGTAGGTTAAATGCTCATTTGTATATATTATGGACTTTATAAAAGTAAGGCAAAGTAAATATTGGTGATATAAAAGTTAATATTCCCCATGAATTGTCAATTGCTAGCTAAGCACTTCAAGTATTTCCCTTTCTGTGATGGGGCTTAAAAGCTCATCAGGGAGAGGTCCTTGGGTTTGAAGTTTCTCCCGTAACCGTTCCAGTAAGACACTGCTTTTTCTACGATAGGTGTTGGTGTGAAGGGTAGCAGAATGTGTCACCCCAAAATATGCTCCTTTAGCAGAAGGATTACTTCGAGCTGATTATTTTGAGAAAGAGCAGATACAGCAGAAGCTCTGAAAACACTAGAAGTTACCCTTTGGTAACGGACATTTACATTTATAAGGGAAATCTCCATTTGTAAGGCTGTCTCCCTCTCGGCACCAGGAAGGGAGACGGTAACTAAATCACCAGAGGATCTTGTCAGTGGGGGAGGCACCAACTTAAATTTGTCCAACAAACTTCACCTTTTCCCTGGTAACCTTCTCATCACTGGGTTCCCTTTCCCACACACCTTTCTTTCTCTTGTCTTTAGCTGAAGATGGTGCCTAAACTGTGGTTTAGGCCATTTTAGGCATTACTCATTACTCCCTGGGTATCTCCCATGTATACGTGAGGTACACAGTTGATAAACTTCTCCGTGTTTTCCTCTTGATTTGTCTTTGGTTACAGGAGGTCTCAGCTGAGAACTCAGATGGGTAGAGGGAAAATTATTTTTCCTCCCCATGGGAGTTTCCAAAGTGTAATCTAAAAAACAATCTCTGTCCTTATTTGTGACTCTTCTTGGAGGAGACATACTATTTGCTCCAAGCTGCCCCAGATCTGGGTAGAGGCTAGCCTTGACTGGAACCTCTGCCTGCCATGAAGCTGTTTCTACCCAGCAACAGGGTGGTTGTCTTTCCTCATGGGTGAAGGAGGTGACTTACTGTGGGATGTGATCTCAGGAGCAGAAGTTTACCTGAGGTTCCTGACAGAAATGCTTTTCCCACCTGCTGGCTCCCTAAAGATGGTGTGCCAGATATAAAGCTTCATTCCTTCTGTTAAAATGCAAATACACCTGTAGGGGAGGAAGACATTTCCTCTTCCCAAATGTGGGTTCGTCTGGCCGGAGAAAGAATTAAATTCACATGAGACAGAATAGCAAGAGAAAATTAAACAAAGCTTTATGAGGAACCATGGCCCAGGGTCTTTCTTCCGTAAGGAAGAAAGGGCACCGAGGAAGTGGGGTGCACAGAGTGGTTATATACCCCCAAACAGGGTGTTTCACATATGATTGAAATGTCCCTCCTACAATAGTCAGAAGGTTGCCCTGTCGGCACAGAGCTTCATGGACACAGCAGGTGGTGGGTCTGCTATCTTGGTGGGCGTAGCAGGAGGCAAGTCTATTGTCTGGAGCTGGGCAGTCACAGGTGAGCGCAGCAATCAGTTCCTAGCCTAAGGAAAGATGCTTAATCCTTAAAGAAATGCCAGTTGGGAGAGGGAGGGAAGTCAGTTACAGGAGGTTACCAGACAAGCACAATAAAATGCAGATTTAAGTCCTTGCCTTTGGTATTGATTAAGAGTTTCTAGAGAGAAGGTCATCTCCTTTCTTCTTCCTGGTACAGAAAGAGGCACCTTTTACAGATAGAGATTTACCTTACAAATGTAAATGTGTCCTAACGAAGGGCAAGTTCCATTCCTCAGAGCCTCCTTCCCTGTCCCAGTTTATCAAAAGCAATCAGCCTCAAATAATCCTGATGCCAAAGAGACATATCTTGGGGTGGCCAATTTCAGGTCCCCACACACCCAACTGAATAGTTACCACTGCTGTTCAAGCCATTTACAGTGTAGTGAGACTGAGGCCCTTATCTATCCTGAGCACAGGCTTTAAGAAAAAGCGGAAGAGAAAGGAGCATGAAGGTACTGAGATCTTGGCAAGAGAAGGAAAGGGAAAAGGTTGGCTTAAAAACAATGATAATAGTGAGTAGACATACCACATAGAGAGAAAAAAGGCAGACTGAACATATTTAGGATAACTTTCATTACAGTTTTGCCTAAGGCCAGGCTGAATGCGAATGTTTCTCTTTTAGCAGAAGTGATAATACATTCACTCAACAAGCATTTATTGAGTGACCTCTAGAGAAAAAATGATAATTAGATTTTTAGAAATTATACAAAGGAAAAAAAACCACTACTAGAAAAATATATGCCAAATTTTTTCCAATGGTTCTGTTACCAAAGTAGAATTAGAATACAAATGCAGAATTAAACTCAATTTTTCTATCAAGAAGTAATTATAAAGGAGCTATGTCTAAAAATGCGTTCTTTCTTCTGCCTCAATACGTTTTGGGAATATAATTTACAACTACCTTTTTTTTTTTGGGTTAAGACACCAGCACTGTGACTTCAAGCAGTGTATCATTTCTATGCATGTTAAAAAAAAAGTAC
Organism: Equus przewalskii; assembly: GCF_037783145.1. NCBI lineage: Eukaryota > Metazoa > Chordata > Mammalia > Perissodactyla > Equidae > Equus > Equus przewalskii. The sequence goes on from NC_091836.1 coordinate 12,736,385, forward strand.
CAATTTAGAAAAAATAGGATAATAGTACATCTCTCTAGAGCAAAGTTTGGCCAAGTACACCCTTCAAGTGAAATCCAGTCCACGGCCTGTTTTTGTGTGAATTAAGAACACTTTTCCCATTTGTTTGTTTTGCTGAGGAAGATGCGCCCTGAGCTAACAGCTGTGCCACTCTCCCTCTGTTTTTTTAGCATGTGGGCCACCAGTACAGCATGGCCGCTGACAGAGCCGTGTAGGTGTGCGCTGGGGAACTGAACCTGGGCTGCCCAAGTGGAGCGTGCTGAACTTAACCACTATGCCACTGCGGCTGGCCCTCACATTTTTTTTTTTTTTGGAGGAAGATTAGGCCTGAGCTAACTACTGCCAGTCCTCCTCTTTTTGCTGAGGAAGCCTGGCCCTGAGCTAACATCGTGCCCATCTTCCTCTACTTTATATGTGGTACTCCTACCGCAGCATGGCGTGCCAAGCAGTGCCATGTCCGCACCCGGGATCCGAACCGGCGAACCCCGGGCCGCCGAGAAGCGGAATGTGCGAACTTAACCGCTGCGCCACCAGGCCGGCCCTGGCCCTCACATTTTTAACCAGTTAAAAAACAATCAAAAGAAGAATATCATTTCATAACATGTAAAAAACACATTAAATTCAAATTTCAGTATCCATAAACAAAGTTTTATGAGAACACAGCCACTCCCATCCATTTACATATTGTCTGTGGCTGCTTTCAAGCCAAAATGGCAGAATCAAATAGTTGCAACAGAGTCTGGCCCACAGAGCCTAAAATATTTACTATTTGGTCCTTCACAGAAAAAGTTTGCCAGCCCCTAGTGTGGAGTGTTAGTTCCCAAAGTCTCTTCTATGGAATCGTCTCCCCGGGTGCTCTGCATAAAAAAGGCTTCCATGGTCAGATAAGTTTGGCAGAGTCTGCATGCCACAACTCACTCTCAGATAATCATTGTCTACAATGGCATATTAAAGGATCTGAGAAGTCGTGTAGTAAATAAGTCAACTGTTTTAAGCCAGTTTCCAATGCTCATTTGACCTCAAGAACAATGTCTCTCCATTCCCTTCCCTTTCACATTACACCCATAAGCTTCCCATGGGACTGAAAGAAATTCTAGCCCAGGACATTTGAGTTGGGACCTCCTTACAGGTGGGAAGTATTTTCAAGCTTGGATTGGACACGCTCCCACAGCACTCACTGCATGTCGAAGGAATGTTGGAAATCATTTTGTCCAATCGTCTCATTTGACAGATTGACAGACGGAGATCGATCATGGTCTTGTAGGTTGGCTACAGGCTACTTCTTCTGCCTGGAAAGCTCTTCTTCTGGTCATCTATATATCTTAATCTCTTGCCTCTTCCAGGTGTTGGCTCAGATGTCACCTTCCCAGTGGTGCCTTCCCTGACACCCTAATGAAAACTGAAACCCTTTTTCCTGGCACTCTTTAGCTACCTTTACTGTGTTATTTCCTCTCATAGCACTTATCACTGTCTAACACACCCTGCATTGACATCTTTTTAAAAAATTATATGTCACCCTTCATTAGAATATAAACTCCTAGGGATTTTGTCTGTTTCGTTGTATCCCAGGGCCTAGAATGGCGTATGACTCACATACATTGTATTCAATATGTATCGCTGTGCTTATTAGTGGCAGAACCAGGGCTTGTTCCCAGACCTCCTGCATCCTCTGGCAGAAAAGCAAGTGAGGTAATAGATTGAATGTGAGCTCTTAGCATCATGTATGTTTAGATTCAAATCCTAATGCTGGCATTTAGTAGCCGTTGCAATTTGGACTAGCTTTCTCCTAGACACCATTGGTATAAACAAGGCACAGGTTTATTTCTACTCCTCTCTTGTGATAAAGAGGTCCACGGCTGATATGGCCACTCGACAGCCATCAGGGACCCAAGCTCCTTTCACCTGTTTGCTCCACCTTCCTCAGAGCATGGTTTCCCTTCCCGGGTTTTCCTGGCTGTGGGAGCTCCAGTCTCACATCCATATTGCTGGCAGGAGGAATAATTCAGTTTCCTCTAAAGAGTCTTCCCACTGACTTCTGCTTCTCTCTCCTTGATCATCCCTGGGCTGGGAAATGTAGTATTTAGGATGGGCGTGTTGCTAATCCCAATAAAACTTTCCTCTGATGATAATGAAAAGGGAAAGAATGGATATTGGGAAGGTAACTAGTAGTCTTCGACATAGTAGCTGCGTAACGTTGGGCAGATTACTTAATGATGTCCACCTTGTAGAGGGTGTTAGTTTCCGAGGGCTGCTACAACAAAAGGCCACAGGCTAGATGCCTTAAAACAACAGAAATTTATTGTCTCGCAGTTCAGGAGGCCAGAAGTCTGGAATCAAGGTGTCAGCGGGGTTGATTCCTTGCTGGAGGCTCTGAGGGAGAAGCCGTCCTCTCGTTCAGCTTCTGGGGGTTGCTGGGGGGCGGGGGGGGGGGGGGGCGGTAGATTTTTCCTTGACCTTTATAGTGCCCCTGGCTGGATCTGAAAGTTAAACTGACAAAGACAGGTGAACAGGAGGAAAGCATACAGATTTATTTAGTGTAAGTTTTATGTGACACAGGAACCTCCATAAGGAAATGAAGACCTGAAGAAATGGTTACCCTGGTGTGTTTTTCTGCTAGGTTTGATGAAGAGTGGAAAGATAGAGTTATGGGACAAGGCGTGTGTGGGATGCGCAGTAAACTAGGGGAAGCTTAGCGAGGCCAGCTTGTCTGGATTCTTGTGTCCCTTTGTCTTTGAGACATAAGGATGGTCCTCTCCTCTGAGGATAGGGGAGGCTCCTCTCATGGGAGAGTTTTATGACCTGCTTCAGGGGAGGAGGGCAGGGTGTGGGTAAGGGGGTTAGAGGGCCGTTTTTGCTTTTACTGTTTTCTCAAACTCTCAGCTTAAAATATTCACCATGCCTAGGTGCCATATTTTGGAGTTGTGCATCCTGAACGCCACCACAGGCAGTCTTTGGCCTTCCTTGGTGTGCAGGCCCGTTGTTCCAATCTCTGCCTCATCTTCTCTGTGTCTCCACGTGCCCTTTTCTGTGTCTTATAAGGACTCTCTCATTGGATTTAGGGCCCCATGTAAATCCAGTATGTACCTAATCCAGTATGATCTCATCTCAGTCCTCACCTTAGTTACAAGCAAAGACCCTATTTCCCGATAAGGTCACATGCTGAGGTTCCAGGTGGACATGACTTTTTTGGGGGGATACTATTCAATGCATTAGGTGGAGTTATTGTGATAATTGAAGATTATGGCTATAAAGTGTGGGCACAGCCTGTCGTGTCAGGAAAATAGATCTTTTTACTGAGAAGTGAGTATGAAATTACAGACACGTGACAAAACACTTTTTTGGAAGTTATAGTATGAAAAGGGAATACCTTTTCTGACTTTTTATGCATGTTTATATGTGGTTTCATGCACACATCGCAGACATTTAGTTCTGTAACTGAGTTAATCCTGAGGATGAAACTTGGGGAAAAGTAGCTGTTGGACCTGAGAAATAGCATTCACCTGTACCGTGTGGAAAATGTTAGGAAAATTCCTGGAAGTGCATGTGGCAGGTAGGTGGCTTTTGACCTGCTCAAAATCATTCTGCTCTTTCTAGGAGGTGCCCCAGCTGGGCCAGTGCCCCAGGACTGCCCCAAGGCCACAGCTGTTTGGTCTAGGATGAGCCTGATCCCAGTCTATCAGAGACTCTTTGTAAAGAATCTGGAATTTTGAACTACTGCTGTCAAGAGAGGGTGACTGGAGCTGAGCCTTGCTGCTGCAGCTTCTGGTCCTGCTTCCTGCTTGCTCCCAGGGCAAACCCAGAGCCTTCCAGTTTGTTTGTGCTTTGGAGTTTGTTGAATCTGGTGCGGGTCATTTTCTGCAACCCACAGAACCTTAACTGATAAAATATTGAAGTCTCAGAGACTAAACCCAACATACAAAGGACAGTATACAAATTACAGATGATATCTACTTTCGTATGTTTTCCTTCTAAATAAACATATCTATTTAATTTTTCTGATCTTGAAATCATTGATGAATAACACAAAGCTGATTTTAAAGCAATCTTCATTTTATGGGTAAACTTGAGCACATTAAAATGTGCCGGGGGGACCAAGCTCTCTTAAGAGTGTCATTAGACCTTTAAGTATCAAGCCTCCTGTTCATCTGAACTCTGGGAAGGTGGAGCTAAAAGAGCCAGGGCAGATGCAAATGAAACTGGCACAGACGCTGGGATTTCTGCTCAGATCTTCACGTTCCTTTTACTGTCTATTATTTGGCCAGAACATAAGAAAGATAAAACAGAATGGAAGCTAAAGTGACCAAATTTTATAGTAAAAATCTACACCAAAGTGATAGTGTGGACATTTTATCTATTTTGGAACCAAGAAATTAAAGAAGAAAAGGCTACACAAGGTATTTACTTTCTTAACATATGTATTTATGTATTTAACGTATTTGCTGCATTTTGAATTATATTCAAATTGTTTAATGTGATGATATTTGTTGGTGGTATTTTCAGTAAAATAGAAATAAAGGTAGTTTTTGCCGTGGCAGCGTATTTCCTTCAAGCATCTCTGAGACTGGGGGTAGAGGAGAATGTGAAAGGATCTGAGACAATCCTGGCATAGGGAGAGATGGACAGTGGCACTTCTCTTTGGCCTCCTGGTGTCCTGAGACTGCATGTAGTGTGATGGACATTTCTCAGGTTTACATGTAACGGTCAGGGCTACCTGGTCTATCTGACAGTATTTCCTTTCCCATCAAATTTTTATATTTTTAAAATGTACTTTAGCTGCTGAGGATAAAGGTGCAAGTCATTTTGTGAAAGGCATCTTCCAGCTTTTTTAAAGTTTGTGCCTTACTGCTTGACCTTTAATGAATGCTTTTATATATATTATACGATATAATCTATAGGTTATGCTCAGATTAGTATTTCATTATAATCGTGCATAACATGCTTACACAATTGTTTCAAAAAGTAGAATTGTTGTGGTCCCCATCTAGAGGTGAGATAGACCTTTTCCTTCCCCCTAAACTTGGTTTGGGTGTGTAGACTGATGATGCCATACCAACACCAAGAGGGTACGAAAGGTTTATTACTCACATAATGAGGCTTTCTGGGGAGAACAGGGCGGCTTCCCAGCAGGTCTGAGAATGGCTTGAGAGGGCAGGGAGAGGAGACTGACCCTGCTTTCATTGTGATTAGGGGCTGGGAGCTCTTGTGGGCCAGAACTGCAATGGTTGGAACTTCCCTTGGTGCCAAAGGAGGAGGCACCAGGGATTTCTTATCAGCTTTCCCAGATGTGGGGCAGAAGGAGGGGGAAGTGGCCAGGCTGGAAAGCTGTCAGCAAACATCAAAGTTTTTATTATAAGACTAAAAGACTTAAAATTTCATGTTTATTAATAATAAAATGTTTAATATGTACCTTATTATATTTTTTCTCATGATGTTCAATAACATAAGCAAATCATTCAAGCAGCTTAAAAAATTAGTATATGGTCCTAGAAACTGTAAAAAGTGAGGAAAATGAAAATACTTGAGGTAGTATAAAGTAGTTAAAAAATACCATACGAAAGGAAATTTCAGGCTGGTTCATTCAGGAGCCACTTTACCGAACATGTAATGTGTCCATCTTTTCTCTGTGAAAAGAAAATTTTCACTTCAAAAAAAAAAAAGCAAACAAGTAGCTCAGTGTATTATCTTATTTTGGGCTTCCAAGTTTGAGACTGTTACCGAACCTGAAGTGAGTTCGCTCACCTGTTGCACAGCAAGCCAATCTCTGATACCGGGTGTGGTGGAAGAAAGTAGGAATTTTATTTTTGCACAGCGCTGAGCAAGGAGAGAGGGCAGCAAACGCTGAAATCCCAAACTCCCCGAAAAGCTAAAAGGAAGGGTTTTTACTTGGGGCTTTAGGTAGGGGAGGGGGAGCATATGGCCTTTCTGGTCAGAGCTTTCCCACCAGCCTGTCTTCGGCCTTGAGACGCTTGCAGAGAGGAGGAAGCCCATGACCTTGCTGGTCAGCAGCTTTCCCACCAGCCCATATCTCTTTGCGGGAGGTGATAGTCCAGGTGCTTGTCCTTGACGGTGTCTGTCTCCATGGAGGATAGTGGATTCTGGAGCCAGGAAGCCAGGGAGCAAGCAGGGAATGAGTGTTTTAGTTTTAACCCCATATATGCTGGGTTTAATGTGGGGAAACTGATACCAGGGTCGATATCAAGACGTCTGAAGTAAACCAACTGTTGAGGGCTACACTACCAACGTGGGGCTTGGGGCGTGACTGTGCCTCGTTAGAATGTGAGTCTCCCTACGGCTGAGACTTCGAGTCTCTCTTGGTCCCCCTTTGCTGTTAGTACCTGGCACAGAGTAGACACAGTATAAACGCAGTATAAACGCTGGAGGGTTGGATAGAGGGATGGTAAGTTCAAGGGAGTTGCCACTAGATGGCAATGTTTACTCGGATCTGTGCTGCGAATCTTCACAGCATCAAAACAAGGGAGAAAGCGCGGTGGCTCTGCCGCAGGATCCCATCAACCACGCATGCCCCAACCCCCCAGATCCAGCCCCCTCGCGGCTGCTCCTGCAGCCCCAACAACCTTCTAAAATTCTAGCGGTTAGACAATCATGAGATATTCTCTTTATAAGTAACCTTAGATATTATCTGTTCTATTCCGACTCCCACATTTTTCACTCCAACGAAATGGGGGCCAGCCAAAATCAGCAATTGATTTAGTTCAGATGTCTCAAACTTGGGAGCCAAAAATAAAGATAATACACTGAACCACTTGTTCGTTAAAAACAAACAGACGAACGAAACACAAAAACCCACAAGAATCTCCGATAGGGGAGACTTCTACCCGCCCCCTGGCAATTACCCTGTTTCCCGGTCTGCTCCTGCTCACCCACAAAGTCCGTCTCTGCAGTCACTCCTGGAGAAGTTTTCTGCAAATCAGCCAGCTCTGCCCCTTTGATCCTCACGCCTGATCTCTTTCTGCATTTGGCCTCAGGCCCAGCTGACCTGGCTTTTTTCTTATTGTAAGTGGCAGTTTTTTTAATCTGAAAAGTACTAGTGCAAATCCCATTGTGTCTTCCGTGGCACACCGAGGTTTCTATTTTATCTAATCCTGGCATTTAATAGCACCAGAGCCGCTCTGCTATATTCAGTCCTGTGTTGGTCACATTTCCATGCGTTTTAACAACCTCTCAAAATGCACCTTTTCACATAGAAGTAGAGTAAGTCCAATCTAGCCATCATTCATTAAGCATTTATTACATGTATATTAATAGAAACAGGCTCTATATTTGTCTATAAAAACAAATAGCGTTCTATTCTTAAAAATTAGAAGTGCATGGCCAGCCCCGGTGACCTAGTGGTTAAGTTCAGTGCACTTTGCTTCAGTGGCCCAGTTCAGTTCCCCAGTGTGGACCTACACAGCTCTGTCAGTGGCCATGCTGTGCTGTCGGCCCACATACTAAAAAACAGGAGAAGATTGGCATGGATGTTAGTCCAGGGCCAATCTTCCTCAGCAAAAAATTAAAAAAATAAAAACTAGGAGTGCAATCAGATAAAGTACAATAAAATACATGAAATGCATTGTAATTTAGTGAAAATAAGTAGCATGGTGTTTGGTTAGAGAGAAATGAAAAATTATTCTGGAATACAGATCATTGCAGCACTGAGCCTTTATCTACAAAATAGGAATGCTCATGCCCACCTCCCAGGCTAGTGTGAAAATTCAGGGTGAAAGAAAGAAAAAAAATACATATATGTATATATATATATAAATCATTTACTACAGTCCCTGGTCTACAGTAGGTACCTGATAAATACTAGTTCCCTTCCTCTTTGTAATAGAGGTGTTTTTTTTTTTTGAGGACGATTAGCCCTGAGCTAACATCTGCTGCCAATCCTCCTCTTTTTGCTAGGGAAGATTGGCCCTGAGCTAACATCCATGCCCATCTTCCTCTACTTTATATGTGGAACGCCTGCCACAGCACGGCCTGACAAGTGGTGCGTAGGTGCACACCAGTGGGCCGCCGAAGCAGAACGTGTGAACTTAACCGCTGCACCATGGGCTGGCCCAGTAATAGAGGTTTAACCAACAGGAAGAAGCGGCTAATTACAAGAGTTTCCTGAAAACTCTGCAAAGAAAGTAATATTGGTGTTGGCGCCAGAAGGGCGAATGGGAATTTGGAGGCACAAAAGGAGGAGAAAGTTCCAGGCAGAGATCAAAGCAAATAGATTGAACGGTGCGTCTGTTGGGTCCTCTGGAAGGCAGATGCTGAGGCAGTTAGGGGTGCAAGAGGCTTATTGAGAAGTAACGTCTATGAAAACTGAGAGGGACTGGGGAAGCACTGTGAAGCAGGCGGTCTCAGACCGCAGTGCAGAGCTGAGTCTCCACCCACCCAACAGGGGGCACTGGAGCAAGATTGCAAGTTAGGGGAGTCCTGCATCTGGCAGAAATATCCAGGCCCTGTGCCCCTCCAAGGAAGAGCATGACCTTCGCTCAAATGTGGCAGAGCCTGAAGGCAGTAACAGCTGGAGGCTGTCAGCTTACTGCACTTTTGGCAACGGAACAGCAAGATTTTTCCTGAAGGGAGATCTGAGGAGCACACCTCATGTCTGCTGTCACAAGAAGTATTTTGTTATACTTCCTTCTAAGACTTACAGAGTGCCACTAAGCCCAGACACCGTGCAAGGCACTTATTTCATTTATTCTCAGCAGCCGCATGAGACGGGTAATATCCTCACTTTACAGATGAGCAAAGTGTGTTTCAGTCCATGCTTTTCCCAAGCTGCCTGCTCAGAGCTATGCCGGTGGTGGCTGTTGGAACCGACAGAAGGTAGTTCCTGGAGCGGACCGAGGGGGAGATTGGGATGCGGTGTTGCACAAGCTGAGAATAAGCTGGAACTGGCAGATTCTAGTCAAAATGGTAGTGACCACGGTCGTTTCCATGGCTTCCCACTGGACTCCGAATAAAGTGCAGACACCTTTCCATGGCCTCCAAGGCCCTGACTGAGCCTCCAGCCCAGTCCTTCTCAACTGGGGGTAATGTTGCCCCCCAGGGGCCATTTGGCAATATCTGGTGACTTTTTTTGTTTGTTTAAGGAAAATTAGCCCTGAGCTAACATCTGCCGCCAATCCTCTTCTTTTTGCTGAGGAAGATTGGCCCTGAGCTAACATCGGTGCCCATCTTTCTGTGTTTTATATGTAGGACACCTGCCTCAGCATGGCCTGACAAGCAGTGTGTAGGTCCACACCCAGGATCCGAACTGGTGAACCCTGGGCCGCCGAAGCAGAATGTGCGAACCTAACTGCTGCACCACCGGGCTGGCCCCTGTCTGGTGACGTTTTTGATTTGTCATAAGTGGAGAGGAGAGAGTGTAACTGATAGCTAGGGAGTAGAGGCCAGGGATCCTGCTAAACATCTCACAATGCACAGGACAGCCCCCACAGCACAGAATCCTCCAGCCCAAAATGTCAATAGTGCTGTCTGAGAAAACCTGCTCCGACCACTTCTCCTGCCTCTCTCCCCTCATTCACCACACTCCAGCCACACTTCCTCAGAGATGCCAAGGCCTTTCACACCCTAGGGCTCAGCACACATTGTCTCTTTCTAGAAGCTCGTCTTCCCCCTTCACATGACTTAGTCCTCCCTCAGCTCTCAGCTCAGATGCATCTTCCTCGGAGAGCAGCCTGACAACCTTCCAGGGTACGCCCTCCCCACCTCTCCTGCCATTTTCTCTCACGTCACCCTGTGGTCTCTCTCCATTACACTCACCACAGTGGGTAAATCCAGATTTATTTCATTGTTGACTTATTTATGGTCTTTCTTTCTCCCTGTACTATAAACTCCAAACACTATATTCCCACCGGTGAGCAAAGAGCTTAGCATTTTGTCCATGCTCAAATGTAGTTGTTGAGTGAATTAATGACATTATCCAGAAGATGCCTTGGTTTGGGGCAGCTAAATCCCAGACGCACTTATAGAGTGAATTTAATTGCAGTTTAGTTACAGTGTGGCATTTGTCATTTATTTTGTTATTGATTGTCCCACATTTTTGGTCATCAAAGTTTTTTTTCAGAGACTGTCTTATAATATTTGCTTTGCCATGTAGAATATCTCATTTTACAAGGTGAATTATGAATGAAATAAAAGTAAGATTTACACATCTTTTCATGACCTTTCTTGCCCCCATGCATCCCCCTCCTGTGCTCAGCCTGGCTCTCAGCCCTCGCTGCACACAGCAGGCAGACTCCTTGTTCCTCCAGAGCCCCAGGCTCCCTCCCCTCCAGGCCTCTTCACCTGCTGTTCCTCCACAAGCGCCATTCCCTGGACCTCCCCTCATGGCTCACTCTCTTATTTCCGGTCTCAGCTCAAATATCAGATATCCCCGTAGGGGCTGCCCCCACCATCCCTCTAGAATAATCAGTGCTCTCTATCTCCTACCCTCCTCTCTTTTCTTTCAGAGCATGTCCACTGCTTGTTTATTTGTGCATTGTCTGTCTTCCCAACTAGAATGTAAGCTCGCTGAGGGAGGACGTTCCCCGTCTTGTTTTTGGCTGCATTCCCAGTCCCTAGAATGGAGCCTTAGTAAATACTGTTGAATGAATAGATCAGTATATGAGTTCTGGGATGCAGAGAAAGGTACACAATACCTGTAACAGAAGAGAGCAGACTCTGCATAGCAACAGTTGTCCTCTCTATCAAAAGCTGCCTTCCAGAAAGGAAGGGGCAGATCATAGAGTTTCCTCCAGTAAATGTAGCTTCCGTGTTCTCCTCTAGGAAGAGTCTGTTTTGATCCAACTTTGGATGAACTTCTCATGTGTCCTGCGGTAACTCTCACTGCCTCCCTTCACCACACCTCATTCTTCTTACAGAAAGTGTGCTGTCAAGAGCAGTGAGAGAGGTTACCTGAGCTTCCGGTGGGGAGGAATATCCTGGAAACAGAGAGGACACTGCTAGAGGCAGTTAAAATTTATCTCATACTCTAGTCCACGAGTGTTTATGGCCTTACTATAGTCTTAGATCCAGTTCTCAGAACAATAAAACCCTCTTACAACATTTTTAATGTCCTAAGCAACTAAGAAAAACTTAGCAAGACTTCCCACGCAAGGGGACATGTCAAATTAATTGTGTCTAGAGTTCTGAACTGTGTTGAAAACAGAATCTTCATAATGGTGTTTTAAATTGTCTCACTGTAATTCAAGTGCAGGAAATGCTGTTGGAAGAAACAGGAGGACGATTCTTCCTCAGTACTTTCCAAACTTAATAGGGCCATATTTTCTTTCTTTTGTTAATAAATGTGAAATGTCCCACCTTCTACTCTTGTTGCTGGATGGATGTGGTTTAGCACAATACTATTCCATTAGCATTTCTGTCCAAACACAAGACAGTATAATGCTGAGCTGGAGACTATATGAAAAGAAATTAACCACAAAGACAATTACAGTTTAAGTAGTTTAAAAATCTGAGACATTGTGAAAAGTTGCCATTTAAAAAAAAACACCTGAAATTCCCTGGAATATCTTGACCTTTTATAACTAAACTACAATACATAGTTTCACATTTATGGTGAAATTATGCTCTGAATTGACTTCAAAATATTTCAGTTTCTTTTTCGGAATTTCATGGTCTTTGCGGCTATATTAACAAAAGGAAAGAAAAGTAAAAATATCATGAAGCTATGAATTGTTTGTGTTTTTTTCCTTTAGAGAAACCCCGACAAACCTGAACCATCACTGCATTTCTCTTTCTTACCACTAGGAGGTACTAACAACATCAGTGACCAAAAGTTCACTGTCTAGTATTTCAAGTGTGATAAACTATGGGAAGAAGTCCAGTGAGCCCAAAGAGAAATATACTTATGTTTATTTTTGAAAAATCAACTGATAGTAGTTTTATTTGAAAAGACAACATATAATGGTCTGTTTTTGCTGTAATGGGAAAACAATCATAAATTTTGTTACTAATGTTCAATCTAGAAAAGTAATGTAAAGAAGGGATGCATATGAAAAAAATTCTCTCTTAGTCTCTCAAATAAAGTAAGCTGAGATGTACTCTTGGACTCAATGACAATACTTCTTGAAATTTGTACGAAGGTAAAATAGCAGACAAGTGAGTGGAAAATGAATGGATGAGATGTTCATCTCAACATTGTTTAAGATACTATATAATGGCTATATTATGCTGTCTCTACATAGTGGAACACTGTGTAATCATTAAAATGATGGTGTAAATCTGTGTTTTTTTGCCATGGAAAGCTACCATGCAATATTAAGTTAAAAATGCAGGCTACAAAATAATGGTTTAATATCTCACTTAAAGAATTTAATGATAGGAAAACCATGGAAAATATTCACTGAAATTGTTACCTTTAGTTAATACCAACCCTGATACTAGTTCCCCTACATTAAACCCAGCGTACATGGGGTTAAAACCAAAAGCACTCACCCCCTCTCCATGCTTCTTTAGTTGCATTCATATGTAAATATCTGTTTCTCTAAACTTTGACTCCCTGAGCTTTAGAACCAAATAGAAGTTACAAATTGTTAAAGCCCAGGTGGCTTCATGCTTGGCTCACAATAAAGTTTTGGCTAATCATGGGTCCTTGAAGTTTATTACAGGAAAACTGATGTCTAGAGAATATGAAGAAATATTCTGAATATTTCTTCAGAATAACTGAATATTTCTTCTGAATAACTGAAGCTTCCTAGGCCCCAGCTCCTTGGCTTCCTGGCACCAGAATCCACCATCCACCACAGAGGCAGATGACCAAGGACATCCACCTGCTGATTCCCTTATGTCACATCCCCCTCTCTGCAGGCAGCCTCACAAGGCCAAATGCAGGCTGGTGGGAAAGTGCTGACCAGCAAGGTCACTGGCTCCCCCTCCCTACAAGCAGCAAATCTTTAAAGCCCTTTAGCCACTTCTTAACAGGGGGGCTAGCAGTTCCTAAGGAATTAGCTGGTTGGTACTCCCTTTGCCTGGCAAAGAAAATAATAAAACCATTTTTTTCCTTTTCACCCAAAACTCTGTTCTTGTTATTTGGATTGGCACTGAGTTCAGAGAAGGAACTTTTGGTAACAAGCTAATGATTGTCTCTAGATGATGTGATTATCTGTTATTGAAGGGGAGGAAGAACCATTCCTCTACCCTCTAGGTCTTTCTGGCTGGTCTAAGAATTAAAATGACATGAGACAGAACAACAGGAGAAAATCAAACAACGTTAATAACATGTACACATGGGAGAAACTCGGGAAAACTGAGTAACTCACCAAAATGGCTGGAGCCAGCACCTTAATTAAATACCATCTGCAGCTAAAGATAAAGGAGGATGTTGCGAGTAGTGGCTTGGGACTTCAGAGGGGAGGAAGGCAACTCACATGGAGATGGAAAAGCAAACGTTTGGTAAACGTTTGCTGGGCCATCTATAGACATTGTGACCTGAGAGAACTTTGATAAAAATGGGCCTAGCAAGGTTCCTCCCTGTTGATCATACTCAGAGTTATCTATGGTAATGGCCTGTCCTGGGAACAGGCCTCTATCTTAAATTCTTTTAGGCACTTAGGAGGAAAGTCAAAGTTTCTTTCAGAGTCTTTTGTCCTTAAAAATGATCAAGCCAAAGAGACACATTTTGGGGTGGCCAATTCCGATCCCCCATGTTATCATTATTTTCTGCTTGCGTGATCTTGAAAAAAGAATGTAACCTCTCTGTACCTCTCAGTTTCATTGGTAGCAAATGGAAGTAATGATACTTCATAATAATGTATGTAAAGCATGAAGAAGAGTATAGAGCATATAATAAGTACTTAAAAAATATTAGCTATGGTTCTTATTGTCCTAATTGTCTGTATTTTCTGATTTTATGTGTGTATGTATTAGGTTATAATCAGAAAAAATAACTATCAGAAAAGATAATAAACTTTTTTTAAAGTTGGTTCACGTCGGGGAGGAAGGAATTGGATTTATTCCCATTTGTAAGAATAGTAAGTCCATTCCTATTTACCCAGAAAGTTAAATGGTCAGATCTTTTTGATGTCTAATTTTCTAGCTATTCTGAACAAGAATTCACTTACCATATATGGAATAATTCCAGCATTAGGTTCCTTAGTGTCAATTCAGGCTAAAGGGTAAAAATTAAACATTGTTAAATTCTGGCATATAGTAAGAGCTTAGAATATGTTGTAGGTGTAACAAGAGGCAATTAAAAAAATCATATGGACACTTTGCACTACAACTCTTTCTAGATAAGAGATCACTTTTGTTTAGAACAAGGACACTTAGATAGATAAATGTTTGGGTAAATGAGGATACTAAAGCCTGAGTGTAAATTGGGTCAGTGCTTTACAGAGGAAAGGAAGTTGGCGTTCTTCAGTGTGAGGAGAAAGATGAGAAAAGAGGCAAGCTGAGGAGAGGAGAAGAGGAGAGGAAAAGCGAGAGGAGAGAAGAGTAAGGCAGGTGAGAAGAAGGGAGAGGTAGGGCAAAGAAGCCTGATGGCGGACTGGAGGAAGAGAGCCTACACAGGACTTCACAGAAATGTCCAAATCATTAGGGGCAGCAGGTGAGGTGATGGATCTCAGTGATTCTGTAAAGTCTATGTACATTGGTTAGTTGAAAATGATGCAAAGGTTGAATTTCACATCTATGTGGATGCTGGTTGAACAGAGATAGCATGTGTAGATACAAGATTCTTGAGGCATAAGGGAGCCTGAAACCACACACACCTCCAGAAATTCAGAGAAATCTTGGACCCCTCCAGGCCATGAAACTTGGGCTGAAGGCAATCTAGATCTCAAGGGAAAAGTTGGTAGGGGGAGGGAGGCTTCTGGAAGCATCATCCAGATTACATAAAGTTATGTGTGTGTGTGTGTATGTGTGTTTGTGAGAGAGAGAGAGAGAGAGAGAGAGAGAGAGAGAGAGAAAGTACACATATGGGAACAGAATTGGGAAATGGAGAGAGAAATCAGTTGTGCTTATGAAAAATCCAACTACCTTTATATGTTTAATACTGTAGTAGTCACATTTCATGCAAATATGGAATCTCTTCTGGTTCCCTCCTGCTTCCAGTTAGTAGTTGAATGTATTGTCCAATATCCCTGACAGCAGATATCTCCAGTCATAGGAAACTCAGTGCCCTTGGGGTGAGTCCTTTCCATCTCTGTAAACTTCTGTGGTTAGGAAGTTCTTTATATGGAACTAAGATTTTCATTCATTCATTGGCCTAACAAGTATTTACTAAGTGTCTACTGTGTCCCAGGAACTTTTCTATGTACAACAGTGCCCCCTTATCTGTGGTTTCTCTTTCCGAGGTTTCAGTTACCTGAAGTCAACTGCAGTCCAAAAATATTAAATGGAAAATTCCAGAAATAAACAATTCACAAGTTTTAAATTGCATGCCATTCTGAATAGTGTGATGAAATCTTGTGCCCTCCAGCCCCGTCCTGCCCCAGATGTAAATCATCCCTTTGTCCCACGTATCCATGCTGTACATCATACCTGCCTGTCAACCACTTAGTAGCCATCTCAGGTATCAGATCAACTGTCGTGATACTGCAGTGCTTGCATTCAAGTAACCCTTATTTTACTTAATGATGGCCCCAAAGCACAAGAATAGTGATGCTGGCAATTTGGATATGACAAAGAGAAGTTATTGTTGTTAATTTTTTACTGTGCCTAATTTACAAATTAAACTTTACCATAGGTATGTATGTATAGAAAAAACATAGACTCACAGGGTTCAGTACCATCTGTGGTTTCAGGCATCCACTGAGGGTCTTAGAACGTATTCCCTGTAGATAAAGGGGGACTATTGTAATGGGGGACAGGGTCCTTGCTCTCATCAGACTTATCTTCTGGTGCATGCAAAGACTAAATGAATTAAAAATATATACTATGCCAGGTAGTGTGCTAGCATATACTAAGAAGGAAAATAAATAAACCTTAGGGTAGAAGTATGGACCAGAGATATAAATTAGTGAGCTGTCAGCTCATATAATGTCTTTATGATGATGTCTTTAGATGATGAGTATAAATGTCTTTAGACATAAATGTCTTGAGATTATGAGTATAAATGGCGATGAGAAGAGCCCTAAGTCCCTCTAATATTGAGATCTGGGGAGATGTGGAGAGACTGGCAAAGCAGATATAAAGTTGCAGTTTTCTGAAACTTTCATTTCTGTTCACCAGAGTAGAAACTCTCTCTTCCTCAGGAAGAAAACAGTTTTTCTATTTGAAGATCATTATTCTGCACATTATAGTGGAAATTGATGTTTGTTCATACTGGTGGGAGCAGATTCTTTCCTACCACCGGGTGCAATAAGGTGGCAGTGGGGCAGAGGAGCTGCTGGGACTGTGTCCACTTAGGAGGGGCAGCAACAGCAGCAACCAGCAGCCACCAACAGAGGCAGAGGCCACAAGGTGGCAATGCCAGATCGATGCCAACTGCTGAAGAGAACTTACTGGCCGCTGGGAGAAGGGGAAGCCACCCAGGGTCCGCCCAGGGTAAGCGATATCTTCTGCAAGTTTTTTTTGGTGAGGAAGATTGGCCCTGAGCTGACACCTGTTGCCAATCCTCCTCTTTTTGCTTGAGAAAGATTGGCCCTGAGCTAACGTCTGTGCCAATCTTCCTCTATTTTGTATGTGGAGTGCCGCCACAGAATGGCTTGATGAGTGGTGTGTGGGTCTGTGCCTGAAATCTGAACCCATGAAACCTGGGCAGCCAAAGCAGAGTGTGTGAACTTAACCATTAACCGTCGGGCCGGCTCCAAGTCCTTTTTGAAAGTCATTTGTCCAAGACAAGAAACAAGAATTATTTAGAGTTGCTACTTGCTTTTTACAGCCTCCTCAGTTATCTTGACCTCTGTTTCCTTCTTACTAATGTTTGGCCCATTGTACTCCCACCCCCTTGCACCCAACCTATTCTTAATTATATTCACTAAAATACTGCAAAGGACAAACTTGAGATCAGACCCTGAGGCATCGTCTCTTTAGAGACATCATTAAAATCTGCAGGGAGAAAGAATCTGTTTGACAAACGTCAAGTTGGATTGAACATCAGAGTCAAATCAATGCCACTCATGCACCATCCAGCCAGTTTCTGTCCATTTTGCTGAAAGATGTCATGAGAGGCGTTGCCAAGTGCTGTACAGAATTGCAGACACCTGCAGCATTACCACCAGTCTCAGCTTATCAAAACAGGAAGTGGGTGTGTTGGGCTCAGATTGTTCCCTATGATTGTGAGCTATCTCCTGGTGATCACTTCATTTTCTGAAAGCTTACATGCTTCCCTTTGACTAATGCATAATAGAATCTTGCTTCAGATGGTTATTAAATTTATTTACTCTGAATTGTCTGCAGAATTTCCTTCCTTCCCTGTTGCGTAAATTAGAATATTGACTCATTTCCAGTTCTTCCACTATTTTGTGTGACTTTCAAAAGGGATTATGTCAATGATTAAGTAATATCTTCTCCTAGCTTTTGTTTTTGAAAGTCATTTGTTCCAGACAAGAAACGAAAATGATTTATAGTTGCTACTTGCTTTTTACAGGCTCCTCATTGATCGTTACCTCTGTTTTCTTCTTACTAAAGTTTGCCCCATCAGTTCCCACCCCCTTGCAGGGGAGTCAGGCTGGACCAGGAGAAGCAATAACCAAGTAACTCCTTCCAGAGGATGGGACCGAAAAACTGAGGCGAAAGCATGATAGTCTGGCTTAGTTGAGAGCAAGGAGGGACGAGATGAGTCCAAGTTAACGTCCATCAGGAAGGATAAAGAATCGAATGTGTAGCAAACAAAAGGTCAAAACTGGGGTGCAAAAGCAAGCCAGGACCAAGCAAACATGGTATAAGACTGTTGTGTCAAGGGGTGGGCCCCATGGCCCAGTGGTTAAAGCTCGGTGGGCTCCACTCTGACGGCCCTGGGTTTGTGCACCCCGATCCCAGGTGCCACTCATCAGCTGTGCTTCGAGGCATGCCACGTGCAAAGTAGGGGAAGGCTGGCACAGATGTTAGCTCAGGGCTAATCTTCCTCAAGCAGAAAAAAAAAAAAAGAGGAGGTTTGGTAACGGATGTTAGCTCAGGTGGAAACTTCCTCACACACACACAAAAAGACTATTGTGTCAAATTTGGTGACCACTAGCCACATGGGCTCCTGAGCACTTGAAATGTGGCTAGCATGGCTGAGGACCTGAATTTCTAATTTCAGTTTAATTGTAATGTATGTTGGAATTTAAAAATTGAAACAATGTAAAATATTTTTGTATTAAATACAACCCTAGTGTTTTGATAGGACTACATTTCACTTTAACTGTTGAATCATGTTTGAACATGATTTTGAACAGATTGAAAAAGACGTTATTGTGATGGTGTAGTGTGCCCTTTGGGCTTATTTTTCTAGTATGTCACATAAACACATCACCCATCTACTTGATGTCAACAAAATTATTTAGATGATTTTTGCTGTGCTCTGATGTAACATTGTAATGAAATTATTTCCATGTTTATGCAGATAGCACAAGTTACAGCGATACCTATGCAAATTGTAATTGGTAATTAAATGGAAATACTTATTATTTTAATTATAACAATTATATTATTGTTCTAATTTTAAAATTAAGTATGGCAAAAATTTTAAGTTTAAAACTAGGGCATGCTAGTGATGTAGAATCAGATGGAGTTGCAGAAGCCGGTCCTACAACCACAGCAGTGAAGAGAAAAGAGACTGGAAGAGGATACGCAGCAAATTTCACAATGAGTGACAACTGCAGTTTTCGTGGCAGAACAAAACCCAAAAGCTGCTTGCTTGATGTATGTATTTTCTTTAAGATAATGAAGTAGATAATATTAGAGACATTTTCTGCAAATACATAGTGAATTTGATGTTTCCTCTCAACAGTCAAAAAAGACTTGACAAGAATAGACTAAATTAGTTGCCTGAAATCAGAAATAAATATCCAACAAAAGTTTAAAAAATTGTGTGTAATAGGCTCTGAGCTTGTAACTTTAGCTAGCTATTAAATGGCTTAGATTCCTGCATATGCAAAAAAAAATCATTATTAGATGGCGACGTGATAAAAGAAATTATTATTTCAGTTATGGAAAGGTTGTTATAAAATTATTAGGAAAAAAGGAAAATCATACTTTACAAAAAGTAAAATAGCTTCAGTGACGTCACCATGCAATTGCCTACAGAATACAAGCCCTTTTTAAGAATCTCAAAGATCAGTTGATTCAGAATTTGAAAGATTGCAAGTACTTTTCTTCAGCTTTAGATGAGTCATGCCCAATTAATACTTTGGGTATGTTTTGTCTCAAAGGGCTTCCAAATTTACGAAAAATTGTTAACTCATAGACTGAAAAGTCAAACTCTAGCATAGATATATTTGAATCTTTTATGACTGTCAAAGAATTTCAGCTAAATATGAAAAAAAAGTTTCTACCATGATGGAGGTGCTTCAGCTATTAGGTCAAAAATCTGTATTTATAGGAATTTTAAAACAAGAGCCTTTATGCTTTGTTTCACCATATGATACATATTGAAAATATCTTTGCTCAGTTTTCTGAGTCAGACTCATGGAAAGTGTCATGAATACAGTTATTAAAATTGTTCGATATATACACACAAGTGCTACGAATCAGCACCAGTTGATGGTACTGTTGAAAGAAGTAGAAACACTGAATTTAACAATCTCGTGCTGTTTACCAATGCTCACTGGTTGAATTATAAAAGAGTTTATGAAGATTTATTTTATTCTTAACTCCAAGATTTTCTTGAAACAAAAGAATGTTTGCTGAGTTTTCAGTAATCAAAGACAAAACCTGGCAGTATGATTTACGTTTTCTCACACATAATCATACTGCATATGAACAAACAAAACTTGAAGCTGCAAGGAACCGAAAAGCTTATTTGTAATCTAGCTCTATAGGTATGAGAATCGATGTTGATGTTGAAATTGTTCATAATATGTCAATCATGATTTACGCATTTTTCTAACATGAATTAATATGCCGAATATTTTAATTGTAGTCAACAGTGTTAGGTAAATTGGCTGAAAAAATAGAAGAACACTTTGTTGCTAATAGCAAGTTGAGAGTCGCTTTTCTTTTCCCCCCCAGCTTTATTGAGATATAATTGACATATGACACTGTATAAGTTTAAAGTGTGCAATGTGATGACTGGGCAATGATTACCACAATAAGGTTGGTTAACACATCCATCACTTTACTTCATTACCTTTTTTTGTGGGCGATGTGTTTTGAACATGTAAGATCTACTCTCTTAGCAACTTTGAGATACACAATACAGTATGGTTAACTATAGTCCCACGCTGTACGTTACATCCTCAGAATTTATTCATCTTGTAACTGAAAGTTTGTACCCTTTGACCAACATAGAGTTGCTTTCAACTTATGCAATACCACTTTGAATTTGAAGTTAACAGTGAGTTATCATAAGTTAGTGGATTTACTAAACAGCATAGCTTGATGAGCAGTGTATAGGTCCGAGCCCGGGATCTGAACCTGCAAACCCCAAGCTGCCAAAGTTGAACTTACCCACTACACCACCAGGCCAGCCCCTAGGAACAAACCTTTTAATAAATGAGACTATTCCTCTGAATGTTTGATGAATATGTTGAAAAAATGATTTTTAAGTGTGTGGGAGCTAATATTCATTTTCCGTTAATAAAGATCAGAAAATAGAAAATAAAGCAAATTCTTGTTATTTCATTCTATATAATTTCTTTTCATTTTAGTCTTCAGATAAGATTAGGAAAGTACAATTTAACCTAATGTGTGGCAAAAGGCATAGTTAAAGAAAAAAAAATTCTGACATGCACGGAACTTGTTCAAAGTGGTCTATAGAATTATATGCAATAATTGAAGAGAACTACCTGATTTTATGTTATCCTATTTTTATACCTGACAATGCAAGTATAAAGGAACAGGAATCTGGAAAGGGAAAAGTCAATAAATTTGTTTTTTGGATAGATTCACAAACATTTTCTCTTAAAACGGAAAGCATTGCTTTCTACAAATTACAAATACAGTATATTGACTCAGAAACTGAGAATACTTGAGGTATCAGGTTTTGTCAGTAAGGGAGTTTTGAAAATAGTCCTCATCTGATACGGTTAGCAGTGCTTCAACTTTGGGCAATTATTCCTGTTTTTCTGATGTGTGAAAAAATTCTGAGAGTGGCTGAGGTCAATCATCCCAATAAGTAGGTATTTACTACAATGACATAGTAAAAATCACACCACTTCAAGCAGTAAACCAAAAATAGTAAGACAGATTAATTAAGAGAGTTCCAACTATTCAGAGAGTAAACTCATGCTATTCAATGCATCCACAATGAAAATTCTTAGGAATATTCTTAAAGATAACTTCTTGACTTACCTCGCTGATAAATTTTCTCTCTTATAAGACAGAGGAAGTGGTAAGATCTGGCCTTTACTGTAATCAACATGAAAGAACTAGTTGATGAAGTAAAAGTATCAAAGACCTTAAGAGAAAGGGGCAATGTTGTCTTTGATCCTTTTCATAACTATAGTAAATTGCATTCTAGGGCAAACAGATCCTGAGATGGAGATTGTGTGCAGGTGGGTTACTGGGTAATGCTTTCCGAGGCAACACCTGCAAAGGAGTGAAAGCAGCAAGATTGAACAGGGGGATAAACTGAATCACAATGCAGTTGCAACAGAGGTCGTGGCAGTTCTCACAGGAAACTCTAAAACTGGGATGGCACTTCAAAAATGTCTGTAATTGAAGGAGCCAGACCTTGTACTCCCACATCAACCAGTCATTAGATACAGGATGCTGCCTGGGAAAGCATGGGAGAGGTAGTTCCTTTCGGCCCATTACAATGTCTTTGGAGAGTCTCAGCTGAGTGCCATCAGTAGCTAACACTCCCAACAGCTTGGGTCATGAGTTACTCAAAGCTTAAGGGGGATCTGGACGGCACAACACATTCATTGCAATGGTCAAGGAAGAGAACGCTTGCTATAGTCATACATCTACCCCCAACTTTAGGTATGTACATTTCAGAAAGGTTAAAGGATCAGGAAAAAATTGAAACAGCAGGAGATTTGTAGCTCGCAGAAGCATTCATTCAATTAATAAATACTTGAAATGGACTTACTCTTTGTTGAACTTTGTGCACGATACTGCAGAAACAATGAAGAATAATAATTAGTCACAACTACTGGTTTACTGAGGCCAGCTGCTGCCTGCTGTTGAGAGCCGGTTATCAGTATTTCTTCCCAACTCCCAGTGATGTTCTGATGGTAACTTGAAATGGGCTGTGGTGGGAGTGTTTACACCATGGAAACTGGATAATGCTACAGAACAGAGTTTTAACCCCAAAGAATCAATTCTGTTAAACTTGTACCAACACAATACTGTACCCCACTTTTGAGCTGACAATCCAGTAGAGCTGGAAAAGTCTAAAATTGTCCACTCTGCCTCTGGTCCTTTGAAGTAGCTGCACATACCCGTGTATGTATGAAGGTGAGTTCTAGACATTCCTAGACTGTTCATAATAGGAAACTTAGACTCATGCTGTCCAATGGAAATATAATATGAGCCATATTTGTAACTTAAAGTTTTCTAGGAGCCACATTTTTTAAAAAGCAAAAAGGGGGAAATTGTCATATATTTTATTTAATTCAGTATATCCAGATTATTATCATTTCAACATGTAATCAATATAAAAATATTTTACTTTTTTTGTACTACTTCTTCAAAATCCATGTGTATTTTTTGCTTATGGCATATCTCAGTTCAGATGATAAATTTACATCGAAATACTTGAACTGTATTGGATTTCAAAAAATTCATAGTTGAAAAAGTAGATTTACACAGCCAAGTTGTTCCAAACATACTTAAAATTTTTCAAATAACTAAAATCAAATATGTGGCAGCATCCCATATGCAAAATAAAAGAGGATTGGCAACAGATGTTAGCTCAGGGCCAATCTTCCTCACCAAAAAAAAAAAAATTTTTTTTTCCATAGCACCTGATGTGAGAAAACAATATAGTAAAATGTGTCAAAATGTTCTCCATAAACTCATTTCATTAGCAGAAGAGCTCCAAATCTGGCATTCACTCTCATTTTCATAATATACTTCCAGAAAAATTAAAGTTCTTATTGGTAGTTGTAAATGACTTTTCAAATATGTGTTCAAGATAATCTGTTCTTGAATATTCATTGGTGATTCCTGTTTGGTTGTGGCTTAATGAAGCAATTGCCACCTTAAATTACTGACTCTGGGCTTGGTGTCTTTCAACATTTCTGGGAAAGTCTCAGCCACCACCACTTTATATTGGATTTTTCTCTGTCTGTTTATTATCTCTTTCTGGATCTTGAATTAGACAAATATAGGACCCATCTTCCATGTCTAACAACATTTTCATTTTTCCATTTCTTCATCTAGTAGTTTCTACAAGTTGTTTATCAAGTTCATTAATTATCTCTTCATTAGTGGTGTAAGTATTTCCTTAAGGTTTTAATTTCAAGGATTATTTTTCAGTTTCTAGAAGTTCTATTTTGTTCTTTTACAAATTTTCCTGTTCATTTTTTATAACCTCTTGCTTCTTACCCATGTTTTCTATTCCTTCTTTTATTTCCTTAAACATATATTTATGTACTTCTTTTTATTTGGTGATTCTAATATGTCTTGTGGCCTTTACGTGTAAGCTCATATTCATTGGGGCTCTATCAATGGGATTTTGTGACCCAGTTTGAGGATGCGTTCCTCCAGAGAGAATTTGAATTAGCTTCTCTTAGGCAAGTATTATTACTATTTTTTTATAACTGTATAATGTTTCATGGTTTAAACATATAATTTATTCAATAACTACTCTACTGACAGAGATACTGGAGGGCCTTAAAAATATTGTGTGTTTCCTCGTCTTAGTAGGGATTACACTTTGAGTTTGTTTTTCTCAGTTGTAGTGATGGGCTGCTGTGAAACGTTGACCCAACTTAACACATTCCTTGTGACTAATGGTAAAAGTAAGACATTGACTTGGCCCGAGAAGCATCATTTCCAAAACAACTGTACTCATTAGCCACTCAGAAAATTATTATAAAGAACTGCCATATTTTATTATCAGATGGCACCAACCTCTCATAATAAGAGCTAAACTTATTGAGCTCTTTCTGTGTGTCAGACACTTTTCTAAGTACCTCACAAGTATCAACTCATTTAATCCTTACAACACTTACGAAGTGTGTACTATTGTTCCCGCTTTACAGCTGAGGTACAGCGGGGTGAATAATGGGTAACTTGCTCTAGGCACCATTGTGTTAGGCTTTCTAGAAGCAGAAGCTGGCACAGAGATTCAAGAACACATGATCTATGGAGAGTGTACTAATGTTCAGGAAAGTCTCTAGCAAATGAGAGCAGCAGGATCCAGCAGGGGAATGAGCTGAGCAAGGGCTCTAGCCTCGGCCCGATCCACAAGGAGAAGGGCAGGGGCGGCAATGGTAGCAGCTGTGGTAGTGGTCTCAGACTCACATCAACCGAGGGTAAGTCTCTAGAGTAGGTCACAGGTGTCGGCTGTTAGCAGCTCGGAAGCATCTGGGATTTGGGTGCACAGGGAGGTAAAGAGGATCTGGCCTGAGCACCAACAGTGTCTGCTGCGGTCATCCAGCCAGGAGGCAGAAAGTGCGGTTCAAAGCCAGATCTTCTGGCTCCAGAGCTGCTCTGCTGCCACTACAGGGCTGCAAACTCGGCTATTGCTGCTGTCAAGCACTGTCCACCAGGAAGCCCCTGAGCTGCCAAGCCTCTGCTTTTCTAGAGAGATTAGAGATTTTGTTGGAGAACATTTTATGGCCATTTAATTCAGAGGTTGTAAGACCAATTCAACAAGAACTCTCTTGTTTCTATCACTCCCGATTCAGAAAGGCCCATCTAATGCACATTTTGCACTTGCCCAGGGCCGGGACTAGGATCACAACCCTAAGAGTGAGTGCCTTCTTAAATTTTGCGCCCCAGTGCCATTGAGAGAGGGGCTATGATCCTACCCTTCCTTCAGATGACAGAGAGTCTGCTTGGCCCTAAGTATCCTGGTATTTCCCTACATAGGCACGGAGTCAGCAGTGGAAGGCTGGAGAGCTTGAAGAAGGGGAAAACAAGTCAGTGCTAGAGTCCTCCTATATACGACAGCTAGCTTGATATTCTCTCTCTCCTGCAACCTCTTCCAGTCTTCTTAGCTCACTTCTTTTGCTTGAAACAAGCCTCCTTAGGTCTGAGAGTGCTGTTTCCTAGCCAGCAAAGGGACCTGTCAGTTCCAATATTTTCACCCTCAAAGAAATCATGTAGTTTGGCTCCTATAAGAATTGGTCAGGTCCTAGGGCGGACACCTAGTATTCTTTAGCCTTCAGTCGTGCGTTGGCCTACTTTATCTCCCCATGCACCAAACCCCAAATGCTGTGAGAGCTGCTAACTGCTTACACTTGTGACCTACTCCAGAGTGTTACCTTTGACTGATGTGACTATGGGGCCACTACCACAGCTGCCGTGGCTCTAAAATTTTGCTAGTAATACTTACTTCAGCCAGCCCTGGCGGTCTAGTGTTAAGATTCGACGCTCTCATTGCTGTGGTCCGGGTTCACTTCCCCGTCAGAGGACCACAGCACCATCTGTCAGTTGTCATACTGTGGCAGCTGTGTGGTACTGTGATGCTGAAAGCTATGCCACTGGTATTCAAATACCAGCAGAGGCACCCATGGTGGACAGGTTACAGCGGAGTCTTCCAGACCGAGACAGACTAGGAAGAAGGACCTGGCCACCCATTTCCAAAAAAACTGGCTGTGAAAACCCTATGAACAGCACTGGCAACAGAGCATTGGCTGATATAGCATGGGGGGATGAGAGAGGACGGCGCAAAAAGACTGGGCAGGGTTCTGCTCTGCTGTACACAGGGTCCCTAGCAGCTGGAATTGACTAGACAGCACTAACAATAACCACAAAAATACTTGTCATGGGATCAAATGTAATAAGTATATTTTTATCATGTTTTTCTCTTCATTAAACAGTAGCAGTGTTTATTATAAATTGTTGATGTTTAATTAGTTCTCATCTTCTCTACCAAATTTAAATATTTTGTTCTAGCGATGTTCTGTTCTCTTTGTATCTCAATGATCCTATTTCCATTTTTTCCCCTTATTCCTTTTTCCACCCTTAACTCAAAAGTCTTAAACAAAATACTAGAAAATTAAGTCTAGCAATATATAATAAGGATATTACATCAGGAACAAGTGGAGTTTATCTTAGAAATACAAGGTTGGTTTAATACTCATAAATTAATCAAGGTAATCTTCCATATTAGCAGAATAAAGGAGAAAAACTATATGATCAACTCTACAGATACAGCTCTCATTTATGATTTTAAAAAACTCTTAGTATACTAAGAATAGAAAGAAACGTTCTCAATTTGATAAAGAACATCTATGAGAAATCTATAGCTAACATCACTTTTTCCCTAAAGTCAGGAATAAAGCAAGGATGTTGACTCTAATCAAGTCTATTCACCGCTGTACTAGAGGTCCTGAGTTGTACAATAAAGCAAGGGAAAAAAAGGAATAAAAATAGGAAAGGAGGAAATATAATGGTTTTTATCTATACATGACATGACATGATTGCTAAAGAAAATCCAGAAGAATCTAAGAAATGACTACAACAAGTGAATTTAGCAAGGTAGCAGGACAAAACATCCTTATTCTAAAATAAATTTTATTTCTCCCTACTAACAGCAAATAACTAAACATGCAATTTAAAAAATACTATTAACAATTGAAAATCTAAATTAAAAAACAGAGGCTGGCCCTAACCAAGTGGTTAAGTTCATGTGCTCTGCTTGGGTGGCCCAGGATTTCACCGTTCAGATCCTGGGTGCAGACATGGCACCACTCATCAGGCCATGTTGAGGTGGCATCCCACATGCCACAACTAGAAGGACCCACAGCTAAAATATACAACTCTGTACTGGGGGGATTTGGGGAGAAAAACAAAAATAAATAAATAAATAAGGTTGGCAACAGTTGTTCGTTCAGGTGCCAATCTTCAAAAAAAAAAAAGACCTAGAGAAATATACAAATAGCCATCTAATTCTAAAAAACAAAAATAGTATTTACAATAGCATCAAAAATATGAAATACTTAGGAATAAACCTAACAAAAGGTGAGAAAGATCTTTGTACCGAAAACAAAGAAAATAAAGAAGACAAATAAATGGAGGAATATACCATGCTTGTGGACCAGAAGACTCAATAACATTAAAATGTCAATACTTTTCACATTTATTTATAGACTAAACATAATGCTAATCAAATCCCCGGCACTTTAAAAAAGATATTCACAAGACAATTCTAAAAGTTATACGAAAATTTTAAAAACTTAGGATAGCCAAGAAAATTTTGAAGACCAAAGTTAGAGGACTGAGCTATTTAATATCAATGCTTCCTGTAAAGATACAACGATAAATACAGTATGGTATTGGCAATAGCATTGGAACAATATTTAGAGGAAAAAAATGAACCTTGCCTCTCAACTCACACCACATGCAAAAGTTAATTTGAGATGAATCATACTCCTAAGTGTAAAAGCTAATATCACAAAGCTTCTAAAAGAAAACAAAGAAGAAAATCTTTGTGATCTTGGGGTAGGTAAAGATTTCTTAAGTGGGATATAAAATGCACTACAGGTAAAAGAAAAAAATTGTTAAATTAGATGTCAGTAGAATTAAAATATTCTATTCATTAAAAGAAACTGTTAATAAAGGCAAAAGGCAAGCCATCAGCTTGGAGAAAGTATCACAATGCACATATCAAAGGACTCATATCCAGAATATATAAATAACTCCCTTAAATCAATAATAAAAAGTCAATAGATTATCAATTTAAAAATGGACAGAAGATTTGAAGATGCCCTTCACAAAAGATGATATCTAAGTAATTAAAAAGCATATGAAAATATATTCAATATCATTAATCACCAGGGAAATAAAAATTAAAAGCATCATGAGCTACCACCACACATTCAAAAGAAGAGGTCAAATTTTAAAAGTTGACAATACTAAGTCATAGGAAGGATGTTCAGCAACTGGAATTCTTATATATTGATGGTGGGAGTGTAACATGGTGCAAACACTTTGTAAAAGTTTTTGGCAGTTTCTAATAAAAATAAGTATAAACCTACCCAGTGGCAATTCCATGTCCAGGCATTTATGCAACAGAAATGAATCCATAGATTCACGAAAAGCTTGAACTGGAATATTAGTGGCTTCACTTTTCATGAGGGGTCAAACCAGGAAATAACCCAAATGTCCATCAGCAGGAGAACAGATAAAGAAACTGTGGTATATTCATCCAGTGGAATACCACTTGGCAATAAAAAAACAAACTACTGATACATACTACAATGTGGATAAAACTAAAACTATACTGAGTGAAAGAAGACTTTATGAGTACACATCATATGATTCCATTTACATGAAGTTTAAGAATAGACAAACCAAATCTATGGTGATAGAAATCAGAATCGTGGTTGAGGCAGGGGGATGGAGTATGTAGGTAGGTATTGACTGGAGAAAGGCATGAAGGAATTTTCCACTGTGATGGAAAATATTCTTGATCTTGCTCTGGTTGATGATCACCCAAGTATATACATTTGTTAAAATTCATTAGCTGTACACTTAAGATGTGTGCACTTTAGACCACGTAAATTATATGTCATTAGAGTATGTCAGGATAAAGAGATCAAAAGTAAGCAACCATTTATAAGGGCAAATTTCATCACATTGAGAACAGGTCTGTCTGTACTAAAAGATAATTTTGTAAACTTTTCATCAGTACTAGTTGATCTAATCATATTTTATTTGCAAGATATGAAGTTGTCAACAGACTAGGAATTTCTGAGCATTTACAGTGACTCTTCTATTTATTTTGGGATCAGAACAGCGTGTTTCTTTTGTTAGATTTCACTTTTACTTTCAGTCCTTGATTCCTAGATAGACTCTTTATGTATTTCCTTAATTAAAAATGTAAAAACTTACAGTGAAATAGCATTAGGTTGGAACTGAAGTTGTTACAGTATTATTATTGTGTGAAATACCTTCCAGAGAAAGAATATTTTTTATCATGATTACCTTCAAGGGAAAAAATACTTTAAAGATGATTATTTAAGAATAGGATATTGAGAACACACCACTGTTAAGAGTTCTCAAAGTTCCAAACCAGGAATGGGGTGAAAAACCCTCTCACACACTTCTCACGCCTTGCTTACACGTTGACAGAGAGAAAAACTGGCAAACTAAAGATAGCAATGGCCATGTGTGTCCACCTTGTCACTTTCCTCAAACATTTCCTTGCTTATTTCTGTCTCTAAAAGAGTATTTGGAGAGAAAATGTATTTAGGTAAGCTGGATGCTGGAAGGGAAAAGGTGAGTTTTTATATAAACTATTTGGGATATTCAAAGGGTTGGAGGGAAAATGTGAGGTATGCTACACTACCAAAAATTTGGGTGCAGGTTTAGAACAGAGAAGGCCCAAGTGGATAGATTGACTCCATTTTTGTCAGTCAACAATGATTTTTTAAGCACCTACTATTTGCAGGTACCGGGCTAGTACAGAATAAAGCAGTGAACAAATATATACATTTCTTGCTCATGTGCAACAGAATTGTTACAGGAAAACAATTCCCCCCCAAAACATCAATAGCTAAAGTTGTGCAAAATGTTGCAAAGGAGACCTATTGATCCACTCCAGGCCCTGACACTTTGATCCCTGCTCTGATTTCTAGTTTGAAGAGCTTGGGAGTCCTGGTCAGTTCAGGATTTCTTAGGCCATGGTCTTTAAATCGGGATAAGTATTCCCTTGGGTGAACTTACTGAGTCTTTACAAAGATTTAGCAATGGGCAAGTGGGAACACAAATAGTTTGAAGGGAATTAACCACCTGATCCTCAGTTTCCACATGTGGTTGTTCCTAAAACCGATTTACTTGAAAACAAGAGCTGTTTCGGTTGCCAGGCCTATTCTGTCTTCTCACCAATCTTTTCACAGTGGTTCTCTCTTCTTAAAAAAGACAGGCTCACCTCTCACCCATCTCGTACTTTAAAATGGTCTATTGCCCCTGCGTGTAAAATCTTTCTGGACAATTAGAAATAATTGGGGTTGCTGTTGAGAAAATGAATGACTCTAATATCTGGATATAGTGTTGCCATATAAAATATAGGACATCCGGTTAAATTTGAAATGCAGATAGTCAATGAATAATGTATTCAATGAACAATGTATTGCAGGGGAACATACTTATATTAAAAAATTCCTTGTTGTTTATCTTAAATTTAAATTTAACTAGGTGTCCTGTATTTTAATTTGCTACTTCTGGCAACCTTATCTGGGTAACAAAAGTCCTGTGGTTTCCAAGTCACTGATTTAAAAAAAATAGAGCTGTCTACTGATAACTAATTAAATTTTTGGATTAAAGATCACTAAATGAGTTTTTGGGCTATAAAACAGAAGTTCAAAAGATTTTGGAAAAATCGATATAATAACATTTCTCCTGGGCCTATCTACTTACCTATGTGAAAAAAGTTTTTCAATGGTTATAATCTTAAGAAATGAAAAAAAAGAACAGAATCTATGCTGAACCCGACCATATTCTAGTAATAGTTAATACTCTTGAACACATACTTGAACAAACTCTGCAAACATAAGCTGCAACCCCTATTAAGATTGCATTTGTAATTGAATTTTACTTTTTATCTTTAGTAATTATCAACATTTATATTGTTTTGGCCAATTGTGTAATAAGGACTGAAAGTAATATCAGTGATTACGCAATCAAAGAGAAATTTTTCTTTAGCCCTTAGAGCCTTATCACAGGCAAAAAAAATAAAATTCAACTTATACACATATTTGTTTCAGAAATATGTGCCAGAGTGATCATAAAGATGTCCATTTTAAACATATATAAAAATTCTGTGTGGGAAGTAGAATGTTCAAGGACAAAAGGCAACGATATAATATTTCCAGTGATTAATGGTGAACTGATGTATGAATGATTCAATGGATGACCATGGGTATCAAATGGCTATGGTATTTGTAGTCCACTGAATTGATTTAAAAGATTGCAGCATCTATTTTATTGTAAAATATCTATGTCTATATTTTGTAATTCCTTTGCAAGTACAATGTTACGTTTTAGTGTTAAGTTAAAAATGTGCAGAGAAATATAGTTTTTCAAAATTCCTTTGGTGGGTGCATGATCAAAAGTGTATAAGGACCACAAAGTAGTTTCAATCGTCTCAAAGATGAGTGGAAAATGGTTTATAAAGTTTTGAACTCAGCAAGTTTAAAAGTGGATTAAAATCTCCATATGATAGATAAACAATCTTTCTGATATGATTCCAGCTGGAACGCTCACCTGCCACGGGCAGCCAAGTCTACCTGGAAGATACGTTAGCTCAGCCTGGCTCTCCTGAATGGAAAGGGCATTCTTGTTTCTAGAGGATGATGAATTCCTGAATAATATTATGGGTTCTGCCTCTGGTTCCCGATTATCTTTGATCTACGGAAGACAGGAGAATCACGGGAGCTCTCCCACCCTGGCTGGCACTGTCCTTAAAGTTGCTCAAATTCATTGCTTAGACAGGGAGTGCTGAGGAAAATATGGCAGTGCTGAAGACTCAGACTTCAGGTTTCCATGAGATTATCATCGTAACTTAGAGATCCCTCCTGTGAGATAAAAGGCTAAAAGGGGGAATTTTTTAATAGCCAACTCTACCCTAGTTATAAAAACAACCTCCCCCCCCCCCCCACCGAAGTTTCAACATAGGAAACAAATAAGGTAGTCTCAATCTTTAAAACAGTAAAAATAAACTGAAAAAGAAAATCATGTGATTTTTTACATACCCCTACATTACCATTCCTGCCTTCCTTTCTCGATTAGAACAAAAAGTAGAAATTATCAGAGATTTCACAGTTTCGGTATTCTCTTTTTCAATCACGTAGAAGATGGAACTTTTCCAGTCAGGCTGACCAGTGATCATCTTCTCTACACGGGTTATCAAGATTTCCTCTGACCCACCAACAATGAAGCAAAGGTCTTTCAGTAAATGCCACGCGGATACGCCTCGGTTAAGAAATAGTCAAGCTTTTAGGGCCATGGAAATCCCCGAGTGGGTTGCCAGGCCATTGATTAAGGGGAAGTGCATGTGGTTATTACCGCTGGAGTTCCCCTAAGTCCTAAGAGGAAAGCACCAGCGCACATGCAAACCACTGGGGGGAGTGCAGGACTCCGGGTGTGTGGAGGTGGGGGTGGCGAGTGGGTGGGTCGAGGTGAGACATTCAAAAGGCAGCGTGACACTCTAGCCCGCACCCAACAGCCGGGACGACCGGTGTCACCCGAGAAGACTCCGCCAGCACGTCCTTGCTGGCGCGCATGGGCCAGGGGGCCAGCAGGTTGGTGAAGAGGGCTGCTATGAGGCTGTGAGCCAGTGAGTGTGCTATGCGTCTTGTGTGTCTGTGCGCGTGAACCGCCCCCCGCCTCGCGCGCGGGTAGGGGACGCGTCTGCTGCTGCTCGTGGAGGGGCGGGCGGGGCCGGCAGCGGAGGACGAGGGTCAGCCGGGTGGCACCGTAAACAAACGCTGCTCCGGGGACCAGAGGTCGACCCCAGATTGGCTCTCAAGCCGATCAGAGACAGATAAAAGAGCGGGTCCACTGCGAGCCCGGGCGCGGGGCGCTCTTCCAGCCAGTACCCTCCGCCGCGACTTTGCTGTGCCGCCTGCCCGCCGGGAGGCGCTGGGCGCCGGCTGCAATGTCCCCGAGAGAGGGAGGGTGGCCGCCGCCCTGTGCTGCCCTCACCGACACTCTCTTTCGGTTCACCTTCCTGCCTGGTGTTCAGTTTCTATTTTACTTTTAAAAGAAACTGCAGTGGGACTGAGAATGGGAAAGTGGCATGGGAAAGCTTGGACACTTGGTTTAATTCAACCAAGTGTCAAGAAGTATCAAGGGGCCTTTGAGGGCGCCAGAGAAGCTTGAGGACAGAGCCTGAAGCAGAGCTGTGGCAGGGTAGAGACCCAGTCAAATCTTTATTTAGTGAACAAATGGAGGAATGTTTCCAAGTGGTGGCAGAGAGCAGAGTTTTGTTTGTTTTCCTGATGATCAGCATGGAAACCATGTAGTGCTCTTAATCTTAATCTAGGAAAGTGCTAGAGGCATTTACCTGATGCTGGAGTAACAAACAATAGTATTAACGTTGTGTGCTATTATTTATTGTTAACATTAGGTGTTGCTAGTACCTACTGTATCCTAGGACTCCTGCAAAGACTTTACATGTGTTTTTCAGATTTAATTCTCACCGTCTTAAGAAGCAGTTACCATAATTATCTCCAATGAGAATGAGGAAACTCAGGCTCAGGGAAATTTACTTGCCCAAGGCCACACCCCTGTTATGGGGAGACTGAATGGTATTGGAAACCCAAGATATCTGACTCCAAAGCCTGGTGTTAAGCCATCAGTGAGCAGACTTGGTAGTCATAAACATAAAATTGATATCCTTAATACCATGCATGTGAGGGTGTTGTGGTCTTGGAGGGGCTCAGTCAAGGGTGCCAACATTCACTTCTTCAACAAAGAGTCTTAGTGTCTGCATTTTATGTCAGGCTGGATGGATGTTGGGGGTGGGGAGGCTGGTAGAGAGCTGAAACATAGTTCTGCTCTGAAGGAGCTCACAGTCCAGGGAGAGGCAGAAAGAAAAGGCACACTTACCCCCCAGTGTCAGAGACATGGATATGCTAAGTGCCCAAGAGGGTGGAGACAGCCAGCATCCCTGGGATCAGGGAGGTTGCCCACTGGAAATGAAAGAGTAAGGAGAGAAGAGATTGGGGATTTGAACCAATCTGAGAAGGAACCACTAGAAAGGGAAGAGGAATTTGGAAAGGGTGGTATCCTAGAAGCTGGGGTGGTAGAACATTTCTAAGAGGAAGTGGGCCCCAGCGTCAGATGCAAAAATTTCCATTGGTTTGGGAGAGAAGACTTTGGTGTTGTTAATATTGAGAGTAGTTTTAAGTGGTGCTGGCTACAGCCCATTGCAGTGGGAAACCTTAACCATAGACACTTGTTCAGTTCACTTGGCTGTGAAGAGAAGGTGAGATACAGGGTAGTTGCTGGAGTGGAAAGTGAGGTCAAAGAGGATTTTTTAATTTGTTTTCATTTGAAAGCTGAGACAGACTTAAGCACGCTTGTTATGTTGAAGGAAAAGAGCCAGTTGAGTGTAAGAGTTGAAGAAATGAAGGGGATGAGGTTAAAAACAAGATTTCAGAGGCAGTGGGAGAGGATGGGAACCCACAAAGGGGCAGGCATCTTTAACTGAGGCAGCAAGCAGGTTGTGAGCGAAACAGGCGTGGATTTGAGAAAGGGAAAGGATTACTGCTCAATGATGTCTCTTGTCTTTGAGAAATAGAAGGCAAGCAATCTACTGAAAGTGAGATGGAGAGCACTGGAGGGGCAGCTTGAGGAAGGTATTGAAGGTTTAGAAGAGTTGCATAGGGCAGTGGGCTAGGGCTAAGGAGAATTGCTAAGGGATGGCCAAGGGCCAGCCAAGGTAGAGTCTGAAATTGTGCTGGTCCCAGTCTGCAAAGTGGCAAATCTTCCCCAGCAGCATTTAGAAGTCTAGGTGTTGGAAATGGTTAAGGTAGAGTTTGAATTGCTCCAGGGTTTGCATCTTGGCATATTTTTGTATAGTTTTTGTATAACTGTAGCCTAAATTTCCACAGATATGCCTGTTTCCACACCAGAGCTTCTTCAGGGTAAGGTCTGTGTAAGGGGTTTGCAATCTCAAATGCGTACAGGACAGGCAGATGATATAAATGAACAGAACTGTGGGTGTCTTTTAAACAAAAACACACTGTGTTTACATATTTAACATGTAGGAATATTCTTCCTTCCATAAAGAAATATAGTGCTCTCATATTTCTTAAAATGTGTGTTGCTCTTTATCTACCTTTCATTTTTGTTACTTTCGATAGACACAGGTATTAGAACAATTTCACTCTCTTCATAATTCTACTGTAAGAAAAACAATAGTGCCAGCTCAGTGATAAATAGCAACTGACAGTCAGTCTCCGTATCAGGGTGTCAGACTGGAGACATGTGGCCTTTCTAAAGGGTACAGCCAGCCATTCCTCTGCGCTAGTTGGTTATTGCCTTGCAGGAATATAAGCCCAGTGTTGCCAGATCTTCTGATTTTACAAGAGAAGCTTGGAATCTAGAATGTTATGGGAAATCTCTTATTTTTAAAAAATGTTGGTAGTCCATTAAAACTTTAAAAATATTGTGGTCCAAGACAAAATTTACTTGGAAAACTGGTGAAATTCAAATAAGACATGTAGATTAATTCACAGCCATGTATCAATGTTAATTTTCTGGTTTCTGTAATTGTACTCTGTTTATGTAAGATGTTAACTTTGGGGAAGTTGAGTACAGGGTATTTGGGAACTGTTATTTTTGTAAGTTTTCTCTATGTATAAATTATTTTCAAAATAAAAAGTTAAAAAAATAGTAAAATGTTAGAGTCCAATTCTGTGCAAGCTAAAGGGAATTCCTCTGCTGGCCGCAGTTGGAGCCCTCTGGCTTTTATCTGGGATTTCTTGGCCTCCATGGTGCCTAGTACAGCACCTTGTACATGGTAGACAATCAATAAATACTAGTTTTTGGAGAAAATGTTTAAAAATAAATCATTGTGTTACATCTATGAATGATTCGACTTTTAAAACTGTCTTTTCTTTTTTTTTTTTTAAACAGGTTTTACAAAAGAAGTGAGCTGTTCTACTTCAAGTTTTTTCCAGTTTTTTTTCTATAAATCAAAACATCTCAAAATGGAGGCCTAAAACTCTTAAAAGGGACTTAGTCTAATCTCCGGGAGGTAGTTTTGTGCATGAATAAACAAATAAAGTAGTTAACTGGAGTTTTTGGTATCCAAAGAATGTTAATGTTGAAAATATGATCTAATTACATGATGTGTAACTATAAAGTAATAATGAGTTTGATTTTGAATTTGACCTTCAATGTAAAAGAGAAGTGATTATAGCTGGGACATATTGTCGAACCACTCTTCAAGTTGGCCAGGTGCTCTCTCATTGGCTGCTGTGTAGAATAAAAAAAGCACCTGTGTTTGGTAAAGATTTAAAAATGAGTGATAGTTATCTAGAACAAAAAGTTAATATTCAACCTTCTGCTAAATTAGAAAAATATGCAAATAAAACTTTTGACATCTTTAAAGACTTCTACAATGATAATGAAATGTCAAGAACAAAACTTTTTGATAGGTATAACAAATTTAGAGAAAGTATGAAAGATAAACATGATGAATGGTAAAGAAATTAACCATTTATAAGAGTTGATATTTTAAAAAGTCTAAAATTTAGTTTGTTCAAATGAGTTATTATCTCTGAGGATAATAAGAATGAGAATGATGGTTGGGTGGTTATATTTTGGTAAGTGAACAAACTTATTCGGAAAGAAAATTTGCAGAAGGAGTAATGAACACCAAGGAGGTTTTTATAACAATATGTAAAGTTTTTGACCAATGAAAATCGTACTGAAGTTAGACACAATAACTCACCTTTGAGGGAAATTATCACAGGTATTAAAATATGTTTCTCCTGCCACCTGGAAATAAATTAAAGTCTGCTGTGGAAAGTGCCAACCTCTGTGGGACCCAGGAAACCATGCTTGCAAATCACTGCTTGGAAAACCAGGATGACTTGCTTATTGGTCATTGCTGATATCATTGATGCAGAACCTATTTACTAATAGCTAGTCATAATTGAGAAATTCTGAATTTTTAGAAAGTCTCTGCTCTTCAAGAGAAGTAGATTATGACAAAATAAATTTGTTGTTATTTTTTGCCATGATAAATTATGATTCAAGGTATGCTATCTGTGAAATAATTTATGACCAAAACCAAATTTGTACAATTTGATTATGCGTCTTTGCCTACAGACTCAGCACTCTGACTTTTGACTGTTTTTAAAAGTAAATCCACTGTCGGAATAGAAAATTTAGTGTTGGCTCCTCAGCAGCATGAAGTTGAGCCTAAATGACCAATTGAGCAAATACATTCTTCTCTGATAATTCATTTGAAATGGAACATTTAATTTGCTAAGATCCAATGGTATCACTATGACTAAGCAACCAGGTTCCTGACTATCTATGGGAAGTAATTATTATTTAATTAATCTTGAAACCAAGCCTTAAAATGTATCAGACAATTCTTTTACTACTTGAGCACTTTATTTGGAGGAAAATTTTAGATTGTGTTGTTCTGCCTATTAAAATGATTGTAGGAAGAAAAATTACTTAATTTGAGCAAGATTTGGGATATACTATATTTCGTTGAATCTAAGATGTCATCAATTATAAGACACCATTATTTTATGTACCTCTAAGAAAAATGCTGCTAATTATTATGACATGCCATTAATTGTAAGATACCTCTTGATAACAGAGATATTAAAACATGCATCTTAGAATCAGTGAAATATGGTAATGCATTCTTTTCCTCTTTTGAGGTAGATCTTACTTTTTATTTTTCTTTCTTGCTACCAAATTTCACAATTAAAAAAAAGCAAAATAAACATAGTTTGAATATTTTTTTGTGAAGAGCTCTTACAGGGCGTAACTTTCCACCCTGAAAGCATGCTAGCTGCGTGAGTCAGACAATTTATCTTCAGGCTGGCTGAGCATTGCTGAAGCATTCTAGTGGAGAGGTTGACCTACCTGTGGAGATGCCTGACCCTCTGGCATCTTGATGACTAAAGCACTGTACACTTTCACGAAGGGTTTTAATTTTCATCACAAGGTACTGTATAGCTTCATGTTTACATTGTATGTATAACTATACAAAGTTGTGGTTGTGCAAATTGTCCCTTAAAACATATCAGCATAGGATTTAGAATCTTGCTTGATGAAACTCTAAATTCATAGAAGAGAAAAGAATGAAAAATTTGCCATTCTAGATGTTCAACCTCATACTAAAACTAATAAAAATCAAAAGCCATGCACAAAACTACCTCCCCAGAGAAAGGCTAGTCCCTTTTGCTCCCCAGCCATTTTATTATGAACATAGTAGAAAACAGCGTATTCTTATCAAATTTGATGAAAAGCGCCAATATGTTTGAATTGAAGTATGACTTTTCTTGTGAACTGTACCGAATATCTACGTATTCGACTTTCCCTCCTGGTGTCCCTGTCTCAGAAAGGAGCCTTGCCCGCGCTGGTTTTTATTACACCGGTATAAATGACAGAGTCAAATGCTTCTGTTGTGGCCTGATGCTGGATAACTGGAAACAAGGAGACAATCCTACTGAAAAGCATAAAAAGTTGTATCCTAGCTGTAGCTTTGTTCAAAATCTAAATTCAGTTAACATTTCGGGAGCCACCTCTCAACTTGCTTTTTCTTCTTCAGTAACAAATTCCACACATTCATTACTTCCAAGTTTGGAAAACAGTGGCTACTTCAGTGGCTCCTATTCAAGCTTTCCATCAAACCCTGTAAACTCTGGACCAAATCACGATTTTTCTGCCTTGAGGACAAGTCCCTACCATTGTGCAATGAATACCGAAAAAGCCAGATTACTCACTTTCCAGATGTGGCCGCTGACCTTTCTGTCGCCAACAGATCTGGCAAAAGCTGGCTTTTACTACATAGGACCCGGGGACAGAGTGGCCTGCTTTGCCTGTGGTGGAAAATTGAGCAATTGGGAACCGAAGGATGATGCTATGTCCGAACACCTGAGACATTTCCCCAACTGCCCGTTTGTAGAAAACCAGTTTGAAGACACTTCAAGATACACCGTTTCTAACCTGAGCATGCAGACACATGCAGCCCGCTTTAGAACATTCTGTAACTGGCCCTCTAGTGTTCAGGTTCCTCCTGAGCAGCTGGCAAGTGCGGGTTTTTATTATATGGGTAAGAAACTTAATCTGATAATAATAATTTTAAAAATTCAACGTTTTATACATTTTCGTGGGCAAATTATATGTATTCATGAGTTTTGGTCCAAAATTAATTTTAGGTCACAGTGATGATGTCAAATGCTTTTGCTGTGATGGTGGATTGAGGTGTTGGGAATCTGGAGATGACCCATGGGTGGAACATGCCAAGTGGTTTCCAAGGTAATTGTTTTGAAACTCTCTTTGCAAATGTGTGTGATTATCATGAGATGGGTTATATGTGTTTATCTTAGAGACAGTCTTTACTTTATTCTGTCTGTTTAAAAAATACATTTGTGAATACATTTAGGGTGGATTACTTAGGAAAATAATTACTTAAAATGTTTTGATGGAAGTTCAAGACAAACAAGAAATAGGTTTGAGATTTTTTTGTGTATAATTAAAAAATAGAGATATATTTAAAATAATATATGCTCATTATAAAATCAAAATCACACATTGTAGAAAAGTAGACAAAAAATTAAACTGTCCAGAAATCTTACCCCCTAAAGATGACCACAGTTGCTATTTTAGTGAACATCCCTCCAGACATCCCTTTATGCATATGTACGTATATAGACAAGTGTATACAATTTTATGTGAATGAGATATTATATATAGTTTTTTTTCAGTAAATATTATGACTTGGACATATCTCCATTCATTCAACATTCAGTAATATTAGTTGATCACCTTTTGCCAGACGTCATTCTAGGTGCTTAAAATACTCCACTGAACAAAACCAAGACTCCTGGTCTCATATGCTAAGTTTATAGCAGGAGAGGACAGACATTTAATAAAAATTTAATAAATAAGTTATGTAGCATGTTAGAAGACAGTTAAGTGCTATGGATAAAAATGAATAAGAGAGCAGGATAAGGAGATTAGAGGCACCAGGCAGGTTGTGATATTAAATAGGAGATAGGATAAATAGAGACCCATCTCATCTGTTTTGATCACTACATAGCATTTCTTGTCATTGCTTACACTTTTGTTTATCCCATACCTGTTTACACTCTCCTTTTATTGAAATCAAGTGGGCTTTACTTATATTTTTTATGGTTAAAACTTTTAGTATTTTTAATGTTGATTACTAAACTTGGTATCTGAACTTACTTTAATTATATAGGTTTTTAAATAATAGTACTATATCCTCATTTATAGCAACTTCGTGCTCCCCAAATATTTCAGATGTCAAAAATTATGGCGATTATAAAGAACACCTTACACAGGCATTTTAAAAAAGTGTTGCTAGCTTTCCATTGTGGTAATTTTGGGGATATATGAAAAGAATGGTGAATTTGCTTTGGTAGTGCTGTGAATTCATTTTGTACTTAAATTTGACAATGGATGCATGTTATCTAGGAATTTCCAAACTTGTGAGTATACGAAAATGTATTAGAAAACATGTTCAGCTTCCTCATTCTTTCTCTCATGTCCCTCTTGGTGTACTTTCAGCTTTTAAACATGCAAAGCTTATGTATGAACAGTATCATTTATTAGAGGACTTTCTACCTGTCTCCTTGGCTCTGTTCTTAGTGTTCAGAGTGTTTTTAGGGATCTTAGAGTAGTTGAAGAGCAGCAGGAACTCTTGAGTGGAGACAGCCTTACTTATCTCCAGGGGACTGAGAGCCTGGGGACCCTCACGCACTTCAGCCTTGACAGATGACCCGCTAGAGCCCTCCTCTTGTTCACATCGTCTTGCCTTTGACTGCAGTGTCTCTCACCACTTCCCGTGTGCTAAGTGAATAGTCAAGTGGTTATATGTATGTTTATGTTCGTTTGAAACATTTAGCAGTCTACAAATGGCCGGATTAAAATAACCCCCCAAACTTAATTTTGTTTACATTGTAGGTGTGAATACTTGATACGAATTAAGGGACAAGAGTTCATCAGTCGAGTTCAAGCCAATTACCCTCATCTACTTGAACAGGTAGGGACTTTTTTTTTAAATCATTAGTTAACAACAGATAAATTGGTTTCTGATAATTACAGAAAGTAGCGAAAAGACAAGAATTGCTTTAAAAATACATTTGCTTTTTTACAACATCCAACATGATCTCAGAGATTACAATTCTACAGGTAAAAACAGATCTACAATTAGAAACCTCCTGAAAAATAGCATTTAAATTATGTTTCTCTCTAAGTATTTCTCCAATAAAGTTGCAAATAAATTAAATTATTTGAGGAAAAAAATTGGCTGGATAGTAGCATTTAATAGTTTTACTATATAAATTTTTCTTAGGAAAGATTTGAGAAAGAGAATTGTATTACTCTTTCTAAACTTCCTTGAAAAGCAAGTAGAACTTATATAATAGTTTGAGGGTCAAACATATCCTAGCCATAGTCACCGAAACTGATATAGGGTCCAACTTATTCCAAAGGATGACCCAGGAAACACACAATCTTTGGGATGAAAGGCAGACAACAATTGTCTCACGGATCACTGAAAAGATGTAGCCCTATTCCTGCCTTAATGAAAAGAGATTTAATTTGTTAATGCATGCACATGCGCACACACACACACACACACACACACACAAAGCAATTCTATTAGTTTATGGCCTAGACAATTACTGTTGGATGTAAATGAAATATTGCTTTCGATGTAAAAATTTATTTTGCCAGTAGGCAAATCAGTTTACAATAAATTGAATGAAATAGGTCTTCTGCTTCATTTTTATTTCAATGGGCAGGATAAGATTTATATTTTAATTTACATATACATATTTTTTTCTGTAGCTCTTGTCTACTTCAGACAATCCAGAAGATGAAAACGCAGAGTCACCAAGTATGTATAATGATAATAATTACTGAATTTAAATAGAACCATTTGGTACTGTGCATACTGAAAGTTGGTAATAATAGTAATGTATATTTGTATCATGATTTATAATTTATAATGCATTTTCAAATAAGTTGGTATTTCTCAAACTTCAGTGCATATCATAATTGCCTGAGGAACTTTAAAAAATATTATAGATTTCTAGTCTCCACTTTAAACCTACTGAATTGAATCATAGTATCTAAGGGTGAGGCTTGAGCATCTATACTTTTAGCAAACTACATACATCCAGCCTTACCCTTGTTCTCAGACCAGTGTGGGAACAGATGCACTACAACATCAGAATGCTCATGTCTTCTTTCTATGAAACGGAGAGGATAGACAATATTGTTCCCATTCTTCAGTAGGGACCGTGAGGCTCAGAGAGGTTAAGTGACCTGTCCATCATCTTAAACCTAAAAGGTGGTAGAGCCAGTATTTGAACAAACTCTTCTACTCCATTATCTATCTTTATTCAATTCAATTCAATAAATATTTATTGTGCATCTGCTGTTCTGAGGAAAGAATAGAAAATAGGATAAACATGATGCCTGCTCTGATGAGCTAGTAGTCTAAGGGATACAGACAAATACACAGAGAGGAGAAAGAGATATGGTAGGGAAAGTAAAGTGTGCTGTGAGAGTGCATGAGGGACAATTAACCCAGACTTGGAAGATCAGAAAAGGCTTTCCAGAGGAACTATTTATCTTAGCACAGAATCGAAGGGAAGAGCAGTAGTTAACCAAATGACAGAGGGAAGAAAAGGATATTCCAGGCAGAGAGAGCAGCACATGAAAGGCTTAAGCGACAAAAGAGAAGAGGCGCATTTGAAGAAGTGAAGAAAATTCTTTATGGCCAGAAGTAGGATTTGCAAAGAGGTAAATGAATGAAGCAGGACAGCTGTGAGAGTGGTCCGCACTGCAGGCAGAATTTGACCCAGAGCCATTAGTTTGTGACTTCTGGACTAGAGTATGGAATGGGAGTGAGAAACTGGCAAGAGATAAGGCTGAAGAGGTAAACAGGGTCCAATTTGTGTGAGATCTTGTAAGCCACAATTGAATGTTATCCCAAGAGCAATGGAATTGTTGATGGAATTTAAGAAGGAGTGTGACACAATGAGATTTGTGTTTTTAAAAAGTCACTCTGATTGCAATGTTGAGAATGAACTAGACAGGGGCAATATTGTAGGAGCCCATTGTGGTAATAGGAGTGATGACAATGGCCTCTTTCAAAAATATGTGAAACATATCTGATTTAGAAAGCTCATTTGTTCATTCAACATGGGGAAAGAAATCTCAGTGCTGGTGGGGGTGATCCCCAGCATTCTATTTCTTTCTCCCACTCATAGTTATGCCAGACAATACATATTTTGTACCTGAATGCAATATTCCATATTCTTATTTTAGTGACTGAACATGTATATCATTATTTTAAATTTAACAAAGTTAATTCAAAATAGTGCCTATACATTTTCTAGGCTTTATGTTTTTGATATTATAATAACTTTCAATTTAAAAAATATACAGACTATCCCAATATGTGCTAAATTCTTTATTCCATATAGTTATTCATTTTGGACCTGGAGAAAACCATTCAGAAGACGCAGTCATGATGAATACACCTGTGGTTAAAGCTGCTTTGGAAATGGGCTTCAGTAGAAGGCTGATAAAACAGACAGTTCAGAGTAAAATCCTAACCACTGGAGAGAATTACAAAACCATCAGTGATCTTGTGTTAGAGTTACTTAATGCAGAAGATGAGATGAG
Source organism: Equus przewalskii (assembly GCF_037783145.1). Taxonomy (NCBI): domain Eukaryota; kingdom Metazoa; phylum Chordata; class Mammalia; order Perissodactyla; family Equidae; genus Equus; species Equus przewalskii. The sequence continues at coordinate 12,779,975 of NC_091836.1, forward strand.
GGAAGAGGAGAAAGAAAGAGCAACTGAAGAAAAAGAATCAGGTACACACCTTTATTAATATAGCTCTATTGCCATAAGGATTTGATGTCACTGTATATAAGTTACTGAAAATATACTCATAGTCAATGCAATCAGACTTTTATGTTCAGTATTCTAAATTTGAATTCTGAAGAATTTATTCACATTAAAATATATTTGAATTGCTTATTAGTAAATTGAAAATGTTTATATTGAGTGAAAGCATTTTTTCCTGCTTTTTCTTAATTTATGTTTTTACTTTCGGTAGTTGACTGTGTATGTAATTATTCATGGCACATTTTTGATTCCAGGCTAGTTGCTCATTCCCCTTTTCTGCAAATTGGGGTGGGATCAGGGACAATGATTAATTTCAATATTAGTGTAACCATGTGTCTTAGCCTGTGACTCTAAATTAACGTACAAATATGGTTAAGTTCCCTACCTGCCCACACAAGAACTGAGTTCTCTCTGGAGTGTCCCTCTGTTACTTAGGGGAGTCCTGGGATACTGTTTCACATTCTCTCAGGACGAGTTGCCCGTGTCCTTCTGTGCTAGCCTTGTCTGCTCCTCTATTGCCCTTCACAAAACTCTCGTGCTCTGATCATGTCCTTTCTCATCTGGTGGCTCTGACTCCTGTCACCACTCTGCCTAGACAAAGAGAAATGTTGATCTCTCCTTTCCACTCTTTCCCAAGCATGGACCAGATCCGAGAGACCTTTCAACACAGCTGAAAACAGACTGCGACTTTTAACAAGCTCTTACTGGAGATTTAGGCACAGAAGGGCATTCTATCACAGATGGCAATTGACAACTATAACTACATGTGGCCTCTCTTGGTGCCCCTAAGCCCATCCTCATGAGTCTCTCTGCCTAACTTCTGGTCCGTCTCTGTATAGCTCTGGCCACTTTACACAATGACTAGGAAAGCCCCAAACACATTTTCCTTAGGCCCTTAAATATCCACAAAGCCCAGAAAGAGAAAAGAGTTTGCCTCTTATTCTTGTCCAAGGCCATATGGGATGTATTTCTTCCAGGATGATTGACAGCAAGACTGTTCATTCCATTTCTGGATAAACCTACTCCTGCCCACAAAGGTGGATTTGTCTTCTGGTCAACCAAGACAGACGTATCAGACCATAGTAATATAGTATCCTATATTTACCAAAGTGGGAATTATTTAGTCCTACACATCACCAATATGGCAGCAACATAGTCCAAGTTCATCTTTGCCCAGCCTAGTCAAGTTCTCTCACTGTGAAGATCAGGCTGCATGTTCTTCCTGTGGTCTTCACAGCCTTAGCCATTGGTCATCAGTGAAAAGTTACTCAAAGAAGAGAACACCCATCTTCACAATTGTTTATAGACCCCATGAAGCATAAAGCCATCCAGCTATAAAATATTTTTATTTCTTCCAAAGAAAATCAACAGTCTCAAGAGATGACTCCAGGTCAACAATATACAATAATTTGCATTGTCGAAAAGATCCCTTAGCTTCTCAGCTCACTGTTGTAGCCACACTACCCAGCACAGAGTCTCCACATAGTCTGTGCTCAAGAAATACTTTTTGAATGAGTGAATGAAAATACTTATATTTGGGGGCCGGCCGCGTGGCCAAGTGGTTAAGTTCACACGCTCTACTGCGGCAGCCCAGGGTTTTACCAGTTTGGATCCTGGGTGCGGACATGGCACTACTCATCAGGTCACATTGAGGTGGTGTCCCACATACTACAACTAGGAGAACCCACAACTAAAATATATACAACTATATACTGGGGGGATTTGAGGAGAAAAAGCAGAAAGAAAAAAAAGAAAAAGATTGGCAACAGTTGTTAGCTCAGGTGCCAATCTTTAAAAAAAGAAGAAAATACTTACATTTAGGTTACTGATTACTTTATAGTTTCCCAAGAACAGTAGGTGAGTAATTTCTCGACAGGTGTGTAAATAAAGAGGCAATTTAGGTTATTTTTTTTCAGAGATAAAGGATAATATACTTCAAAGGTGTATTCAAGTCTTCACCTCTTATAAGCAAGACTACAGTCTATGACTTCGAAATGAGACTTTTTCCCTCAGCTAGTAGCAATCCAATTTTAGAAATCTTAAGAATTTCAGAGAACTTATTGCCTTAGGTTAAGTAAAATGTAACTAGAAGAATAAATCTTAGATTGAAAAACTAATATACTTTAATATCAAGTATGTTATATTTTAATTTTCTAATATATCACTGCTTCTCTGACATAGATTATTTAACAGAATATAAGTTCTAATTCTTCTACCCCCCTGGCTATTACTTCTTTGTTCCTAGTGCTCTTTGAATTACTAAGGCTTGGTTGTTCATTTGCTCAACAGATGTTTATGGAGCATTGACTTTGTGCCAGACATTGTTCTAGGTCCTGGCCCTTTTCTCATTTATTCTCAGAGCTTCAATTTTCTTCAAATTATATAACTCTATCCTTGACTTTTTGACTAAACACTATTTTTTATTCCTTACTAAGTGATTCTATTTATGTGTCCTATTATTTGACAAAGTCAGTGTTTCTAAAATCCAACAATCACCTCCTCCCAAATAATTCTTCTTTAGACAGCCCAAACTCTGTCTTTAGTTATTTTATAGATATAGCTTTATGGATCATGGTAAAACTATATGATAATTAATTAATAAACTTAGATTCATAAGTCATAGTCCAAAGGGATGATAAAGTTTCAGAGTTTCCAAATATAAAATATTTTACCAATATATACACAATCCAAATCTTGAAGGACAATACAATGATCCCATAGGACAGGAAGGTGCCATTGACAAGTAGGATTTATTTTTCCAAATGCTGATAGTACCTTTCCCCCCTTACTATAAAATATTTAGGTAATGGCAATATCATGTCTAATTTGGAGAAGTGATTAAAACTTCATCTTAAAACAGAATTTTAAAGAAATTTTATGGATAAATGATAATTTGAGAAAAAAATGTTCTATCATTTTAATTCTTCCCCAATTTGACTAGATTGAACGGAAATTTCATTTTTTATCAGGTTCTAAAGTTTATTTGGTTAAAGGTTTGGCAGTGTTATAGAATGGTTGAGAGCACAGATTATGACACCAAACTACCTAGGTTTGACTTTTCTTAGCTTTGTGTCCTTTAGCAATTTACTTGCCAGATGGTGCCCATTATCTTATCTGTTAAATCAGGTAGTACCCACTCCAACGAGCTATTGTGAAGATGAAATAAGTTAATGCACAGTGTTCAGTAAATGTTAGTCCTTACTATAAGCAGCATTATTTTAGGCACAGGGGATCAGTTACGCTAGCAATCACCTTCAGTGCCTAACTGATGATGAATAATGGTTGTTTTTCATTCAGTTATATGTGTAGGTGTGGAAGGAAGTTTGTGAGCGGAGTTTGATCATGTTTGTGTTTGTTTGCTTTTCTATAAAGGCGATCTCTCATTAATCCGGAAGAATAGAATGGCACTTTTTCGACATTTGACGTGTGTGCTTCCAATCCTGGATAGTCTACTAACTGCCAGAGTGATTAATGAACAGGAATATGATGTTATTAAACAGAAGACACAAACATCTTTACAATCAAGAGAACTGATTGATACTATTTTAGTAAAAGGAAATTTTGCTGCCACCATATTCAAAAACTCTCTACAAGAAATTGAGCCAACGTTATACAAGCATTTATTTGGTGAGTGCTGGAAAATTACTTTGGGGAACTTTTTAGGTTAATTGAAAATATGCTCTTATTAATAATGTGATTATTGAAAATTATAAATTATCAATCTAATTTATAAACCATTAATTTCACCAAAAAAGTTAAAGATTTTTGTTGCCTTGATATTATGACAATTATTTGTAGTATTTGGCCAGAGTCTAAACTGTTAGTTAAAAAATATATATTCTGTGACTAAGTATTAACCTTGCATGTCATAATAATGCTTTTTCTTTTTCTCCCTTAGTGCAACAGGACATAAAGTATATTCCCACAGAAGATGTTTCAGGTAAAATAGTATTAATAATTTAAACCAGTAGAAAACATGGTTTTATTTCCTTAACGTTTCATTGGAGGAGAAGCAGCGAATTACCTTTTATTAAAAATTCTTTTCTCTTCTTAGATTTACCAATGGAAGAACAACTGAGGAGACTACAAGAAGAAAGGACATGTAAAGTGTGTATGGACAAAGAGGTGTCCATAGTGTTTATTCCTTGTGGTCATCTAGTAGTATGCAAAGATTGTGCCCCTTCTCTAAGAAAATGTCCTATTTGTAGAGGGACAATCAAGGGTACTGTTCGTACATTTCTTTCATGAAGAAGACCCAGAACTTTGTCTAAACTTTAGAATTAATGGATTAAATGTATTATAACTTTAACTTTTATACCGACTTGGTTTCCTTAAGATTTTTTATTTATTTACAACTCAGAAAATTTTGTTTTGTATAAATATAAATATATACATATACATATATTTATATAAATGTATATTGAAAACATGTGAACATATATATTTTAGATAGCAACAGAGTGACAGGCTATTGTTCTTGTGAACAAAAAATAGGGACAGCACTACAAGCACAATACTAAATCAGAATTTCAGCACTATTGAAATTTTAAGTGAAGTAAGATTTGAGATTTTTGAATTAACCTTTCAGAATTTTAAGTATTTCAGAGTCATATTTAGAACTGGGAACATGGATTTTCTGCCTTTTTCCATTGGTGTCCTATATGTAGAAGGTCTTGATGTTTGTTGAATGACTTTTTAGGAACGTGTTTTTTTTGTAAAGAATTCTGTGAGGAATATTTTAATAAAGCAATCAAAATTACCCTTGCTCTTAATATCTTTATTTCTTTGATCTCGGATAGTTTAGCCACTCCTGGGCTCCTTCCATACCTCCTTAAGACCTCTTGAACTAGCATTTAGATCCCTTTCTATAAGTCACTTCTTCATTTACACTTGTAGAGCATGGGGTCAGCCACACCTGGCTTTAATCTATAGGATTTTATGGGATGTCTGAGGTGAAATCAAACAATCCCCTCAGTAAGTTTGTTTATTCATTTGTCTATTGATTCATTCAGGAAGTCTCACGCCAGCCCTACCCATTGGGAAAAGCCCCTAGGTTTATTGGCACCACTTTGGTATTAATTCTGGGACTTAGAAAGTATACTGGTTAGCAGCTTTTGGAACCGACAGCTTGTCCTGGTAAATAAATTTGTTCTGTACTGTCTGTGCAGCAAAATTTCCCCCTTTGCATTAGTTTTTGGTACTCAACACGTCCAATTCATAATTCTCTATCCTTTGTTTCCTATGGAGTTATTAGGGCTTTAAAACTAGAAGTAACACTAAGAGGGGGAATATTTTGGGGAGACAAACAAAGGCCAACCATCTAAACCAGTTCTAGATATCTGTTAGGGTTCTACAGAGAAGGATTAGAAATCAAACAAGGAGGGAGAGAATCCATCTCTTCATTCTGATGCTGGGAGACTATTTCTTTGGGATGCAACTGATTTTGCCACTCTGTTAAAAGGTTCAGTTGGCTAGCCACATGCTAACCACAACGTCGTCCTGGGCAGCTAGGCTGAATTAATAGCAGTACTGCTTAGGCGATTTGTAACTCAGCATGGGTAAATGTTTAGACAGTATATACCCTTTTTGCAACATCTATTTTTTATCTGGTTCTTATTGCATGCTACACTCCATCTTTACTGTGAAACTCTTGTTCATTTCTCATTTTGGTAATACATAGCTAACATAACCAACTTATTTATTCAAATATTTTGTTATTTCCCTGTTAGTTAAATTGAAATTTTCTTTTAGAAAAAATAAATCACTGTAGATAATAATGGTAGCTCCACTTGTTGATTATATGTCAGGTATCGTTTTTGGGTTGATTTGATTCTCTCCATCCTCACCCTACATCCAACCCGACCTTTAGTTCCCAGAATTGGGTAGATAATTTAAACCTCAATATACAATATATAATAAGTGTTATAATTCAGAACTTTGTAGTGGGCTTAATTTCATACTTAGGTCATACTCATAACTTTCATCAACTCTTTTTACTCATTTCCTTATATTCTTGGTACTATTAGCCATTAAGTTCCTTTGTGGTCACAGGCAATGTCATTCAACTATCTTTATCTCCTTTTGATGTCTTCCACATCATAGTAGATAGCGTAGATGTTTACTAAGTAAATTCCAGGCAAAACTATCAGATATGATGTTTAAAGGATTCACTATTTTAGAAGCAACATTAATACCCTTGAAACAGAGAGTATCAGTGGGTCAGTATTACTCATTCTTTTTAAAACTGTGCCTACCTTCACCCTTCTAGTCAAGAAGAATTAGACAAGATCTAATTTCCAGAGTTCTTACTGTGCAAATAATAGGTATCTTTTTCAAATTGCACAGTGTTTCTTCTCATTAGATTCTGACATGGCCCTGCATAGTTTTCAACCCCATTTTCTGCCACTTCCCTCTTGCTCACTATATTCCAGCTACCTTGGCACTCTTCACTTTCTAAACATGACACGCTCTTTCGCTTCAGGGTCTTTGACTGGAATGTTCTTTCATTCAGTCTCTCAATGGCAAATCCCTATTCATTCTTCAGGTTTTACTTAGCCTACATGTTACTTCCTCAGAGAGACTTTCCCTAACTTCCCCATCTAAATTATATTCCTTAGACTGTCTTTCTAATGGCCTCTTCATAACATTTATCACAATTTGTATTTATATATTTATTTGTTTAATGTCATATTCTGTCATTAAAATTTCCATGAAAACAAGAACCATGTATTTTATTCACCAACATACGTCTAGCACCTAGCACAGCCATAAACCAGAAGACCCCTTACAAATTCTTTAGCAATCTTCCTGCCACCAGGATATTTGAATCACCTCTATAAGGAACCTCTCAAAAAGGCCTCATCTGTCAGCTTTATTGGTCTTACTTCAATGGGGGTGGATACAACACAACAATTAAAAGTTTCCTTCAGGCTCCTTTATTGTCCCTGTGCTTGACTGTATGATAGCACTTATCAGTTTGTATAGGGCTTATTTATTGGTCTCCTCTGCTAGTTTGTGAGCTTCTGGGCGGGGACTGGTTTTTATTCTCCCTGTCTTTAGGATTTATGCACATGGTATGAATTCCACTTTTCTTAATTTGTTCAAGGCCATGTAACTCAAGGAGAAGCAGCAGAGATTAAAGGAAAACCTATTGTACTTTAACACACAAGTTTTCTGCATTGTGACGTATTGCATAAACTTCAAAGACTAGAATGATTTGTTGTCATCTTTTTATAAGTATGTGTTTTCAATACTTAATATAATCTAGTTTACCTAAGATGTGAGGAGAACTCAAATTTCTAAGTCACCTAAAGTGTTGTTTATTTATTTACTGCACTTTTCTAAGACTTTTGAATAATTCTACTACAGATTCAACTGCTCAGAGTCACTCATGATTGCTTTGTGAAAAACCACAGGAAAAGCCATCCCTGGACTCACATAGCTTTTGTGGATCCTAGAAGTCTTTTATCTTCCCTCCCGTGACAGGAAATACACGGAGAAAGAACAAAGTCCCCTATGTCTTGTGTTTGCCAGCATGTTCTTGTGGTTATTTTTCTCCAATCACAAGACCCTTCCTTGTTATGAATTTGAGGATTTGGGGGAAAAGACCACAAGGTGGCAGTAGCACACAAGGAGCTTTATTTTGGTGGTGCTTGTCAGGTTGCATGTGAGGAGGAAGTCCCTCACAGCAGGCAACCTCCCCCGAGACAGAGGTGTAGGGCTCCACAAGAAGAGGAAGAGGGCAAGGGAACTCGCAGGCAAGAGGGGAACTCGAGAGGAGGCGCATATGTCTAGGTGATATTGCGCAACAGCTAGACGGGGAGTCTCTGAGCCAGGGAGCTCTGAAGGGCAGCAGCAGCTTAGGGTCTTTTATAGCCTAAGGGTTTGTCTTGAGCTAGTGAATGCTGGGTTTGCAAAGCAGGGGGGCTCTAAATGGCTTAAACTATGGTTATTTGGGATATATTTAAAGCAATTAGATGTGGAAAAATTTGAGTTTGGCGCAGGCAAGCTTTTGACCTAATGGTCCCAGTCTTCTGTGAAGAAGTAAACAATTTGAGGCCAATACATAGGGGCCATCTTTAGCCTATTTATATAAACCTTTATCATCCTAACTTTTAACTCATTGATTTTTGAGATTAGAGCTGCTGAGCTTCTAATTTACATTAAACGATGAAAGTTCACTAAACTTGTAAATAACGTTTCTGAAATTTAAAAAATTTGACTTTTGATATAGATGACAAAATTTCAAAGCTGTCACGAACATTCAGATTGCCCAGAATATAACCCTAGAAATCTTTCCCACAGTTATTTTGGTCAAGTCCAACCTGGTGGTGTAATGGTTAAATTCACATGCTCCGCTTCAGTGGCCCGGGCTTCTCAGGTTTGGATCCCAGGTGCAGACTTAGTACCGCTCATCAGGCCATGCTGTGGCAGCATCCCACATAAAACAGAGGAAGACTGGCACAGATGTTAGCTCAGGGCCAATCTTCCTCACACACACACACAAATAATAAAATAAATTTATTAAACCAAGTGAGTTTTCAGATTCTTCCTAGTTCCAAAATCCTAATGAAAAGGTTTTATGGAAAAAAAAATCCAAAGTCTTAAGACAGATAAAGTGATGTTTTTTCAACAGATGGAAAGGTAATGCTTGGAATGCTTGTAAGTAACTAAAAGTTGGGGAAGGAGTTGGAATGTGGCCAAACTTTCCAAGTTGTTAACGTGTTGGGCTCTGTTTGTTGAATTTTTTGATGAAATACTTCAAAAATTCAGGAAAGTATACATTTCATCTGTGTACTGAGGGGAACCGCCTCAAAATGAGCCTCTTGGCATGTGGTTTATTCTGAGCTAGAGGCCATTAAGCACTAGCATGAAAAGCTCTAAAAACAGGACACAATTTTTCCTTTCCTAAAAGAAATTTTACATTTATAAATTTCCATTTGTAGAGATGTCTCCCTCTTCAGTATCAGGAAGAGAAGGATTCTTAGCAACTCTTATCAAGGGAGAGGGCACGGACTTAAATCTGCCTAACAAACCTTACTAAACAACTCCTATTTTTTTTCCAGTTTTATTGAGAAATAATTGACATACATCACTGCATAAGTTTAAGGTGTAAAGCATGATGATTTGATTTACATATATTGTGAAATGATTACTACAATAGGTTCAGCTAACATCTATCTTCTCATATAGATAAAATAAAAAGAAAAGAAAGCAGAAAAATAAAGGAAAAAAATTTTTCTCTTTGTGATGAGAACCCTTAGGATTTACTCTCTTAACAACTTTCCTACATATCACACAGCAGTGTTAACCATAGTCATCATGTCGTACTTTATGTCCCTAGTACTTATTTATCCTATAAATGGAAATTTGTACCTTTTGACCACCTTCTTTCAATCCACTCCCCACCTCCACTCCCATCTCTGGTAACCACAAATCTGATCTCTTTTTCTACAAATTCGGTTTTCCTTTTTTTTTTAAGAGTCCACATATAAGTGAGATCATACAGTATTTGTCTTTCTCTGTCTGACTTATTTCATTTAGCATAATGCCTTTAAGGTCCATGCCTGTTGCAAATGGTAGGATTTCCTCATTTTTTTTGGCTGAATAGTATTCCAATTGTTTGTGGTGTGTGTGTGTATATATATATATATATATATATATATACACATACCACAACTTCTTTATCCATTAGATTGTTTCCATGTCTTGGCTATTGTAAATAATACTGCTATGAACATGGGTGTGCAGATATCTTTTTGAGTTAGTATTTTTATTACCTTTGGATATATTCCCAGAAGCAGAATTGCTGGACCACATGGTGGTGCTATTTTTAATTTTTTGAGGATCTTCCATACTGTTTTCCATAATGCCTGTACCAATTTACAATCGACCAACAGTGTATAGGATTTCCTTTTCTCCACATCCACACCAAACATTTGTTAACGCTTGTCTTTTTGATGATGGCCATTCTAACAAGCATGAGGTGATATCTCATTTTGGTTTTAATTTGTGTTTTCCTGATGAATAGTGATGCTGTGCATCATTTCATGTACCTGTTGGTCATTTGTATATCTTCTTTGGAGAAATATCTGCTCAGGTCCTTTGCCCATTTTTCAATTGGGATTTGCTTTTTTGCTATTAAGTTGTATGAGTTCTTTACATGTTTTGGATATTAACTCTTTATCACCTATATGGTTTGCAAATATTTTTTCCCATTCCATACATTGTCTTTTCAACTTGTGGATGGTTCCTTTTTGCTGTGCTGAAGCTTTTCAGTTTGATGCAGTCCCACTTGTTATTTTTTGTTTTGTTGCTTACGCTTTAGGTGTCATATCCAAAAAATCATTACCAGGATCCATGTCAAGGAACTTTGTTCCTGTGTTTTCTTCTAGGAGTTTTATGGTTTCAGGTCTTACATTTAAGTCTTTAGCCCATTTCGAGTTCATTTTTGTGAGTGGTTTAAGATAGAGATCTAATTTTATTCTTTTACATGTGAATATCTAATTATCCCAGCACCATTTATTGAAGAGGCTGTCTTTTCTCCACGGAAAGTTCTTGGTTCCCTTGTTAAATATTAGTTGCCTATATATGCTTGGGTTTACTTCTGGGCTCTCGATTCTGTTTCATTGTTCTATTTGTCTGTTTTTACACCAGTACCATACTGTTTTGATGACTATAGCTTTATAGTAGAGCTTGCAATCAGAAAGGGTGATACTTCCTGCTTTGTTCTTTCTCAGGATTTCTTTGGCTATTTGGGGTCTTTTGTGGTTCCGTATAAATTTTAGGAGTGCTTTTTCTACTTCTATAAAAAATCCCATTGGAATCTTGATGGGGATTTCATTGAATCTATAGAAGGCTTTCGGTAGTATTGACATTTTAACAATATTAATTCTAATTAATGAACTCGGGATATCTTTGAATATATATGTGTCTTCTTCAATTTCTTTCATCAGTGTCTTATAGTTTCAGTAGAGATTTTTCACCTCTTTAATTTAATTTATTCCTACTTTATTGTTTTTGATGCTATTATAAATGAGATCAATTTCTTTATTCCTTATCAGAAATTTTGTTGTTTGCGTATAGAAATGCTACTTATTTTTGTATGTTAATTTCATATCCTGCAACTTTACTGAATTCATTGATTAGATCTAACAGTTTTTTGATGGAGTCTTTAGGATTTTCCATGTATAAAATCCTGTCATCTTCAAATAGAGACAATTTTACTTATTCTTTTCCAATTCTATCTTTTATTTCTTTTTCTTGCCTGATTGCTCTAGCTAGGACTTCCAGTACTGTGTTTAATAGGCACGTGGTGAGAGTGGGCACCCTTGTCTTGTTCCTGATCTTATAGGAAATATTTTCAACCTCTAACCATTGAGTACGATGTTAGCTATGGGTTTGTCACACATGAACTTTACTATGTTTAGATATCTTCCCTCTAGGCCTAATTCGTTAAGAGTTTTTATCATGAATAGATGTTGAATTTTGCTTTTTCTGCATCTATTGAGATGGTCACGTGATTCTTTTCTTTCATTCTATTAATCTGATGTATCACATTGATTGATTTGTGTATGTTGAAGCATCCTTGCATCCTAGGGATAAATCTCACTTGATCATGATGAATGATCCTTTTTTTCTTTGGTGTGGAAGATTGGCCCTGAGCTAACATCTGTTGCCAATCTTCCTCTTTTTTTTCCTTCTTTTCTTTCTCCCTAAAGCCCCAGTACATAGTTGTGTATCATAGTTGTAAGTCCTTCTAGTTCTTCTATGTGAGATGCCACCACAGCATGGCTTGATGGGTGGTGTGTAGGTCTTGGCCCACAATCCGAACTGGTGAACCCCAGGCTGCCAAAGCAGAGCACGTGAACTTAACCACTATGCCACCAGGCTGGCTCCTGAATGATCCTTTTAATGTGCTCCTGAATTCGATTTGCTAGTATTTTATTTAGAATTTTTGCATCTATATTCATCAGGGTAGTTTTCCTTTCTAGTAGCAACCTTTTCTGGTCTTGGTATTGGGATAATGCTAACCTTAAAAAACGAGTTTGGGAGTGTTCCCTCCTCTTTGATTTTTTGGAAGAGTTTGAGAAGGATTGGTGTTAATTCTTTAAATGTTTGGTAAAATTCACCAGTGAAACTATCCCGACTTCCTCCGTTGGGAGATCTTTGGTTCCTAATTCAATCTCTTTACTAGTAATTGGTCTATTTAAATTTTCTATTTCTTCCCAATTCAGTCTTGGTAAGTTGTACGTTTCTAAGAATTTTTCCATTTCCTCTAGGTTGTCCTGTTTTTTGGCGTATAGGTGTTCATAGTAGCCTCTTACGATCTTTTGAATTTCTGTGGTATTTGTTCTAATGTCTTTTTTTCATTGACAATTTTACTGTTTTGGGTCTTTTATCCTTTTTCCATGGTTAGTCTAACTAAAGGTTCTTCAACTTTGTTTATCTTTTCAAAGAACCAACTCTTAGTCTGTTTAATCTTTTCTATTGTTTTTCTGTTCTCTATTTCATTTATTTCTGCTGTAATCTTTATTATTTTTTTCTTCTGCTAACTTTGGGCTCAGTTTGTTCTTTCTAGTTATTAAGATGTAGAGTTAGGTTGTTTATTGAGGGTCATTCTTGCTTCTTTTTTCTTTCTTTCTTTTTTTTTGTTAGCCCTAAGCTAACTATCTGTTGCCAATCTCCCTCTTTTTTTTTTTCTCTCCCCAAAGCCCCAGTACATAGTTGTATATCCTAGTTGTAAGTTGTTCTAGTTCTTCTATGTAGGATGCTGCCACAACATGGCTTGATGAATGGTGTATAGGTCCACACCCAGGATCCAAACTTGTGAACCCTGGGCTGCCAAAGCAGAGTGTGTGAACTTAACCACTTGGCCACAGGCCCAGCCCCTCATTCTTGCTTCTTATTGTAGGCACTTATTGCTGTGAACGTCCCTCTTAGTACTGTTTTTGCTGCATCCTATAAGTTCTGATATTTTGTATTTCCATTTTTGTTTGTCTCAAGAATATTTTTTAATTTCCCCTTTAATTTCTTCTTTGATCCATTGATTGTTCAGGAGAGTATTGTTTAATTTCCATGTGTTTGTGAATTTTCCAGTTTTCTCTTGTTATTGATTTCTAGTTTCATGTCATTGTGGTCAGAGAAGATACTTGGTATAATTTCAATCTTCTTGAATTTTCTAAGACTTGTTTTGTGGCTTAACTTATGGTCTATCCTAGAAAATAGTCCATATGCACTTGAGAAGAATGTGTTTTCTGCTGTTGCTTGATAGAATGACCTGTATGTATCTGCTAGATCCATTTGGTCTATAGTGTTGTTCAAATCTGCTGTTTCCTTAGTGATTCTCTGTCTAAATGATCTATCCATTGTTGAGAATGGGGTATTAGTGTCCCCAAATATTATTGTATTACTGTTTATTTCTCCTTTAAGCTCTGTCAGTTTTTACTTTATATATGTAGGTATTCTGATGTTGGCTGCATAAATATTTACAATTGTTATAACAATGTACTGACCCCTTTATCATTATATAATGACTTTGTCTCTTTTTACCATTTTTTAGTTTAAGTCTATTTTGTCTGCTATAAGTATAGCCATCTTTGCTTTTTTGGTTTTGTTTTGTTTTTGTTACCATTTGTTTGAAATGGATTTTTCCATTCCTTCACTCTCAGTCTACGTGTGTTTCTTGTAGGCAGCATATTGCTGGATCTTTTTTTAAATCCATTCAGCCATTCTATGTCTTTTGATTGGAGAATTTAATCTGTTTACATTTAAAGTAATTATTGATAGGTAAGAACTTACTATTGCCAGTTTGTTAATTGTTTTCTATTTGTTGGGAAATCTATTGTTCATTGTTTCTTATCCTGCTGTCTTTTTCTGTGTTTTGATGTCTTTTGGTATCAATATGCTTTGACTTCTTTATTGTGTTCTTTTGTGTAATTACTACAAGATTTTCCCTGTGGTTACCATGAGACTTACATAAAATATCTTAAAAATATAACACCCTATTTTAAACTGATAACAAGTTAATTTCAATAGTATTCATATACTTTACACATCATCTTCTCCTTTTCACTTTACTGCTGTTACAATTTACATATTTTTTCTATTGTGTAACTAATAACAGACTATTGTATTTAAGGTTATTTTTGTTTGTTCCTTTCTTTTTTAACTTTTAAACTAAAGCTATAAGTGAGTTACACACCACTATTACCACATTGCAGAATCTAATCATGTCTCTATATTTACCATGCTATCTTTTTGTGTTTTTATGATGTTAATTAGCATTCTTTCACTTCCAATTAAAGATCTCCCTTTAGCATTTCTTGTAAGACAGGTCTTGTGGTAATGAATTCCCTTACGTTTTTTTTGTTCAGGAAAGTTTTTATCCTTCCTTTGTTTCTGAAGGACAGCTTCACTGGGTGTAGAATTCTTAGTTGACAGTTATTTTCTGTCAATATTTTGAATATCATCCCACTCTCTTCTGGCCTGAAAAGTTTCTGTTGAGAAATCCTCCAATAGTCTTAGGGGGGTTCCCTTGTATATAACGTCTCTTGTCTCCTGATGCTCTTAAAATCTTATTTGGCTTTGACTTTCGACAGTTCAATTATAATGTGTCTCAGTGTAGCCCTATTTGGGCTCAACCTATTTGAGGTCTTTTGGGCCTCATGGATCCGGATGTCCATTTCTTTCCCCAGGTTCTGGAAGTTTTGTGTCATTATTGCTTTAAATATACTTTCTGTCCCTTCCCCTTTTTCTTCTCTTTCTAGAATTCCCATAATGCGAATATTGTTTCTTTTCATTGTGTCCCAACATTCCCATTGGCTTTCTTTACTCTTTTTCATTCTTTTTTCTTGTTGCTCCTTGGAATGAGTAATTCCCAATGTCCTATCCTCCAGGTCACTGATTCTTTCTTCTGCATAGTTGAGTCTACTTTTGAAACTCTCTATTGAATTCTTTGGTTCAGTTATTGTATTTTTCAACTCGAGGATTTCTGTTTGTTTTTGATGGTTGCTATTTCCTTGTCAAACTTCTCATTTTATTCATGCATTGTTTTCCTAGTTTTGTTTAGTTTCCTGGGTTTTCTTATAGTTCACTAAACTTCCTTAAGAGGATTATTCTGAATTCTTTGTCTGACAGTTCATAGATCTCCTTTTATTTAGGGTCATTTATTGGAACTTTATTAGCTTCCTTTGGTAGTGTCACATTTACCTGACCCTTGATTCCTTACATTGGTATCTGTGCATTTGAGTAATGGGGCTCTTCTTCCAGACTTTACAGGTTTGCTTTGGCAGAGACAGTTCTTTACCAGTCAGCTCAGTTTGGGTTTCTGAGTGTCTGCTGGTAATGTCTTTGGGTAGGTGGGACCTGCTAATATGGTCTATTTTGGGGTGAGGCAACTGTTTGAGACCTGAGGACAGGGATGGGGATGTGTGGTACTGGCTGAGAACAGTTGGATAGGACTG
Source organism: Equus przewalskii (assembly GCF_037783145.1). Classification (NCBI taxonomy): domain Eukaryota; kingdom Metazoa; phylum Chordata; class Mammalia; order Perissodactyla; family Equidae; genus Equus; species Equus przewalskii. Next base: position 12,795,514 of record NC_091836.1, read on the forward strand.
CTGGCTTGGTTCTCTACCCAACTGAGGCTGTAGGATGGGCACCCTTGTTGCCTGAATTTTCTGGTCAGGTTTACTAGATGGTAAGGACCAGGTACTATATTCAGTAATAGATGGGACTGTGAATTAGCTCCCCTGCCCCAGCAGGGCAGCAGGCTAGGGCCCCAGGCTTGTACAGCTTGTTGTTTGGGGCCCTGAATCAGGCCTGAATGTGCACTGAATTCCTTGGTAAGGTGAGGCTACTGGTTTTGCTCTCCAGACAGTGGGAAGCCATGAGCTGTGCTCTGTGTTCTGGTGCCACTGTATGTAGGGCTGTTGAATGGGCTGTGCAGCTTCCTGTGTGCTCTGGCTGGTTCCCTGGTTGGACAGGCTGAAGGCTATATTCAGCAATGAGCAGGGCTATGAATTAGATTCCCTGCCCTGGTGCAGCAGGAGAAGCAGCTCTAAAACCAGTAAAGCTCTTTATTTGTTGTCTTAATTCGAGCTGACCACACCCCAATTTCCCTGGTTGAATAGGGCCACTGGCTTTGCTCTGCAAACTATTGGTTCTGTCTGCCCTCCTCTTAGCTAGCATGCTGCTGGGCCACATAGCTTTCAGGGATTTTCAACAGCCCTTCTGGTCAGATAGCATTGGAAGACACACTCCACAGGAGGTGGGGCTATGTCTCAACCCCCTTGTCTGAGCAGGGGGAGGGGCCCCTCCAGGATACTCTCCATTTCCCAAACAGGCTTTCTGGTTGGGAGAGGCCTGCAGCTATCCTCAGCCTTGTCTACTAATTAATTACCCTGCCTGTTTGTAGCTTGGGGAGCCTCCATGCTCAGTACTGGCTTTGCTCTCACTTGTACATGTGCAATACACATGTTAATAAACTTCTATTTGTTTTTCTCCTGATAATCTATCTTTGGCCAGTCTAATTTACAGGACCCCAGCTGGAGAACCTAAGATAGGCAGAGGAAGAGATTTTTCCTTCCCTATAGTATATACTGATATATGGGAGAAAAAATAATTTTCTCTCTACCCTTCTGAGTTCTTGGCTGAGATACCCATAATAAAAAACAGATTAAGAAGAGAAAAACAAACAGAAGTTTAACATGTATACCTCATGAATACATGGGAGATACCCAGGGAAAAATGAGTAACTCCCTGAGGTGAATTAAGCCACAGTTCTAAATACCATCTTCAGCTAAAGACAAAATAAAGAAGAGCGTGGGTAGGCCAGTTATGGGGAGGTTACCAGGAAAAGTATGGTAAACAAGGGTAAAGTTTGTCATGCAGATTTGTCAGTGCCTTCTCCATTTGTCACCTCCCACCCCATTTTTGGCCTACCTAGCCAGATCTTAGCAAGAATCTTGCTGTAAGTCAGGTTAGTGAGAATGCCCCCACCCTTGCTATCTGACCAAATTCTTTATCTTCTACCTTTGATGTGTAAGCCCTTGGCCTATAATCAGCAAGAATCCCCCTGCCCTTGATGTCTCCACTAAGTGATTTTACATCCATTGACTCCCCTCATTCTGCTGGCTGGCTATAAATCTTCAGTTATCTTTGATGTATTTAGAGTTGAGCCTGATCTCTCTCCCCTACTGCCACAGTCCTGAATAAAGTCTTCCTTCTGTTGTTCCTTACTTGTTGACATTTTAACAAGTGTCAGAATAATTTTTTCTTTAACAATATCACATAATCAATTCTAACATTCTTTTATACTTAATTTTTTAAAGTAAATGTTACACATGCAATTGATGCACATGAAAAGATTTTCAATCTCATTCATAATAGAGCAATGAAATTAAAACTACCCTGAAATACCATTTATCTAATAGACTGGCAAAAATTCAAAAGTTTTACAACATACTCCCATGGTGAAGCTGTGCAGAAAAAAGGAAATTACACATATTGCTGGCTGGATTGTAAAATGCTAACATCCCCATGGAGGGGGAGGGGTATTTGGTTATATTTAACAAAATTACATATGGAATTTACCATTTGACCTAACAATCCAACTTCTGGGAATAAATCCTAAAATAAGATATATGTCCATGACTATCATTACAGTACTATTTGTAATAGCAAATGATTGGAAACCACCCAGATGTCCATCAGTAGGGAAGTAGTTGAATACATTATGGTACTAGTTGAATATATTATGGTACATCTACACAGTGGAGTAGTGTGTAGAAATGAGGAATATCTCTCTATGTATACTAGTACTGAGTGATCTCCAGAATTTATTATTAAGTGAAAAAAGGTGGGAAAAGAATGCTATCATTTACCTAAGAAAAAGGGAGATGTAGATAAATATAGATAATTAACTGTCTTTTAAAAATTAAAAAAATGACCATAACAAATGTTTAAATCATTACCTACGGGGCAGGAAAGGAGTAGAGGTGAGAATAAGGATTTTTCAGGGTGAAGGGAGGGAGTTACAGATGTACAATCAATGCGGTTAAAAACCTTGAATTCCTTAATCTGAATTGGAAGAGTTCATGACACATTTTATTAAAAAAACAAAAAGCAAAACAAGATCATATTACTCAGCTCTGTCCATGGAACAGGTTACAAAAACAATACAACTCAATGACAATTAGTACCACAAACATTCAGATTATGGTCTTTAAATACTATTTCCCATTAAAAGAAACAGGGCACTTCGAATAAATGGCTTAATATAGGTATGGCGTAAGAAATGTACAAAACCAGCCTGAAAAGCAATCAAAGACTACTAGGGCCATGTCAAAGGGACTCAGGAGCCAATGTGAATAAGCTCCCATTGGCCTAAGATAAAACAACTTGGGCACCAATAATGACAATAACTGCAATAGATTATAACTCACAAGATATGTTTAAATCCTCGGATTCATAATGGTAGCTGTTCACTTTTAGAGTTTTTATGCACCAGGAATTGTTTTAATAGTTTAAGTCATGATGTAATTCTATTTTTTATTAGAATAACCACTTACTTGACGTTACTTATTGACTAATCCTTTTGAATATGTAATATCAATGTCATATATCAAATTCATATATATATGTCTTTTTTATGAGCTCTTTATCTTGTTCATTTGTTCATCCATCTTTGTGCTAATACAATACTGTCTTAATTACTATGGCTTTATTATATAACTCGTTATCTGGTGGACAAGTCCCCTCCATCTTAGTTTTGTACCTCAAAATTGTCTTGGATCCTGTAAATATTTTTTTCTACATAAATGTGAAAAATATTAGCATGCCAATCTCAGCAGAAATATATACCTTTTAAAAAATCACCAGCAACTCTACACTCAAAATATGAAAAAAATTAACTGAATAAATGTAACACCAAACTACAAGGTTATACAAGGCTAAAAGTTATAAAGCAGTAATATACATGGAAGTTATTACACACTTTTTGGGAAAAATATCTAAGGCTTTTGGGTTTTTGAAATTTGAATTTTTCCCAATACTGAAGTATATTCATTATCTTACTTTTTGGTCAGGACAAGAACTAAAAAAGAGAAATAATCTTGAATTCGGAATGAACAATTCTTGCTATATGTATTTTCCCACATATATAAGGAAGGTCCTGTAACTTTCCGAGAAAGAGTGACTTGGACTAAATACTGAACTACTATCAAAATTCATGTGCATATTTGGAAGTTTTTAGTCACTGGGAGCCATGGCATTTCTTTTCTCTGTATCACCAACTGTTACAAATACTTTCTTTTTACTATTATCACTGGAACAGAAGACCTCCTGTTCTGTGACGGACTGGCAGGCCGAAATGACAGGGACAGGAAATGGGAAATGGTTCAGGGTCTTGGAATTCCCCTGGCTGCCTAATTAAGTAGCTTGTTATTTGGAAGTTTTTGAAATGTTTGCCCCCTGGAGATCCCCTGAGAGAAAAAAGCAACTGATTTCATTGACAAAGAGTGTCTTCACAGACATAAATTAAAAAATTCTTTTCCTGCAATACAACACACACACACTGCATGCCTCTGCGGCACGCAGAGAGGAGGGACACGAAACGTCCTAGGCTGGTAAAACCAAGATTTTTTATTTACAACTTTTCTATCACTTAACTATTTAAAATATCATTGATCAGTGGGCTCCTCTGCGGCACATGTACGTTTTATATATACGCATGCATATATATGAATGTACACATTCCATTTTAATCACATTCACAAAAAACTGGGAGCGAGACCTGGCTTAAAATACCCATTCATGTTGCTAGCAATGAGCTAGCAATGATCTTTTGAAAAATAAGGACACTTTTTCGTTAGTGCATATGTCTCCAGAGCAGAAAACCAAATGCTTAAAGACAAACAAAAATTTATAAATAAAAGATACACTGATTATAAAGTGGATATAATCTCATCCTCAAAAGATGATCAAGCCTTCAAAAAGAAGCTCCTGACGCTGTTGTATTTGCCAACACTCGGCTTTGTTTCGTTTCCACGCCTGCTACTGAAGGTTGACGCTGCGCAGCTGAGCTCTGAGGCAAAAACGGTTTCAATGGTTTAAAACGGTTACAACTGTTTACTTAATTAAAGCAAAAATGCCACCAGGTTGACTTCATTCTCAAACGCTGTCATCTAAGACGAGCGGAGGTGTCACCCTAGAGGAATTTTGACCCGGGCTGGATCAGAACTCGGAGGTGACGCGGGGGCAGAGGCGCAAACCCCGGGGCAGGGGCGTTTCCGCAGGGTTTCCCAACCTTCAAACTCCACGGCTCTCCGTTTGCCACGTCCCCCTCAGGAGAATGTCAGGGACAGAGAGAGAACGAAACGTCAGCGCGCTCAAACCGCAAGGGCACAAATCGAAACGCCGAGATGATGTGAACCGTGCCGCCTCGCCCGGCGGGCTGGCCCACTGCCCGCAGCAGGGCGCGCGCGCCGTCCCGCTCGGCGACCGCAGACTCCCCGGCGCCCCCGAGCGGCGCTGACGCGGGGCCCGGCAGGGCGCGCTGACGTCACCGTGCGTCAGCGTGGGCCCAGCTTGGGCTGGGGGCTTCGGGAGCGCTGGAACGAGCCGGCCTGGCCTCTCTTCCGTCGCCGCCGCTTCTCCAGCGTCTGCGGAGGCCGCCAGGCAGCCGCGCTGTTTCCGCGTTTGCTGCGCCGGCACTGCGGTGAGTGCAGCTCTTCCGGGCCCGGGCGGCGCGGGCCCGCGGGGACCCATTTCCCCGAAGCGGCGGCCGGGCGAGGTGGCAGGGCTTGGGGCCCGGGCCGGGGGGCGAGGGTCGCCGGGAGCTCTTTGCATCCTGCTCTCTACTCTCGCCGAGGCTTTAATTTAATTCGGAAGCCCCAATTCCAAGACTTGAAGTCGGAAATAATTTTTTAAAAATTGAGCTGTCGGCACGCCCGCCCTGGCCGCCGCCCACTTTTCGCCCCTGGCACTCTGACCAAGATGTTTTCTCATAGTTTTTGCAGGGTTTTAAGGTAACCCTCGGTATGCCTTAAATTTAATGTAACGAAAACAGTTGTGTGGCGGCGAGATCTCGTTTTTTAGGCAGTTCCAACTGCGGTCCGCCGCTTTAGTGATCTGTTGTGAGAAGTAACTCCGGGAAATTAGTGAGTGAATCCCATAGTTTCTCTTCTTTTCTAATCTATCCCCCCGCCAGCTACAGTTTGCATAAAGACGGCAAAATCCACAGTACGGTGCTTGTAGCTACAAGTCTAAAGATAGGCTGTCAAGTCCTGGTGGAACGAAAACATTTATGCAAGTGGTCACGTTCCGAAGGCCAGTGTTTCGCAGCCCGTTGTGCCATGTTTTGTTTTCGAATTGTTTTCTGTGGTTGTTGCTGGGGAGTTGTGAGGGAATTGTAGAGTTTAAGGGTTTATATTGAGTTCTTGATACGTTTTACGCTGACTGGTCAGTTTGCCTAGTCCTGGAAAGGTTCGACGCTCAAAAAATAACGTTATTGCCTAATTATTGCTGTCCTGTTGCTGATGGGGTGTAGTCTTTTTCACCACTGTCCCCTTTTGCTTCTAGAAAACTGCCAGAGATGTTATCTTTAAACTTTCAAAAGTTGTCACGAAGAAAGGGGAGGAGACCAAGGACACAATATTTTCCTATTTGAAAATGTCCCTCTGTCTTCAAAGTTGTATGTTTTAAAAAAAAATGTATAGTTAGTGCTAAGGGGAGTATATTGCATTTCTTTTAATTAAGAGATTTTCAAGTTAGAAAGTTTTCGTGACAAAGTGTTGAAATTAAGATGTAGTATTATCTAAAGTGTAAATCATTGTTAAGAGTTTACTGAATAAATTGAATTTGTAAGTTCTATTTAACATGAAAATAGTCTTCTAAAAGTAACTTTTGTTTTTTCTTTTCAGATTTACAGCCCCGAAGAGTCTACTTTTTTCCCCTTATTTTTTTTTCTCCTGCAGTAATAAATCCCATTATGGAGACCCAGAAACTGTATAAAGGGATATAGTTTGAATTTTGTGGAGTGTAATTTTGTGTATGAATAGGGTATTCAGAAAGAAGGCTAGAAGGGATAATTACTGGTACATTTTGCAGAAGCAGTAATTCTGTTGGTAATACAATATTTTGTTAGGCGTTTGTGGTAACATAGAAAGGATAAGCTGTATCTTGATAAATTGATTTATCTTTAATTACCAAATGAGTATATAGTAGATGCATGACCTTAAATGAGAGACAGGTTATTTAATTTTTAAATGGAGTATAAAAAGTTTCAGCTGTGGAAATTTTATGGTTAACTAGTTAAGTTTATGGAGAAAAATACTTCCGTTGATCAGGTGTAATAAAGTGGTATGCAAAGTTAGGAAGAAAGACAACATAATAATGGTTGCAGGAAATGGAAACAAATATAGACAATATTTAACAAAGATGGAAAAGTTAGCAGTTTGTGAGATTTAAGCAAAATAAATTTCATTTGACATCATACACACTATAAGAAGCGTAAGTTCAGTAAAGCTTGTGGGTGTTTACGTCCCCAAAAGTTGTTAGCTGAAGCTAGTATAACCCACTTACGTAAATACTATGATGATAAGCTATATGAAGTTAGCCTTTAGATAATGTGACCATATATAGCCTAGGCAAGGTGGTTTTTTCTGATATCATATTAAAGTGCTTGTAGGGAAAGAAACCTGAATATAGGTTTTTCCTCTTATAGCATACTTAGTAATTGGCTTGGTATCCAGGCTTTGTAGCTTATAATCAAAAGCAAATTAAAGGCATAATTTAGATATTCTGTAGTTGTTTGGAATTTTGGGAATATAAATCCCCTTGGAAAATCAAGGAATTTTAACTTATTTTCACAAGTGTGTCAACTTAATTCAGGCCCTTAGGTTAGTATTGCACCAAATAATGAGCAAATAACACTTGAGTTACCTAAAAGAGTTAATATAATCCCCAAGAGTGCTAAATACTACCTAATACTAAGTACTAAATAGTCTCTTGGTAATTTAGGAGAGGGATCATCCTACCTGAGTGTAAACTCAGGTATAAATCCAGTAAAGAAGGTTTAGTGAATTTTACATAAGTCGGAGCCTATCATTTGATTCTTTTTTATGGTAAAAATCTAATTAGTGTGAAGAGATGAGAAATTTCATGTGAAGCTTTTTAGCCATCCAAAAGTAAAATCACTCATGCACAAAACTACCTCCCAAAGACTTGTCCCAGGTCCCTAATATCAAAAAATTAAGAGTATAATGGAAGATAGCACAATCTTGTCAAGTTGGACAGTCGGCAACAAACAAAAAATGAAATATGACTTTTCATGTGAACTCTACAGAATGTCTACATATTCAACTTTCCCCACCGGTGTTCCTGTCTCAGAAAGGAGTCTTGCTCGTGCTGGTTTTTATTACACTGGTGTGAATGACAAGGTCAAATGCTTCTGTTGTGGCCTGATGCTGGATAACTGGAAACAAGGAGACAATCCTATTGAAAAACATAAACAGCTATATCCTAGCTGTAGCTTTATTCAGAATCTGGTTTCTGTTACTAGTCTGGAATCCACCTCTAAGAATACTTCTTCTCCAATGAGGAACAGTTTTACACATTCATTATCTCCCACTTTGGAACATAGTGGCTCATTCAGTGGTTCTTATTCCAACCTTTCACCAAACCTTGTTAATTCTAGAGCAGTCGAAGACTTCTCCCCTTTGAGGACTAACCCCTACAGTTATGCAATGAGTACTGAAGAAGCTAGATTTCTTACTTACCATATGTGGCCATTAACCTTTTTATCACCATCAGAATTGGCAAGAGCTGGCTTTTATTATATAGGACCCGGAGATAGGGTAGCCTGCTTTGCCTGTGGTGGGACTCTAAGTAACTGGGAACCAAAGGATGATGCTATGTCAGAACACCGGAGGCATTTCCCCAACTGTCCATTTTTGGAAAATTCTCTGGAAACGCTGAGGTTTAGCATTTCAAATTTGAGCATGCAGACACATGCGGCTCGACTGAGAACATTTATGTACTGGCCACCTCGTGTACCAGTTCAGCCTGAGCAGCTTGCAAGTGCTGGTTTCTATTATGTGGGTAAGAAACTAATATTTAGCTTTACATTTTATCTAGTTCATTTTGATTTACATATCAGAATATGTGTATATTCAGTTTTAGTTTTTTGTTTTGTTTAGGTCGAAATGATGATGTCAAATGCTTTTGTTGTGATGGTGGCTTAAGGTGTTGGGAATCTGGAGATGACCCATGGGTGGAACATGCCAAGTGGTTTCCAAGGTAATTGTTTTGAAAGGTATTTCCACACAAAACTCTACTTAAAAGAAGTAGGCATACTTGCATGATTAATTACATTTCACTATAACAGTTGTTTTACCATTGGGGAATTAACCTTTTAAAATACCAAATTTTAACATTAATTATTTTGATGAAACATGTTGTAGAATGTCCTGTGTTTTCTTCTTTTGTAAGCCATGTATGCAGGATATAATTTAACTTATTCTTGATGACTCATTTACAATTATGGTCATACATTTCAATATATTTCCCATTTTACTTTAAAGAAGACTTAAGGATTACAAAGATAGGTAAAATAAAACAAAAAGAACCCAAGTTAGGAAAAAGAAAGAAGGGAAAAGGAAAACAACAAGGGACATAAAATGGATCTAGGAATAAGACAGGATATAAAAATGCATATAATATAGGCTGATTGTTAAGTCTGATTATAATTGTAAATTATTTTTTCTGTATAGTTTTATCTTGTTTCATGTCACGTATCTCCTTTTAGTCACTCTGTCTCTAGCAGTATCTCTTTTTTTTTTTAAAAGATCGGCACCGGGGGCCGGCCTGATGGTGCAGCAGTTAAATTCGCATGTTCCGCTTCGGTGGCCCGGGGTTCGCTGGTTCCGATCCTGGGTGCGGACATGGCACCGCTTGACAAGCCATGCTGTGGTAGGCGTTCCACATATAAAGCAGAGGAAGATGGGCATGGATGTTAGCTCAGGGCCAGTCTTCCTCAGCAAAAAGAGGAGGATTGGCGACAGTTAGCTCAGGGCTAATCTTCCTCAAAATAAATAAATAAATAAATGAAATAAATAAAAGATCGGCACCTGAGCTAACATCTGTTGCCAATGTTTTTTTTTCCTTCTTCTCCCCAAAGTCCCCCAGTACATAGTTGTATATTCTAGTTGTATGTCCTTCTGGCTCTGCTGTGTGGGACACTGCCTCAGCATGGCCTGATGCGCAGTGCCGTGTCTGTGCCCACGATCTGAACCAGCGAAACCCTGGACCACCGAAGCAGAGCATGTGAACTTAGCCACTCGGCCACGGGGCCAGCCCCTCTCTTCTTTTTTTACTGTAGCCTGGAAAGAATTTAGAGGTGGTGGTGTTAGTGGAAATAGAATTAGAAATTTATTCTGTCTTTGTTTTTGAGTAGCTGTGTGAACTTGGACAAACCATGTGACAACTTTGAGCCTCTTTCTTCCTCTGTAAAATGAGAAGGTTGGACTAGATTTTTTTTTTTAAATTGTAGTAAAATAATAAGTTACAAAATTTATGATTTTAGCCATTTTTAATTATAGAGTTCTTTGGCATTACGTACATTCACATTGTTCCTCAGTCATTACCACTGTCCATTTACAGACTTTTTCGTCTTTTCAAACTAAAACTTGTACTTATTACGCTAACTCTTCATTTTCTCCTCCCCCCAGCCCCTAGCAACCACCATTCAACTTTCTGTCTGTACGTTTGACTACTCTTGGTACCGCATATAAGCGGAGTTGTGTACTATAGATAATGTTTTGACCTGTGAGTGCCTTTCACAATAATGAGGAATCTCTTGAACCCCTTCAGAAAATTAAAAAATTCTTTTGTTGTTTTTGTATAATATAAGATAAAAAAGAAGAATGAAGTAAGAAATATTTTATTACGGGTTAGTACATTGTTAAAAGTTGTGTTTTAAAATTATGTCTTTAATATTCATAATATATCAAGATAAATTTTGACTTTCTAACTCTGGAAAGTAACATATTTTGTTTATTTTTAATTATGTAGGAAAAAGCATGTTTATTGTCACAATTTTAAGTGACCTGATTATGCCTAGTTCTATGGGATTATCTACATATAATTTGAAATTTAACTAATATTGTGTTAAAGAGACCAAAACAGCTTTCCAATTTTAGTGTTTGAATTGCTGCATTTTGTCCTTTATAAAATAAAACAAAACAAAATCTTGGTTTATTTCTGTAATTTGTGTTTTGTTTTAAATACTTAAATAGGGTAAAAGGCTTAGGGGTGCTTTTTGTAATCACTTCTGAAAACAACAAATTCAGTTGTGGATAATCTTAAATCTCAGTAAATGAAAAACCAAAATAGATAATCATTATTACTATATTTTTACACAGTTTATTTATTTATCAAATATTTGGGTGCCTACTGAGTACTATTTTAGATGCTGGGGATGTAACAGTGAATAAGACAGACAAAAATCTGTGTCCTCATAGAATTGATTGGAGAAGAGAAATATGGGGCAGCCAGGATTTGTTATACTTCCTGTCTTTAATCATTATGAATATAAGTTAATCAGTCCCAGAATAAAAATAATTTAAGACTGTATAAAGATCAGGAGCACAATGACAGGTAGCTATGTTATCTGGGTGATAAACTTGAGTCTTGAGCATGCTTGTATGATCTCTACTAATTCTACCCATTCACTAGTTGAGGGACATTTGGGTTATTTCCAGTTTGGAGTGATAATGAATAAAATCACTATGAACATTAATAAACATTTGTGGACATGAGTTTTCATTTGCTTGGATAAATATTTAGGAGTGGGAGTGGTGGGTTGTATGGCAAGTTTGGTTTAACTGTGTAAGAAACTGCCAAATTGTTTTCTGAAATGGCTGTGCCATTTTAAATTCCCACTGGCGATGTATGAGACTTCCAGGTGTTCCGCGTTTTTGACTGCACTTGTTATTGTCAGTCTTTAATTTTAGCCATTCTAATAGATGTGTGGCGGAATCTCACTGTGATTTTAGTTAGCATTTCCTTAATGATTAGTGATGGTGAGCTGCTTATTTGCCTTCTATATATCTTTTTTGGTGAAGTGTCTTATTCAAATCTTTTGCCCATTTTAAAGTTCTTTTTTTTAATTACTAGGTTTTGAAAGTTCTTAATATATTCTGGATTCAAATCCTTTATCAGATGTGTTTTGAAAACTGTCAGACTGTGGCTTGTCTTCATTTTCTTAACACTGTCTTGATGAACAGAAGTTTTTAATTTTGATGGTGTCTCTTTATCAGTTTTATCTTTTATGGATTATGCTGTTGGTCTCTTAGCTAAGAAATCTTTACCTAACCTAAGGACAAAGAAGATTTTCTCCTATGTTTTCTTCTAGAAGTTTTATTGTTTTAGGTTTTATATTTAGGTATATGATTCATTTTTGTATATAGTATGGGCCTAGGTCAGGGTTCTTTGGTTTTTGGATATGGATATTGAGTTGTCTAGCATCATTTGTTAAAAAACAAAAAAGAGTGATGTGGAAACAGATGTTACGTGAACTTCCTGGAACACCTTTGAGAAGTTCTAGTAGTTTGAAAACAAGTATTTTGGAAACACTGTCACATTATGTATAGATGAAAATATTTGATTCAGTATTTTTGGAGGGAGAGTTTATGCTTCAAATGTAATGAAAGAGTGGACACTGGGGAAAGATGAGCAGTTATTATATTGTAAAAGATCACATTTTCAATACTGAATTAGTTTCTGAAACTATGTTAAGCCCCAAAAGTAAATTGTCTAGAACAGCATTTTTCAAGCCTTAGCTTGTGCTCCTTTTATTGTTGTTATTATGTTAATGCATTTAAGTAGAAAATATCAGAACGCATCAACACATAGTTAAGAGTTTGTAGTGTTTTTTTGAGAATTTTGTTCCTGTTGGATGTGTGTGTGCGCCAGCTTGTGATGTAGAACGTTTATACTATGGGATACATTAAAGAGTTGGAAAGCCAATTTTCTAGAATGGTCAGGTTATATTTTGGTATAAAAGAATTTTTAAAAATAATTTTCCTCTTGTGTTTTAGATGTGAGTTCTTGATAAGCATGAAAGGGCAGGAGTTTGTTGATGAGATTCAAGCTAGATATCCTCATCTTCTTGAACAGGTAAATAAGTTTTTATAATTGGCAACATTGAATGAAATAATACTTTAAAAAAATATTATTAGAAGTGACATTTATATCTGTTTCCTTATTAATTATAGTTACATGTTTTGTGTCCATATTAATGACACCTTTATTTTTGTTTTTGTAACCACCTTGTTTGTTCAGGGCTAAACAAAAAATTGTTTTCTATTTTTAGTTTTTTGAAAAATCGCTCAGCTTGCCATTGTACAAATTTATGTTGAGGTGGAGGAGGATCTTTAGTGTCTCCTCCATCTTTTCCAGGAAAACCATCAAAAAATAACTTGTTAGGAGTTTAGAACCCCTGAGAGTGATCTAACTGAAATATGACCTTCTAAATGGAAAAAGAAACTATTAATACTTTTTCCTACTTTCCTGAAACTAGAGAAATACTTGAATTTTAATTTGGAAGTAGGTAGAGTTTAAGGAAATTTTTGTGATAATTAAGGTAAAACAAAGCAAAATGAAATATGTAAAATACCCAGTTTTCAAAACAGTATGTACATTACTTAAGATAAACTTATCTAACTGTTGCTCTGTTCAGGTTGTTTGAGATTTCTGATTTTACCTATTAGTTTTTCTTCTGTTTCCTAGCTGTTGTCAACTTCAGACACTCCTGGAGATGAAAATGCTGATCCACCAAGTATGTTTGAAAATATTTCAGATATGGAATAGGGATTTTTATAAGAATGTTAAGAATGAAAGTATGTAAATAAAGGATTTCTGAGGTCATAGGAAAAAATGCTAAGAAGTTAACTGATAAATATTATGTGTCTACCAAGATTCATGACATTTTTAGAGGATTCTACAAAGTATACTAGTCTTTGTTCTTAAAGTGCTGATGTTCCAATTGGAGAAAGAAGACACGTGTAAAAGAAAACCAACTATAGCAAATAGCTCAAAGAATGAGAACTGCAAATAATAAGCCCTCCAAAGAGCAAGAGTTTGCTATAAGCTAGCATGTGGGAAAAGGCCCGGTTCACTTATGTTTTAAGAATTGGTCTAGATGTTAGGTATTTGTCAGGTGTACAGTATTTTAGTGCAATGATAGGAGGTATAGCTTATGGCTAAAACTTAATTTAGCCACATATGGCATTTAGTTAATGTATGTAATGTACGTATGTTATGGTGTCCAAAATAGTCCACTGTTTTTGTTTTTGTTTTTTTTAAAGATTGGCACCTGGGTTAACAACTGTTGCCAATCTTTTTTTTTTTTTTTTTTTCCTGCTTTATCTCCCCAACCCCCCGTACACAGTTGTATATCTGAGTTGCATGTCCTTCTAGTTGTGGGATGTGGGACGCCACCTCAACGTGGCCTGATGAGTGGTGCCATGTCCACGCCCAGGATCCGAACCCTGGGCTGCCACAGCATAGCGCGTGAACTTAACCACTCAGCCACGGAGCCAGCCCCAACACTGTTTTCTGCACTGCACTAGAAAGAGGTGTTCTATTCTTGGCATCCCATTTCAAAGAGGGATATTGGCAGATTTGTAGCAGAACCAGAAAAAGATGACCAAGATGTCTAAGGGTCCCAGAAACTGACTCAGGAGGATTGTTGAGGGTTTGTTATTATTTGACTTGGAAAAGGAAGAGTTACTTGGGTACATGATAACTATCTCCTGGGTAATAAAGCTGGAAAAGACAGTATCTTACTTACTTGATTGTTCTTACTTTGAATTTATAACTACAGCTTTCTAGTGAGCTGCCTTGCAATCCTGCTGCAGTTCCCTAATAAAATCACTTTGCTAAACTTCCATGTGACTGTTTCACGTTTTCTCTCTTCATAAGTTTAACACTCTTTCCTACCTTGTTCCCAGCTCTTAACCTTGCTTCACTGAGAAAATAAAAACAGGGAAGAGAGAACTACTTTATCTTCTCACCAGGAAAAGCACCAGTTTACATAATGTATCCGTATACTTTCCTTTCTCTTGTTTTATAAAGAATGCATTGTCCTTCCCTTGTGTAAGGCCAACTCTTCCACTTGTCCTCTGTCCTCTGAATCTCATCCCTTACCGTCAATCTAAGGATTTTTCTTTGGCAGTGATCTACACTTTTTCACATCATCGATTTTTCAATCTGTCCAAATCATTTATTTCAGCATGCAAACAGAATGTACTATAGCCAATCCTAAGAAAACCTTTCCTTGAACCTGTGTCCCCATCCAGCTATTGTCTCGTTTCTCTGCTTCCTTTGACAACAAAATGCCTAGAAAGCTTTCTGTGCTTACTCTCTTCTTCATCTTCCGTGCTTTTTTTTAACTTGTTCTACTAAAAACTGTTCTTGTCAGAGTCACCAACAACCACCATCTTAGCAAATCCACTACTTGACCTGTTTTCAGCATTTGAAATAGTTGACTGCTTTACTCTTTTTCTTCCCCCAAGCTTTATTGAGATATAATTGACACATAACACTGTGTAAGTTTGAGGTGTACAGTGGCCTGATTTGACACACATATATTGCTAAATGAGTACCACATTAAGGTTAGTTAACACATCTGTCACCTCACATAAATAGAATTTTTTGTGTGTGATGAGAACATTTAAGATTTATTCTGTTAGTAACTTTCAAGTATATAATTCAGTATTGTTAACTATAGTCACCACGCTGTATATTAGATCCCCAGAAATTATTTATCTTATAAGTTATTCATCTTATAAGGTCCATCCATGGTGTCACAAATGGAGGGATTTCCTTTTTTTTATGGATAAATAATATTCTGTTGTATATGTATATTATCACATTTTCTTTATCCGCTCGGCTGTTGATGGATACTTAGAGGTATTTTCCATGTGTTGGCTACTGTGAATAATGCTGCAGTGAACACGGAGGTGCAGATATCTCTGAGACAGTAATTTCATTTCCTTCGGATCTATACACAGAAGTGAGATTGCTAGATCATTTGGTAGTTCTATTTTTAATTCTTTGAGGAACCTCCATACTGTTTTCCGTAATGGCTGCACCAATTTACATTCCCACCAACAGTGTACAAGGGTTCACTTTACTCCACAGCATTGCCAACACTTATCTCTTGTCTTGATAATAGCCATTCCAACAGGTGTGAGATGATATCTCCTTGTGGTTGTGATTTGTGTTTCTCTGATTATTAGTGATGTTGTGCATCTTTTCATGTACCCATTGGCCATTTGTCTGTCTTTGGACCTATGTCTGTTCAAATTCTCTGCCCATTTTTTAATTGGGTTGTTTTTTTGCTGTTGAGTTGTATGAGTTCCTTATATATTTTCAATGTTAACCCCTTAGCTGATATATGGTTTGCAAATATGTTCTTCCATTCTGTGGATTGCCTCTTCATTTTGTTGATTGTTTCCTTTGCTGTGCAGAAGCTTTTTAGTTAGATGTCATCCCACTTGTTTTCTCCTTTTGTTGCTTGTGCTTCTGGTGTCATATCCAAAGAATCATTGCCAAGGCCCATGTCAAGGAGATTTTTCTCTGTATTCTAGGAGTTTTATGGTTTCAGGTCTAAAATTTAAGTCTTTAACGTATTTCAAGTCAGTTTTTGTGAGTAGTGTAAGATAGGGGTCCAATTTTATTCTTCTGCATGTGAATATCCAGTTTTTTCAGCACCATCTATTGAAAAGACTTTTTTCCCCATTGAGTATTTTTGGCTCTCTTGTCAAATAGTAGTTGACCTTATATGCCTGAATTTATTTCTAGGCTCTTTATTCTGTTCCATTGGTCTATATGTCTGTTTTTATGCCAATACCAAACTGTTTTGATTACTATAGCTTTGTAATATAGTTTGAAAACAGGAAGTGTGATGCCTCCAGCTTTGTTCTTTTTTCTTTCTTTTTTCTTTTAAAGATTGGCACCTGAGCTAACAAGTGTTGCCAATCTTTTTTTTTTTCTTTCTGCTTTGTCTCCCCAAATTCCCCCAGCACATAGTTGTATATCTTAGTTGCAGGTCCTTCTAGTTGTGGCATGTGGGACGCCGCCTCACCGTGGCCTGACGAGTGGTGCCATGTCCGTGCCCAGGATCCGAACCAGCGAAACCCTGGACTGCTGCAGCAGAGCCCGTGATCTTCACCACTTGGCAACAGAGCCAGCCCCATGTTCTTTTTTCTGATGATTGTTTTGACTCTTTGGGGTCTTTTGTGGTTCAGTGTGACTTTTACAATTGTTTCTTCTATTTCTGTGAAAAAGTGTTGTTGGAATTTTGATAGAGATTGAATTGAATCTATAGATGGCTTTGGGTAGTATGGTTATTTTAACAATATTAATTCTTCTAATCCATGAACATGGGATATCTTTCCATTTATTTGTGTCTTCACTTTCTTTCATCAATGTCTTATAGTTTCAGTGTCCAGATCTTTCACCTCCTTGGTTAAATTTATTCTCCAGTATTTTTTTTCTATTGAGATACAATTATATTTTAATGTTTTTGTTAACTATTGTAAATGGAGTGGTTTTATTTATTTCCTTTTCTGATATTTCATTGTTAGTGTATAGAAATGTAACTGATTTTTGTATGTTGATTTTCTTTTATCCTGCAACTTTACTGAATTTGTTTATTCTAGCAGTTTTTTAGTGGAGTCTTTAGGATTTTCTATATATGAGATCATGTCATCTGCAAATAGAGACAACTTTACTTGTTCTGTTTCTGTTTGGATACTTTGTATTTCTTTTCTTGTCTAATAGCTCTGGCTAGGACTTCCAGTACTATTTTGAATAAAAGTTGTGAGAGTGAGTAGCCTTATTCCTATTGTATAGGAAAAACTTGCAGCTTTTCACTACTGACTATGATGTTAGCTGTGGGTTTGTCATGGCCTTTATTATGTTGATGTATGTTCCTTCTGTACCAAATTTGTTGAGAGCTTTTATCATGGAAGGGTATTGAATTTTCTCAAACACTTTTTCTGCATCCATTAAGGGGGTCATATGATTTTTATCCTTTGTTCTATTAATATGGTTTATCACATTTATTGATTTTCATATGTTTAACCATCATTGCATCCCAGAGGTAAATCCTCTTTGATGATATGTGTGGTCCTTTTAATGTGCTGTTGAATTTGGTTTGCTGGTACTTTATTTAGAATTTTTGGATCTATATTCATCAAAGATATTGGCATGTTGTTTCCTCTTTGTGTAGTATCCTTATCTGGCTTTAGTATCAGGCTAATGCTAGCCTCATAAAATGAATTTGAGATTGTGTCCTCCTCTTCAACTTTTTGAAAGAGTTTGAGATGGATTGGTGCTAATACTTTTTTAAATCTTTGATAGAATTCACCAGTGAAACCATCTGGTCCAGGGCTTTTCTTTGTTTGAAGGTTTTTGGTTACTGCTTCAATCAGCTTAGTTGTTATTTGTCTATTCAGATTTTCTATTTCTTCATGATTCAGTCTTGGTAAGTAGTATATTTCTAGGAATTTATTCATTTTATCTAGATTATCCAATTTGTTAGTGTATAATTGTTCAAGGCAGTCTCTTTCTATTTTTGGTGTGTCATTTGTAATGTCTCCTCTTTCATTTATAATTTTGTTTGAGTCTTTTCTCTTTTTTCTTAGTTTGTCTAGCTACAGGTTTGTCAATTTTGTTTACTTTTTCAAAAAACCAACTCTTAGGGGCTGGCCCCGTGGCCGAGTGGTTAAGTTCGCGCGCTCCGCTGCAGGCGGCCCAGTGTTTCGTTGGTTCGAATCCTGGGCGCGGACATGGCACTGCTCATCAGACCACGCTGAGGCAGCATCCCACATGCCACAACTAGAAGAACCCACAACGAAGAATACACAACTATGTACCAGGGGGCTTTGGGGAGAAAAAGGAAAAAATAAAATCTTTAAAAAAAACAAAAAAAAAAAACAAAAAAAACCCAACTCTTAGTTTCATTGTTTTTTTTCTATTGTCTTTGTAATAATATCATTTATTTGCTCTTCACTATTTCCTTCCTTCTGCTAACTTTGGGCTTAGTTTGTTCTTTTTCTCTATTTTTGATGTATAAAGTTAGGTTGTTTATTTGAGATCTTTCATTTTTCTTAATTTAGGCATTTATTGCTATCAACTTCCCTCTTCTAACTGCTTTTGCTGCATCCTCTAAGCTTTGATATTTTGTGTTTTTATTTTTGTTTGTCTCAAGATATTTTCTGATTTCCCCTTTGATCCATTGGTTGTTCATGAGTGTGTTGTTAAATTTCCCTGTATTTGTAAATTTTTCAGTTTTCTTCCTGTTACTGATTTCTAGTCTCATGCCATTGTGGTTGGAAAAGATACCTGATATGATTTCAGTATTGTTAAATTTGTTGAGGCTTGGTTTGTGGCCTAACATATGCTCTATCCTGATGAATGGTCCATGTGAGTTTGAGAAGAATGTGTATTCTGGTGCTTTTGGATGGAATGTTCTGTGTATGTCTGTAGGTCCCTTTGGTGTATACTGTTATTCAGGTCTGCTGTCTCTTATTTTCTGTGTGGATGATCTATCTAATGATGAACATGAGGCATTGAAGTCTTCTACTCTTTATTGTATTGCTCTTTATTTCTCTCTTTACTTCTGTTAGTATTTACTTTAAGTATTTATGTGCTCCATTGTTTGGTACATTTTTAATTGTTATATCCTCTTGATGAATTGACCCCTTTGTCACTGTATAGTGACCTTCTTTGTCTCTTGTCACTGATTTTGACTGAAAGTCTATTTTATTTGATGTAAGTATAGCCATGCCTCATCTCTTTGGTTGCCATTTGCATGGAATATCTTTTTCATCTCTTTACTTTCAGCCTGTGTCCTTAAAGCTAAAGTGAGTCTGTTGCAGGCAGCATGTTGTTAGATCTTGTTCAGCCATTCTGTCTCTCTTGATTGGAAAATTTAGTCTATTTACATTTAAAGTATTTGTTGATATGTAAGGACTTACTATGATTTTGTTAATTGTTTTCAAACTGTTTTTTAGTACCTTTGTTTATTTCTTCCTCTCTTGCTGTCTTCCTTTCTGTTTTATTTTCTGTGATAGTATGCTTTAATTCCTTTCTCTGTATATTTTGTGTATCTACTATAGGGTTTTTGCTTTATGTTTACCATGAGGCTTACATAAAACGTCTTATAGATATAATTGTCTGTTTTAACCTGGTAGCAACTTACCTTTAATCATATACAAAAACTCTACACTTTCACTTCTCACGCCACATTTTACACTGTCATATTTACGTTTTTTATATTATGCATCCGGTAACAAGTTACTGTAGGTATAGTTAATATTATTGTTTTTTAACTTTTTTACTTGAGATATAGTTACAGTATGGAATATTCTCAGTTTGGTACATATTTACTTGTACCAGTAAACTTTATACTTTTATATGTTTTCATGTTGTTACTTAGCATCCCTTTATTTCAACTTGAAGAAATCCCTTTAGCATTTCTTGTAAGGCAGGTTTAGTGTTGATGAACTCCCTCAACTTTTGTCTGGAATGTGTTTATCCCTCCTTTGTTTCTGAAGGACAGTTTTGCTAGTATTATTGGTTTGTGGTTTTTTTCCTTTAGTACTTTGATAAAGCAAGTCATTCTGTCTTGGCCTGCAAGGTTTCTGTGGAGGAATCTGCTAATAGCCTTAGGGAGTTCCCTTGTATGTGATGACTCATTTTTCTCTTGCTGCTTTTATAATTCTCTCTTTGTCTTTGGCTTTTAACGTTTTGACTATAGTGGGTCTTGGTGTAATCTTTGGGTTGATCTTGCTTGAGGTTTTTTCAACTTAGTGTTTTTGGATGTCCATTTCTCTCCCAAGATTTGGGAAGCATTCAGCTATTATTTCTTTAAAGAAGCTTTCTTCCCCTTCCTCTCCCTCTTTTTCTGGGACTCCCGTGATGTGAATGTTCATTTACTTGTTGTTGTCCCATAACTCATGTAGGCTTTCTTCACTCTTTTTCATTCTCTTTTTTCTTTGTTCCTATAACTGGCTGATTTCAAATGATCTCCCTTTGAGTTCTCTGATTCTTTTTTCTGCATGATCAAGCTCTCTATTGAATTTTTCAGTTCTGTCATTGTATTCTCAGCTCCAGAATTTCTGTTTGGTTCTTTTTTATGGTGTATATTTCTTTATTAAACTTCTAATTTTGTTCATGTATTGTTACCCTCATTTCATTTAGTTGTCTTGTTCTCTTGAATTTCATTGAGTTTCTTTAAAATGATTACATTGAGTTTGTTGTCAGGCAAATTGTAGGTCTCCATTTCTTTGGGGTTGGTTCCTGAATCTTTATTAGTTTCCTTTGGTATTGTCATAGTTGCCTGACTTGCATGATATTTGTAGCCTTGCCTTGGTGTCTGTGTATTTGAAGGAGGAAATGCCTCTTCCAGTCTTTGTGGACTGGTTTTGGTGGGTAAAGACCTCTTTCTGTTGGTTCCCTTGGCTGCTGGGATTACCTCAGAAATCACAGTTGTGCTTAATTGAAGCTGGTGACAAGGCTGTTGCTGAGTCTGTGGTGGGATACATGGTTGGTGGGCTTGTCACAAGGGGCTCAGGCTGGCATGGATCCTGTCTCGTCCCTTGATGGATAGGACTGACTCCAGTACATTGTTTAGCAGGATGTTATTGAGACAAAGGTCTGCTTCAGGGTCCACAGTTTAGTCCTCAGACAGCAGGCCCGTGACCAGATGTGCGGATGGGTATGGCTCCCTCTAGGTCCCTGGGAAGGCTCCTGTCTGATCACTGATGGGTCCCTTGATGGGTAGAACTGGCCCTGAACTGTGGCTGAGAGGGGCTGGAACGGAGCCCCAGGGCTATTTCATGTGCTGCAGCGAAGATTGAAGTCTGTGGACTTGGCTCTGGAGGCACAGATGGGCGTGTCTCCTGCCAATCTCTTTGGTGGACTAGGCTGCTCCCTCACTGTGGTCGGAGAGTCTGGAACTGTTTCAGGATCTCCTGAGGTGCAGACATGAGTGTCTCCCACCGGCTCCATGTGCCAGCAATACTGCTTGTGGACTGTGGCTGGGATGGACTGGAACCAGATTTAGGGTCCTTTCAGGAGCCTGTGGTGCACAGCCAGAGTGTCTCTTGCTGGGTTCCTGTGTCAGCAAGACTGTGGACTGTATCTGGGGTGGTTGGAGCCCAGTTATGAGGCCATTTCAGAATCTATCGTCTGACTGAGTGTGGCTGATTTACCTCCAGCGGCTCCCAAACCCTGGCTGAATCTGGTTCACAGGCAACTTCAGTGTCCATAGCTGGTCCGAGGTCTGTGTGCCTGTTACCCAAAGCATGGACTCCTTCCCATTCCCTTGGTATATGGCGTTAGTGACAGGACCAAGCCAAATGGGGCTGTAGTCAAGTCCTGAGAGGTGTGGAACTGTTTCTGGGTCTGTAGCCAGGACCATGGTCAGTGAGTCAGCCACCTGGGTATGGGCTTATCTTCTCAAAACGTCTCTCCCTGGTGTTGAACTTCACTGGGATTTCATAATCTTCTACTCGGATCCCAAAGCTCCCATGAGGCAGTTTTGCCCATGGATGGATTCCAAATTGTTGTTGAATGGAGATACAAGTAGGGGACATCTTATTCAGCAATCTTGGCTGACATCAAAATCCTGCATCCTTCATAAGACATTTTCTTCACTTCCCGATGCCACATTCTTGGTTTCCCCCATTTCCCTGCTTGATCATGAATAGTCTCTTTTAGAGGCTACTCCTTTTTCAAACTTCTAAATGATGGAGTACCTGTCAACACTCAGCCCAAATTTATTTCTCTGTTTCCTGGGCTCTAGGCTGGCATGTCCAACTACCCATTTAAATCTCTACTTGGCTATAACAAGTATTTCAGAGTTAATATGACCAAAGCAAACGTTTTCTTCTTGTCCTTTATCCCCCAGATTTGTTCCTGCTCTGGTCTTCCCCATCTCAGTTAATGGTACCCACTTGCTAAGGTCAAAAAGTTGGCTCAAGTTAGGTTAGGCATCATCCCTGATTCCTCTCTTTACTTTGTATATTTAATCTGTTCTAAGTCCTGATATGTCCCAAATCCTACCATTTCTCTCCCTCTCCACCACTATCAACCTAATCCAGACTGCCATCATCTTCTGTCATAATATCCTAACTGGTCTCTCTGATTCCATTTTGCTTCATAAAAGTTTGTTACAGAGCTGCCAGAATAATCTTTTGAAAAGACAAATCAGGTTTTTCAGTCCTCTGCTTAAAATCCTCCTAGAATATTCTAGCAAACTTAAAATATGAACTCCCAAGACTCTACATGACCTGGGCGTCCCCCTCGTCTCTGACTTTCTACCACCTTCTTTCTGTTTCTTGAATATATCAGACTTTTCTCTTGACTTAAGACTTTTATACTTGCTATTCTCTTTTCCTGGAAGACTTCTCTCAGATCTTCCCATAGATCACTCCTTATCATTAAAGTGTGTGTTCTGGTGTTATCTATCAGGTAGTGTTTCCACTTATGTTTGAACAAGGGAGCACAGTACACATTGTAGCCATTGTATATTTATGTGTTTATTATAACAGCTTTCCAGCAGATGGCAGTAAAGTATCTTAAAGAATGATGTCTTTATCTTTTTCACAGAGATGCCCTATTAGCCAGCATTGACCCTGTTATCAGAAAATGCCTCCCTGATTGCCCTGAGTTGTCCTCCTGCCTCCTAGTTTGTTGTAATCACCTTACACTGCTTTATTTTCTTCAGAGCATCTGTTGTTGTCTGAAATCACATTACTTTACTCCTTTAACCACATTTTTAGACATGTCTTGCATGAATTAGTTGTCCATTTTACTGTTCTTCCCTTCATGTTATTCTCTCTGCTTTATCTATCCACCTCTCCTAGATTCTGCTTTTGTCCATCCTTCAAGTCCAAACACTAATGCCATCTTTTCCATGAAGTCTTTGTTGATTTCCCCAACTTTCCTGGCTGAAGTGAGAAATTATCTCACTTCTCACTATCTGAATTTGTGTGGCATATTGGTTTTCAAAACTGACTGTACATTAGAGTCATTTGGGGAATTTTTTAAAGATACAGATTCCTAAGCTCCATCTCTAGAGAGTCTCTTATTAAGTAGGTCTAGGATGTAGCCTTGGAAGTTGTATTTTTAAAAAGTATAGCATACTCTTATACTTTGATTTGATCCTTATCAAAAGTTCAAACTTTTGTTGGAGTTATAAGTAATTGGTGCATATGGCTCATCTCCCTTACTAGGATATAAGCAGCATGACGTTAAAGATTGTGTCAAAGTAATTATTTTTCTCCATATTTTATGTTTGTAAAATTTAACATGGGTACATGTCTTTTCAAATAGTTGTTCATTTTGGACCTGGAGAAAGTTCTTCTGAAGATGCAGTCATGATGAATACACCTGTGATTAAAGCTGCCTTGGAAATGGGCTTCAGTAGAAGCCTGGTAAAACAGACAGTTCAGAGTAAAATCCTAACAACTGGAGAGAATTACAAAACAGTTAATGATATCGTGTCAGCACTTCTTAATGCTGAAGATGAAAAAAGAGAAGAGGAGAAGGAAAGACAAACTGAAGAAATGGCATCAGGTATTTGGGAGTGTTAGTCACCTGCATTATTTCTCAGTGGGGTTCATAGGACTGTCTCACATGTTGCAGGACAGCTAGCATCCTTGTCTGTCCCCTAACTGCTGATAGCAGCCACCAGTCATTTCCAGACTGCATATTCCCTTCTCCACTGTGGGCAATGTACTACTCTAGTTGAGAACCGTTGACTGCAGCTTTTTTCTATATGCTTATTTTCCAATAAGATCCCTGATTTATGCTAACCAGAGGATTTTAGTATAACTCTTTTCTTGAGCTGTATTGCATTTCTTCCTCACATATAACAAATTTAAATTGGTTTGAAAAAGCAAGATTTTAAAGTTGGATCTAGGTCTTGTTTCTACTTTGTTTTTCTTTTAAGTTCCTTCAAATCATATTCTTAATACGGTGTTTGACTTTCTAAATACTTGCTAAGTGATTCTTATACAAAAGATAGGAATGATGATGAAATCCTAGAGCTTAACAAGTAAGTAGCCCCTGCCCAACCCAAAGATAGTAGGGAACTGATTTTGGTATTCACATCAGTCTGTTAAGCCTCAGACTCCCAAAACAAGTCTTTTGAGTTATCATTCCTTCAGCAAATATTAATTGAGTGTGAGCACCTATGTCAAATACTGTACTAATCATGGTGCTTGCTCTGAAGAAGCTTATAGACTGGTTCTGGAGACTAGTGTACCAAAAGGCATGGTTAAAGAGCCAAGTGAGGTGAAGTTTGCATATATAGTGTGAATTAGGGTATTTGGGCTGGAAGACACTTTTTCTGTTTAAGCTCGTAAGTAATGATGGGAATAGTTTAAGAGAACCTTATCGTGGGGCCATCTAGCAAAATGTTTAAAGTCTGACTTCTAGATTGAGACAGATTTGTGTTTAAATCCTGGCTCTGACAGTTGCCTGTTTGGTAGTTTATTTAACCAGACCTCAGCTTTCTTATCATAAAATGGGGAAGGAAAATGGACTTCTCTTTTTACAACTTATTTCTCACTAAACTTGTAAATATAGAGATGTACTGTTTTTTTTTTTTTTAAAGCTTAAAAGAGGCAATTAAATGTTATGGTGATTGGGACAGCAAAAGAAGGAACTTTTTGAAGGATATCTCAGGAGTTCATGCCCATATTCCATAAATGTAGGGAATTTAGCATGAATTTTATGTGATTTGGGGTTAAAGGAGAAAACATTTGCTTTTATAAAAAGATTAGGCTTGATTCATATGCAGTTTGTTTTTTTTAAATTGATATAAACCTAGACATTTATAAAATAATATTGGTAGCTAGCTATGTGCCAGGTATTGTGCTAAATACTTTTAATGTATTATCTCATATAATCCTTGCAACTCTTTGAGGAAGGTACTATTATTATCTTATTTCACAGATGAGGAAACTGAGGTAAATGGAGGTTAGGGCACATAGCTGGTGGTAAGTGGCTAGGCGGGTATGGGGCTCTAGGTCTGTCCTGACCTTACACTCAAACTTTTCAACGCTGCAGTACTGCTGCTTAAGCACGGAGTTGAAAAGAATGCTAATCTAGGAGACCTCATTCTGCAACTGATTCTTTCTGTGACCTTGGACAGGTCACTCATTGTTTTCTGAGTCTTTTTCTCCCTATCTGAAAATTAGATGCCTTGTTTAATTGACAGGATCTTTGTATCAAGTGAGACAATTTACTTGAAAATGCTTATAAAAGTAAAGTGATATAATACAATTAGAAGTCAGTATTACTAATGGCATGGGGGAAAGTACAGAAGTGGGAAATTTTTACTGTCCTCTAAAATTCTCTGCTTACTTTCAACAGAATAGAGCAGGGTTTTAAGGTACGTAAATATATAGACTTTAAAAAGTGACGAAAACAGAAACCATATATGTATTATATAATATGCCTTAGCTAAATATTCTGCAAGTTTTCCAAATGCCAGACATTAATGTGCAAAGAAGTAATTTTGTTCTTTTTCGAGCTCCTGTTTGTTGAGTGCCTAAATTGTTTGTAGGGTTAGTTGTTAGTGACTGTATGAGTATAATTGAAGCAGTTTAAAATCTAATGGATTTTTTCTTTTTTTTTTTTAAATGAAGATGATTTATCATTAATTCGGAGGAATAGAATGGCCCTCTTTCAGCAGTTGACGTGCGTGCTTCCTATCCTGGATAATCTTTTAAAGGCCAATGTAATTAATAAGCAAGAACATGATATTATTAAACAAAAAACTCAGATACCTTTACAAGCAAGAGAACTCATTGATACCGTTTTAGTTAAAGGAAATGCTGCTGCCAACATCTTCAAAAACTGTCTAAAAGAAATTGACTCTACTTTATATGAGAACTTATTTGGTGAGTTTGTTGATAAAATTATTTTAGAAATCCTTGGGATTATGTTTATCTTTGTGTTTGACAAACAAATCCAATTAGTGGACTGTAGTCTATATGTTGTTGTAAAAAAGTGAAATCCTTTATTGCCCAAGTAGTATGGCTAAATAAAACCTGATAATATATAGCTAAAAGCTATGTCCTTCAATAGATGGTGGTGGAAAAAAACATGTAGTAGGTGAAGCAGTCTTGTATTTGGTAGAGTGATGCTTTTCGTATGTTTTTCTTTCCTCAGTGGAAAAGAATATGAAGTATATTCCAACAGAAGATGTTTCAGGTAAAACAAAATAAAGACTTAAGACCAGCATGAAATATTCTTTTTTTTTTTAATGGGAGGTAAAGTAGAAACTGAATTTCACTAAAGTTTTTTTGTTGTTGTTACTAGGTCTGTCACTGGAAGAACAGTTGAGGAGGCTCCAGGAAGAAAGAACTTGTAAAGTGTGTATGGACAAAGAAGTTTCTATTGTGTTCATTCCTTGTGGTCATCTGGTAGTATGCCAGGAATGTGCCCCTGCTCTAAGAAAGTGTCCTATTTGCAGGGGTATAATTAAGGGTACTGTTCGTACGTTTCTGTCATAAAAGAAAAATAGGCTATATATTAGCCTATATGTAAAAAAGTCTTTAAAATATTGTTGAACATTTGAAGCCCTCTGAAGCGAAAAAAGAATTGTGGGTTCTTTAATAAGTAGCATTTGTATTCTACTCTGCTTTGGTACCAGTAATCTTGTATTAAAAAAAAAAAAACCCCAGATAGTCTCATATATTGTATTTAATCTTAATCTCTGTTTAATGAAAGAGAGGATTTATGATTGATTGAGCTATGTTAGTGTACATGTGTAAATGGGAGGAATTAAAGCAGGTGTCTCAGTGCTATTGTGTGTCATTTCAGGAGAGACTGGATTTGGCATTCTTTCTGAAAGCTTTGATTACTAGGTAAGAGTGTAGTTTAAAAGAACTGGAAACCAGGAACTCTGGAGTTTATCAAAGTTATGGTGTCAACTTCTCTGGTGTTTTTTCACTTGTGTTATAAAATAAGGATTTTTCTCTTACTGATAAAAAGCTTTTCCCTAATTTGTGAGAAACGTCTTAATAAAGTTCTTTAAAAAGACTACATCATCAAAAATTTCTTTTCTCCTGATTTAAAGAGTAATTTCCATATGTTTTCATAGGGTTATAAGGATTAAATGAGATAATGTACACATGCAGAGTACCTGTCACATCGTTAAGTACTCAGATGCTAGCTATTAAATAAAAAATTAAATTCATGCAACAAA
This sequence comes from Equus przewalskii, assembly GCF_037783145.1. Lineage (NCBI taxonomy): Eukaryota > Metazoa > Chordata > Mammalia > Perissodactyla > Equidae > Equus > Equus przewalskii. The sequence goes on from NC_091836.1 coordinate 12,823,194, forward strand.
TTGCTAGGAAGTGTTTTTAATAGTAATGTGATTTATGAGAATTCCTTTAGATGACAGTATCTATTTAGTTGCTTTGTATATTATAATTTGAATTAAAAATCTGTATCAGGAAATTATTAACAAATAAAACTAGGTAAATCTGTGTTGGGATTTTCAAAAAATAGTGTAATTGCTTTGTTGCATAGGTGTTGGTGAAATGCGGGGGTAGAATACAGGCAATGGTAAGTATCTCCTTTTTGAGCCCACTCATATTTCATCTTTCCCAGATCAGGGTCTATGGCAGACTTCTGAGGCCAAGGGGAAAGGAGGTCTAAAATGAAAAACTCTCCATTTTCTTCTTATCCCACAACTCCTTTAGATCCCTTTAAATAGAGAAGACACTGGAAGAGTGACAATTTCTCCATCATTCAATCTCTTTTCTTGCCTTTATTTCCATTCTAATGTGCTGTTGCATTTATGTAAGTCCAAATGCATACTTTTAGGTGCAAGACCTCCTGTCAGTGAATGTGGCTTCCTGCCATTATAGAAGGAAGGTAAGGAGGGAATTAAATCATTTTAGAAACTGTTCTCTTTTTTCTTTTTGCTTAATAATAACTAGTATGTATTGAGGATCCACCATATGTCAGACACAGTGCTAGATTCTTTCACCTATTAAGATGTGTTAAGGGCTGAATTGTGTCCTCCCCCAAATTCGTATGTTTAAGTCCTAATCCCCAATACCTCAGAATGTGACTGTTTCTAGATAGAGACTTTAAAGAGGTAGTTAAGGTAAAATGAGGTCATATGAGCCCTAATCCAAAATGACTGATGTCCTTATAAGAAGAGATTAGGACACAGACACCCAGAGAGAGGATCATGTGAAGATACCGGAGGAAGATGACCATCAACAAGCCAAGGTGAGAAGTCTCATGAGAAACTGAATCTTCTAACATCTTGATCTCGGCCTTCTAGCCACCAGAAGTGTGAAAATACATTAGTGTTGTTTAAGCCACCTGATCTGGTACTTTGTTATGGCCTTCATAGCAAACTTCTACAAGGTGCTAGGTATTTTAAAGCACATTCGCTCTAATCCTTTCAACAACTTCGAAGTAAAATTTGAACATGGGCCTATCTCACTCCTTAGCTTATGATTTTTGGACAAGTTGTTTTATTAAGCTGTGTTAATGTTTTTAAAAATTTCATGGGTTGTCACTAGAGGAAATATAACCATTTTTATTTGAGTTCTGTTTATCTGAGAGTTTATCTTACTTGGCTTTATTCAGCTAGTCAGTTTTAACAATGTATAAGAACTTGTTTTTTTTGCATTTTGTAAAAATATTGCATGAAATAAAGTAAGTGGTCATGTAGTTAGTATCTTAACCACTTGCTGAGTTGTCATATGTACCTTGATCAAAGTAGGGTTTTAGTCCCTTATCCTTTTTGCCCTCCTAATGTTGATAATCAGTGTCATGACAGTTAATCCTTATTGAACAAATACAGTCATGTGTCATTTAAGGATGGAGATACATCTGAGAAATGGCAACATTAGGTGATTTCATCATTGTGTGAACATCATAGAGTGTACTTACACAAACCTAGATGGTATAGCCTACTACACACCTAGGCTGTATGGTGCTAATCTTATCGGACCACTGTCGTATATGCGGTCCATCGTTGACCCAGTGTTACGTGGTGCATTACTGTAGATGAGTGGCAGATGCTTTGTTAGGTTTATTTATTGCTTTATTTAATCCTTAAAGCCCCAGGAGACATTATCCCTTTTTTTGTAAATGTGGAAATTTAGGCTCAGTGAAATGATAAAGATTGCTAGAGATAACAGGTGGAGGATTGTATATGGTGAATTGTATATGGTCCAGGTGGGAGTGACTGCAAAACGTTTACCTTTTTAAATTTTAGTCTCTTGTTAAACTGTACTTTTGAAGTTTTTTACTTTTCTACTTATGTTTAGGAATAATATGTCTCTATTTCTTTACATATGTTCCTTCTTGACATAAATGGGGGGAATTGTGTAATTTATCACTTGTTAGGCCTCTTATTTCTGCCTTGGTAGTTGCGCATGATCTCTTTGAAGAGAGCACAAGTACTGGAGCTGAGCAGCAGGATCTCTCTTCTGCTTCACGCTAACAATTTAAGAGGACCTTTACTTTCTTGACTGCCATTCTGTAAGGCGAATGACAACTGACTGTCAGTTTTGAAGACAGACCTAAATATTTTTCCAGAAGTATAACATTTCACTCAGTATCCCTACCATATAGAAAATAAACCTATTACAGTGTATAGTAGCAGTTCTTAAACATTTTGGTCAAAACCCCTTTTACAATCCTAAAACGTTACTCAGGATGCTAAAGAGCTTGTGTTCATGTGGATCTATTGATGTTTACCATGTTAGAAATAAAACATTTAAAAATATTTATTCATTTAAAAATAAACTGTTTTTTAAAAAAATAAAGCAATGTGTATTACATGTTAATATAGCATTTCTTACAAAATAGTTATTTAAAAATTTAGTGAGAGGAATGGCATTGTTTATGTTTTAGCAAAGCTCTTTGATGTCTGGCTTAATGGAAGACAGCTGGATTCTCCTATCTGCTTCTATATCTCATCTTTTGTAACATGTTGATTTGGTTGAAGTATATGAAGAAAATTCAGCCTCTCAGAGTATGTATTTGGAAAAGAAAGGAGAATTTTTCATATAATTGTGGATGTTCTTTTTTGATGGTACACCAAAACTTGACAAGTGGTAGTTTCTTAAAGGTAGTTGGAGTGGAATCTAAAATCATACCAATGATCTTTTTTACAAACTAAATTTTAAAAATTTATTAATTTATACATTTTATTTTTTTAGAGCAATTTTAGGTTCACAGCAAAATTGAGCAGAAAGTACAGAGAAGTCCCCTATACCCTCTGTCCCTACATGCACAACCTCCCCCAGTGTCAACATCCCTCACCAGAAGAGTACATTTGTTGCAATTGATGAACCAACATTGACACATCAGTATCCCCCAAAGTCCGTAGTTTACATTAGGGCTCGCTCTTGGTGGTGGCTCGCTCTTGGTGGTGTACGTTCTATGGGTTTTGACAGATGTATCATGACATGTATCCACCATTGTAATATGCAGAGTAGTTTCACCGCCCTAGAAATTCTCTGTGCTCCACCCTATTCATCCCTCCCTCCCAGCTAATCCCTGGCAACCACTGAACTTTTTACTGTTCGATGATCCTTTTGTTTTCTCTTATATTAGGATCCATTTGTGAACTTTGCACTGTGAATGGATCTTTTACCCGTGCATAATCTTGTACCATCATGGATTGGTCATTTGGAAAATACTCATTTACTGAATTACACAGACTCCCAAATGTTGACACATTTCATTACTCAGTATCAAAAAGTCACAGCTGATCTCACCACCAGTATCATCAGGGCAAGTGTAAGTCTTGGGAAGCTCTCAGACTCATAGTGGTGGATACAAGTGTTCTAAAATTTTAATCTTTGCTTAAAAGCTTGATTTTTATCATTATAACACGTTTTTTCAGACTTGCTTCGAGAGAATGACTGCCACATACTTGTCTGTCAGTAATTTTTTGTCAATCGTTCTTTTAAGTAAAAATGCTGTTGCATTAAAAAAGCAGCTAGTTCAGCTTGCAGTTCAATCACACAAATGCTTTTCCTTGAGATAATCATTGTACTTTTTTTTTAAGATTGGCACCTAGGCTAACAACTGTTGCCAATCTTTTTTTTTTTTCCTGCTTTATTTCCCAACCCCGCCCCCTGCCCCCATACATAGTTCTATATCTTAGTTACAGGTCCTTCTAGTTGTGGGATGTGGGACGCCGCCTCAACGTGGCCTGACGAGCAGTGCCATGTCTGCGCCCAGGATCCAAATCCTGGGCCGCTGAGGTGGAGCACGCGAACTTAACCACTTGGCCACGGAGCCGGCCCCCTCATTGTACTTTTGTATGTAGCATAAGTACTTGTGTGTACTTCCCAATTTGTCACATAATATTAAAATGATGTCTACTCAAGGGCCATGTTTAGTAAAAATTTACTGCTTCATCAAGAATATTCTTCATGCAACTGACAATTTTTTCACTGTGAGTACGTGGCAGTGATGGTATACTTGATGCCACTACCTCCATTCATGCTAGGATTTCAGTGGTTTTACCACCATTGTATTTGCACCTTCAGTGAAAATGACACATAACATCTTAGTATTATTTTTGAATTTTCAGAGCCCCCAAAGGGTCTCAGGGACTGTCAAAGATCCATGAACTGCCCTTTAAGAACCACTGATGTATGGTAACCGTTAGTCTTATTCTTTACAAAAGTTAATCCAGGGAGAATTGTATTAAGGGAGAACCTTTAGTCCCCTCTTTTGAGGTTTCCTTTGGCATAAGAGGAGTGCTCTTTGCCCCTGCACTTACCTTCTTGGTGCTTTTGGAGGGAAACTTGGGTAAGCCTAATAGCTCAATCCTATCTTTCCTCTTCTCTCACTTTGGGAGCCAGCCTGCCTGCAGAGAATGTTCTCTGCTCCTCTGTGATTTTGACATCTCAGGGGCCTGCCTTGGTTTTCCAGTATTTCTGGTGACTGAGTAGTCCAGCTTTCTGTTTCCTTCTGGGATTCGGTATTAGGAAATCTACACCTAAGTGTGTCCTCCACAGCCTCTATCAGTAATAAAGCTGAGATTTCATCTGTGTGTCATGACGCCTTTTACCCTTTATTGGTTCTGAACTTGGGTAAAAGAAGTGTTACTTATTGGGCCCCACAAACCCACGAGGGGTTGTGTTGCCTAGTTGGTCTGTTGGGATATGTGTAATTAGCTTAGTAGAAATGGAAAAGTCATGATGATTATGCCAGGTTCTGTTATATTTCTGGTAAAATAGTGTGAGTTTTTTAAACAGTGAGTCCTTCGAGCTTTTAATCCTTAGCATGTCTGACAATGAGGGGTAGTAGGCTTGTTGAAAGCCACATGACTGTGTTGCTTAGCGTTGTTTGTGAAAGAGCCCGGAATTTCAAATCCAGATGCTTTGCCTCTAAGCTCACTTCTACCACTTAATAAAGCTTTTGGCAAGCCTTTTGTAACTCCTCCTGATCCTCAGCTTGTTATGAAGGTCAGTTTGTGCCCTTCTTATTCCTTACAAGATTATAATGGGTCTGATGTAGGACTGCACATGAGACTTCTGTGTTCTTCATTAGCAGGCTGTGCTAATGACAAATGTCATTGATCTGACCCCAAGTAGCAAGCATGTTGTTTCATCTCTGACTTGGATAAACTGTGTCACAGCATTGTGTTCCACTCAGTAGTGTCGTTATTTCTTTAGAGGCCAGGTAAAACTTGAATAGATACTTGTATTCAAACAAGTATGTAGAGTGAAATGTTTAAGTCCTCTTTAATTTTTCCCAACCACTACTTTGAATCTCCTCCCCAGTGGTAATCACCATTAAATTTGCTATATGTTCAATGTGTGTGGATGATATATACATACATGTGCGTACATGTGCTTATATGAATGTACTTTGTCACTCAACAGTATGCCTCAAAGATCTTTATCTTTCTCTGTCAGGAAATACTCAGTGATTTTCTATAAAAATAGAAGTCATAATCTCAGTTTCAAAGTTACAAGGGAACTAAATGTTTTTCTCTGTCCTTATCTGGTATATTTAATCTCTACAGCATTTCAGATGATTACACGTACAATCTGTTTCCACTAGAATTCACTGTTTCTTGAAGCTCTTCCGTTTTGAGGCTATTGTGATTGCTTGAGTAATTCATACTATAGTGTAATTTAGAGTAGTTGGAGTATATTGTACAGACAGCAAAGGTGAAAAAGCATGGGGGCAGATATAGAGATCTATGATAGGTTTGGCATGTGTAAAGGCACAGAGGAGCAAAAGAATAAGCATTGTCAGAGAACAGAGAGATGTCCTATAAATTAAAGCATATTACTCCTGTTTTACAGATATGAAATACTAAGGTTCTGAGAGAGAGATTTTAATCCAAAGTAGAAAATAATTGCCATAAATGAGGTTCCTATAAAGTGCTATGGGGATTTTTTCAAAGAATTTTAGCTGAGGTAGTAATCAATTGGGTATGGAAGATTGAATAGGTTTAGAGTATTCGAAGTTGGAGAACCAGAGGTATTGGGAAATATTTTCTAGGTAGGAGGAAAAAATGAAGAAAGACTAAAATGCATGAAGCATATTTGGAAAAAATGAGTAGTTGTAGGATAAATGAAGGTGAATAATGGGAAACAAGGTTGGAAAGGTAGGATGGGGACCAGGTTTAAGAGGACTACAAATTATGGGCTTTGCTGTCTAGATGTCATTCTCTAGGTAAAGAGGAGCTATGCATTTTTAAGCAGAGGAGTTTTAGCTGTTAGTGGAAGAACTGAATTTCTATATAAAAGGAGTTTGGGAAGGCTAGTTGATTGGACTTGAAGTTAAATTCATAAAGCACCATAAACGATTTTGAAAAAACATCAGTTTTGTCAAAAAAAATGGAGAAGGGGATGCAGATTATGAGGATGGCCAAAGCTCCCTTAAATAACCAATGGCCCTGCTGCTGCTGGGGATAGCAGTGTGTAAAATGTATGGGGACTGCAGAAGGATAGGAGTAGAGATCTACACAGGGATTTTCACTAGTTCCCTTTGTGTTAAATCTTCCTTCTCTTCTATTTCAGCTTTAATTTCCTAGAAAGGTTGTTACAAACCTGAGAAAGGCTTTTGCTTCATACCTCCCACTCCCCCTTTTAAAAATTGAGATGAAATTTTAATAACACAAAATTAACCATTTTAAAGTGTATAATTCTACAGCATTTAGTTCTGCAATGTTCTGGAACCCCATCACCTTTTATCAAGTTCCAAAACATTTTCATCATCCCCCCCAAAAATCCCACACCCATTAAGTAGTCAGTGCCCATTGCCTCTTCCCCATCTTTCCTAGCAACACCATTTGCTTTCTGTCTCTGTGGATATACGTATTTTGGATATTTCATATAAATGAAATCAAACAATATGTGGCTTTTTGTATCTGGCTTCTTTCACTTAGCATAATGTTTTTGATACATTGTAACATGTATCAGTACTTCACTCCTTTCTTTGCATGAGGAATATCCAATTGAATGTATATACCATTTTGTTTATCCATTCATCTGTTGATGGACTTTGGTAGTTTCTACCTTTTGGCTATTGTGAATAGTACTTCCTGTCCAAGTATTTGAGTACCTCTTTTCAGTTATGTTGGGTATGTAACTGTGGGGGGGGGGGGGGGACTGGAATTGGCCGCCCCAAGATGTGTCTGTTTGGCATGAGGATTATTTTGGCCTGGTTACTTTTAAAAACTGCAGACAGGAAAGAAACTCTGAAAAGTAGAATTTACTTACCCTTTCTTAAGAGACATTTACATTTGTAAGGGAAATCTCCATCTGTAAAGGTGTCTCCCTCTCTGTACCAGGAAGAAGGGGGATGGCCTTATCTCTAGAGACTCTTATCAATGCAGAAGATGGGACTTAAATCTGCATAATAACCTTAATTGTTTACTGTGCTTTTCTGGTAATCTCCCGTAACTGACTCCCCCCGCCCCCAACATCCTCCTTTGCCTTTAGCTGAAGATGATATTTAAGGTGGTGGATTCAGCCATTTTGGTGAGTTGCTCAGTTTGCCTGAGCATCTCCCATGTATATGTGTTATAAAGCTTTGTTTAATTTTCTCCTGTTACTCTTATCTCATGTGAATTTAATTCGTTCTCTCTAGCCAGAAGGACCCAGGGCAGGTAGAGGAAATGTCTTCCTCCCCTACATAACCTAGGAGTGGAATTGAAGGGTCATATGGTAATTCTGTTTAACTTATTGAGGAACTGCCAGACTGTTTTCGACAGCGGCTACACCATTCATTTTACATTCCCACCAGCAATAGACAGGGGTTCTCATTTCTCCACATTTTCTGCAACACTTGATATTTTCTTTCTCTTTTTAAAATTATGGACATCCTAGAGAATATGAAGTTGTTTCTCATTGTGGTTTTTGTTTGCATTTCCCTAATGGCTAATAACCTTGAGCATCTTTTCATGTGCTTTTTGGCCAAATGAATATTTTTGGAGAAATGTCTATTCAAGCTCTTTGTCCACTTTTTAATTGGGTTGTCTTTTTGTTGTTGAGTTGTAGGAGTTCTTTATATGTTCTGGATACTAGACCCTTTTCAAATATATGATTGCAAATATTTCATTCTGTAGGTTATCTTTTCACTTTCTTGATAATGTCCTTTGGTGCAAAAGTTTGGCTTTTAATTTTGATGAAACTCACTTTATCTAGTTTTTCTTTGGCTGCTCATGCTTTTGATGTCTTATTACAGAATCAATCCATTACCAAATCCAAGGTCATGAAGATTTACCGCTATATTTTCTTTTAAGAATTTCATAGTTTGGCTTTTATGTTTAGGTTGATCTATTTTGAATTAATTTTTTTAATAGTGTGAGGTGAGAGTCTAGATTTTTTTTTTTTGGCAGATTTGTGCTGGGACAACTGGTATTTGTTGAAGAGACTATTCTTTCCCCATTGAATGGCCTTGACACCCTTGTCAAAAATCAACTGGCTGTTGATGAAAGAAACTAAAGAAAAAATAAATGGAAAGATATCCTGTGTTTATGAATTGGAAGAATTAATATTGTTAAAATGTCCATATACCCAAAGTGATTTACAGACTCACTGCAATCTCTATCAAAATTCCAATAGCATTTTTCACAAAAATAGAAAAAATATTCTAAAACCTGTATGGAACTACAAAGGATCCTGAATAGACAAACCAATCTTGAGAAAGACGAATAGGGTTGGAAGTATCACACTTCCTGATTTCAAGTTAGATTACAAAGCTGTAGTAATCAAAACAGTAAATATCGTACCGGCATAAAAAAAGACACATAGACTAGCAGAACAGACTAGAGAGCCTAGAAATAGACCCAAGCATATATGGTCAACTATTTTTTGACATGGGTACCAAACAGTATCTGGGAAAAGGATAGTATCTTCAATACAGGGTGTTGGGAAAACTGGATATCCACATGCAAAAGAATGAAACAGAACCCTTATACGCCATACACAGAAATAACTCAAAACAGATTGAAGACTTAAATGTAAGACTTAAAACTGTAAAACTCCTAGGAGAAAAAAAAAATAGGGAAAAAGCTCCTTGATGCTGGCCTTAGCTATGATTTTTAAAAATTTTTTATTTAAAATTTTATTTTTTCCATTTATGTTTTTTATTACAATGACATTGGTTTATAACATAAATTTACATGTACATCATTATACATTTCACTCTCTGTGGATTACATCATGTTCACCACCCAAAGACTATTACAATCCACCATGGGTATCTAATCACCCCTTTTGCCCTCCTCCCTCCCCCCCTTCCCCTCTGGTGACCACCAATCCAATCTCTGTTTCTATGTGTTTGTCATCGTTTTTATCTTCTTATGAATGAGATCATATGGTATTTGACTTTCTCCCTTTGACTTATTTCACTTATATATACCCTCAAGATCCATCCATGTTGTCACAAATGGCCAGATTTCACCACTTCTTATGGATGAGTAGTATTCCATTGTGTATATACCACATCTTCTTTATCCACTTGTCCCTTGATGGGCACCTAGGTTGCTTCCAAGTCTTGGCTATTGTGTGTAATGCTACAATGAAGGTAGGGGTGAGTGTATCTTTACGCATTCATGTTTTCATGTTCTTTGGATAAATACCCAGCAATGGAATAGCTGGATCATTTAGTAGATCTATTCTTAACTTTTTGAGGATTTTAATCCATACTGTTTTCCATAGTGGCTGCAGGCCAGTAATACTGATGAGCATCAATGCAAAAATCCTCAACAAAATACTAGCAAATTGAATAGAACAATACATTAAAAAAGATCATACACCATGATCAAGTGGGTTTCATTCCAGGGATGCAGGGATTGTTCAACATCTGCAAATGAATCAGTGTGATGCACTGCGTTAAGAAAACGAAGAATAAAAATCACATGATCATTTAAATAGATGCAGAGAAAGCGTTTGACAAGATACAGCATCAATTTTTGGTAAAAACTGTGAATAAAATGGGTATAGAAGGAAAGTACTGGGCTGGCTCTGTGGCTCAGTGGTTAAGTTCATGCAGTCCGCTGCGGTGGCCCGGGGTTCGGACCCTGGGCGCGGACATGGCACTGCTCATCAGGCCGCGTTGAGGTGGCGTCCCACATCCCACAACTAGAAGGACCTGCAACTAAGATATACAACTGTGTACAGGGGGGGTTGGGGAGATAAATCAGAAAAAAAAAAAAAAAAAAAAAAGATTGGCAACAGTTGTTAGCCCAGGTGCCAATCCTTAAAAAAAAATAAAAAATAAAAAAAGAAGGAAAGTACCTCAACATAATAAAGGGCATATATGGCAAACCCACAGCTAATATCATTCTCAATGGAGAAAAACTGAAAGCTGTCCCTCTAAGAACAGGAACCAGACGAGGATGCTCACTTTCACTACTCTTATTTAACTTAGTATTGGAAGTCCTAGAGCAGTCAGGCAAGAAACAGAAATAAAAGAGATCCAAATTGGAAAGGAAGAAGTGAAACTGTCATTTGCATATGACATGATTTTATATATAGAAAACCCTAAAGAAGCCACTAAAAAACTTTTAGAAATAATAAATGAATATGGTCAAGTTGCAAGACACAAAATCAACATAAAAACATCAGTTGCATTTCTATACACTAACAATGAAGTAGCAGAAAAGGAAATTATGAATGCAATCCCATTTATAATTGCAACAAAAAGAATAAATTACCTAGGAATAATCTTCACCAAAGAGGTGAAAGATCTGTACACTGAAAAACTGTAAAACATTGTTGCAAGAGGTTGAAGAAGACACAAAGAAATGGAAAGATATTCCATACTCTTGGATTAGAAGAATTAACATGGTTAAAATGTCTATACTTCCTAAAGCAATCTACAGATTCAATGCAATCCCTATCAAAGTTCCAATAACATATTTCACAGAAATAGAACAAAGAACCCTAAAATTTATGTGGAACAACAAAAGACCCCAAATAGCCAAAGGCATCCTGAGAAAAAAGAACAAAGCTGGAGGTATCACACTCCCTGATTTCAAAATATACTACAAAGCCATAGTAACCAAAACAGCATGGTACTGGCACAAAAACAGATACACAGATCAATGGAACAAAATTGAGAGCCCAGAATTAAACCCACACGTTTATGGACAGCTAATATTCGACAAGGGAGTCAAGAGCATATGATGGAGAAAGGGAGAATCTCTTCAATAAATGGTGTTGGGAAAACTGGACAGCCACATGCAAAAGAATGAAAGTAGACCATTCCCTTACACCATGCACAAAAATCAACTCAAAATGGATTAAAGACTTGGATGTAAGACCTGAAACCATGAAACTTCTAGAAGAAAACATAGGCAGTACGCTCTTTTACACCAGTATTAGCAGCATCGTTTAAAGTACCATGTCTGACAGGGCAAGGGAAACAATAGAAAAAGTAAACAAATGGGACTACATCAAACTAAAAAGCTTCTGCACAGCAAAGGAAACCATCAACAAGACAAAAAGACAACCTAACAATTGGGAGAAGATATTTTCAAACCATGTATCTGATATGGGGCTATGATTTTTTTAGATATGACACCAAAAGTTCAGGCAACAAAAGTACAAATAAATAAGTGGGATCAACCTGATAAGCTTCTGCACACAAAAGAAACAATCAACAAAATGAAAAGGAAAAAAATATTTGCAAATCATATATCTGACAAGGAGTTAATGTCCAAAATATATAAGAAGCTCATACAACTCAATAGCAAAAACAAAACAAAACAAAACAAAACAAAAATCCCCCAATTTTAAAAAGGATAGAGGAACTGAAGACATTTTTTCAAAGAAGACATACAAATGGCCAACAGGTACTTGAAAAGGTGCTCAACATCACTAACCATCAGGAAAATGCAAATGAAAACCACAATGAGATATAATCTCACACCTGTTAGGGTGGCTGTACTAAAAAAACCGAGATAAGTGCTGGGGAGAATGTGGAGGAAAGGGAACCCTTGTACACTTTCAGTGGGACTGTAAATTGCTATAGCCAGTATGGAAAAACAGTATGGAGTTTCCTCAAAAAACTAAAAATAGAAGTACCCTATGATTTAGCAATCCCTCTTCTGGGTATATACCCAAAGGAAATGAAATCAGTACCTTGAAGAGATATCTGTACTCCCATATTCATTGCAGCATTGTTTACAATAGGCAAGATGTTGAAACAGCCTAAGTGTCCATTCAATGGTGAATGGATTAAAAAAGTGTGATATATATGTGTGTGTGTGTGTGTGTGTATTCTCATATATATATATACTCATATGCATGTAGATATACACCTATAGATATATGAGAATATTATTCAGCCTTGAACAAGAAAGAGATCCTTCCATTTGTGACAACATGGATAAACCTTGAGAACATGATGGTAAATGAAATAGGCCAGGGGCCAGCCTGGTGGTTTGGTGGTTAAGTTCATGTGCTCTGCTTTGGCAGCCCAGGGTTCGTGGGTTCAGATCTCAGGTGCAGACCTACACACCACTCATCAAGTCATGCTGTGGTGGCATCCCATATACAAAATAGAGGAAGATTTGTGCAGGTGTTAGTTTAAGGACAATCTTCCTCAAGCAAAAAGAGGAAGCTTGGCCGTGGATGTTAGCTCAGGGCCAATCTTCCTCACCAAGAGAAAGAAAAAAAAATAAGCCAAACAAAGAAAATAAAAACATGATCACACTTATATGTGGATCTAAATAACTCAAATACCTAGAAGTAGAGAGTAGAATGGTGGGTACCAGGAAAGAAGAAGTGGGGAAAATAGGAAGATGTTGGTCAAAGAGCACAAAATTGCAGTTACGTAGGATGAAGAAGTCTGGACAGCTCAGGTACAAAATGACTATAGTTAATAATGTTGTATTGAATAGTGGAAATTTGCTCAGACTAGAATCAGGTGCTCTCATCACAAAAGTATGATGGTAACTGTGTTTTTTATTTAAAATAAAAATTTTTTTAAAAATGGGCATTTACCCTCCAGTGTACAGAAAAAAAAAAAAATTGACCAGTACCACACTGTTTTGATTACTGTAGCCTGGTAGTGAGTTTTTAAATTGGGAAGTGTGATCCTCCAACTTTGTTCTTATTTTTCACGATTGTTTTGGCTATTTGGTGCCCCCTTCAATCCCGTGTGGATTTGAGGATGAAGCTGTTGGAACTTTGGCAGGGATTGCACTGAATCTGATCGCTTTGGGGAGTATTACCATCTTGACAATGTTAAGTCCCCCAGTGCAGGAACACGGGATCTTTCCCATTTATTTGGGTCTTTAATATCAGCAATGTTTTGCAGTTTTCAGTGTACAAGTCTCCCACCTCCTTGGTTAAATTACTTCCTAGATATTTTATTCTTTTGGATGTTGTAAATGAGATCGTTTTCTTAATATCCTTTGGGACTGTTCTTTGCAAATGTATACAAACACAACTGATATTTGTGTGCTCATCTTGTACCCTGCAATGTTGTGACTTTATTAGCTCTAGATTTTTTATGAATTTGTTGGGAATTTCTACATGTAGGAGTATGCTATTACACATGGAGGTCCTTTGACTTCTTTTCCAGTTTTGAAGCTTTTTCTCTCACGTAATTGCTTTGGCTGGAACTTTCAGCACAGTGTTGAGCAGCAGAGATGAAAGCGGGCTCATCCTCCTGTGCCTGTTCTTAGCACGAAAGCTTTCAGACTTATGCCTTTGAGTACATTAATTGTGGGTTTTTATATAAAAGCCATTTGCCGGGTTGAGGAGATCACTTCTAGTTCCAGTTCACTGAGTGTCATGAAAGGATGTTGGATATTGTCAAATACTTTTTCTGCATTGAGATGATCACATGTTTTCCCCCCTTTGTTCTATTAATGTGCTATATTCCATGGATTGATTTTGTTATGTTGACCCACCTTAGCATTCCCTGGATAAATCTCATTTGGTCATGGTGTATAATCATTTTAATAAGTTCTTGGATTCACTTTGCTACAATTTTGTTGAGGATTTTTGCATTTGTATTCAAAAGGGATATTGGTTTGTAGTTTTCTTGTGGTGTGTTTGTCTGGCTTTGGTATCAGAGTAATGCTAGCCTTATAGAATGAGTTAGAATTGTTCCATCTCAGTTGAGTCTTTTTTTTTTTTTGAGGAAGATTAGCTCTGAGCTAACATCCTTGCCCATCTTCCTCTATTTTATATGTGGGATGCCTGCCACAGCATGGCTTGATAAGCGGTGCGTAAGTCTGTGCCTGGGATCCGAACCGGCGAACACGGGGTAGCTGAAGTGGAGGGCAGGCACTTAACCGCTAAGCCACCGGGTGGGCCCCTCAGTTGATTGTTTTTTATATCCGTGGGTGCACAGCACTTGAAGTTCCCATATAAATTTCCTTCCTGATTCCACAGCAAAAGCAGCAGGACAGGACGACATGTCCTGAGAAGACTTCTGCTACGTGCCTTCCTCTCAGCTCTTGGAAGCAGCAGCACCAGGAGCAGAGAACATAGAATAGGAGAGACCAGCTTGGCAGCATGGGAAAAGTTCTACATAAAAGAGGTGGCACTTTAACTGATTCTAAAGAAATTGTGAAAGAGTGCTTGTGATAAATGCTTTATTAATAAAAATAGGCAAGGCCTTTGAGTAGTTGGGAGGTGATAAATCTAGACACTTTTGGGCAGAAGTCCGCCTCCTCCTGAGATGGAAAGGAAAAGGCTTATGCTGGATGGGGGTGTGAGGGGGAAGGTGGGTGTGTAGGGGAAGGTAGGTGTGGTGGTGGTGCTGTGGGAAAAGGGCAGGAAGCCCTATTCCTATTCATGGTAGAAATCTTTCAGGGCAATTTCAGGTCTCCGACTAATTTTCTTCTTAGTTGTCAGCTGTTTATATTCCAAAGATGTCTGTTAAATTGTGTTCTCCCCTTTACTGCAAACCTACAAATGAATCTATAAGATCATGCAAGAGCAGAATAGGCATAGATGTTAGTATTTATCAAATGTTTCTTTTTATTATGTATTATTTTTAGGAAGTTGTCAGTCACTCTGCATTCCTATATACAATACTTGCAAGCATAAGAATAACAAACATTTCTTTTGAAGTATTTTTCAAAGGATATATTGAAAGACTTTTTTGCTAGGAACCTATTTAATGAAAATAGTTTGTATATGCCACCTCCTATTTCAATTACAGACAGTTCCTTGCATAGAACAAAAACTTAATTTTCCTATATTTATCAAAAGTGATTAAGCTATGGATTTGAAGAGATATATTTGCACACATATGACTGACAAAGACATCAAGGATATATAGGAAGTTAAAAATCAATAAAAAGATAGAAAATCTATTAGAAAAATGAGCAAGAGACTTGAACAGGGACTTCACATGAATACAGCCAAATGGCCAACAAATAATCAAAAGGTGTTTAAATGGCCAAGAAATATATGAAAAGGTGTTAAACCTTGTTAGTTATCAGAGAAGTGTAAAGTAAACCCACAGGGGGATACCACTACACACCTGCCAGAATGACTAAAATTCAGGAATGACAAATCAAGCACCAATTAGAACACGAGACAACAGGAACTCTCAGGCTACCATGGGGGTGCAAACTGACTGAATCACTTTGAAAAACTGTTTAGCATTATCTACTAAAACTTCACACAAACATAAACCCTATGACTCAGCAATTACAGTTCTAGGTATATACCCAAAAGAAATGCTTGCAAATTTGCAGCTGCAGCCACGTACAAATAGTTCACATTGGCATTACTTGTAGTGAAGAAATACTGGAGACCAAATATGTGGCAGATGAACAAATTGATACATTCACAATGGAATACTATACAGCAGTGAAAATAAGTCAATGACTACTTAAAAAATGTGAATGAATCTCACAAACATTGAGTGAAAGAACCTAGACACAAGAGAAGCATGATTCCATTGTATAACATTCTAAAGCAGGCAACACTATCTATGGTGTTAGAAGTCAGGTGGTAGTTACCTGTGAGGAGAAGGAGTGTGGTTGGGAAGGGGCATGAGGGGACTTCTAGCGTACTGGCAATGTTCTAGTCTTTGACTTGGGTTGGGGTTAGATTTGTTCACTTTGTGATAATTCATTGTGCTGTACATTTATGATTTATGCCTTTTTTCCAGTTTTATTGAGATATAATTGACATACAGCACTCTAGTTTAAGGTGTACAGCATAATGTTTGACTTAGATCTATCATGAAATGATTGCCACAGTAAGTTTAGTTAACATCCATCATCTCATATATAGATACAAAAGAAAAAAATATTTTTTTCCTTGTGATAAGAACTCTTAGGATTTACTTGTAACGACTTTCCTACATACCATACAGGAGTGTTAACTACAGTCATCACATTGTACATTACATCTCTAGTATTTATTTATCTTATAAGTGGAATTTTGTACCTTTTGACCACCTTCATCCAATTGCCCCTTCCTCCCAGCCCCACCCCTGGTAACTACAAATCTGATCT
This sequence comes from Equus przewalskii, assembly GCF_037783145.1. NCBI lineage: Eukaryota > Metazoa > Chordata > Mammalia > Perissodactyla > Equidae > Equus > Equus przewalskii. Next base: position 12,839,796 of record NC_091836.1, read on the forward strand.
CTTTTTCTATGAGTTTCTTGTTTGTTTTTTTAGATAACGCATATAAATGAGAAATACAATAATTTTATTTCTCTGCTTATTTCACTTAGCATAATGCCCTCAAGGTCCATCTCTGGTGTCACAAATGAGAGGATTTCCTCATTTTTATGGCTGAATAATATTCCATTATCTATCTATCTGTCTGTCTATCTCACAATTCCTTTATCCATTCATCTGTTGATGGTCACTTCAGTTGTTCCCATGTCTTGGCTATTGTAAATAATGCTGATATGAACATTGGGGTGCAATAGCTCTTTGACATAGTGTTTTCGTTTCCTTTGGATGTATTCTTAGAAGTGAAATTGCTAACTCATATGGTAGTTATATTTTTAATGTTTTGAGGAACCTCCATACTGTTCTCCACAGTGGCTGTACCAGTTTACAATCCCACCAACAGTGCGCCAGGGTTCCCTTTTCTCCAAATCTTTGCCGGAATTTTTATCTCATCTTTTTGATGCTAGCCATTCTAATAGGTGTGAGGTGATATCTCATTATGGTTTTGAATTGCATTGCCCTAATAATAGTGATGTTGAGCATCTTTTCATGTACCTGTTGGCCATTTGTATATCTTCTTTGGATAAATGTCTGTTCAGATCCTTTGCCCATTTTTTAATTGGATATTTGATTTTTTGCTATTGAGTTTTATGAGTTCTTTATTTGGGATGCTAACCCCTTATCAGATATATGATTTACAAATATTTCTTCCCATTTAGTAGGCTGTCTTTTCTTTTTGTTGATTGTTTCTTTTGCTGTGCAGAAGTCTTTTAGTTTGATGTAGTCCCACTTGATTTTTGCTTTTGTTGCTTGTGCTTTAGGTGTCATATCCAAAAGACCATTGCAAAGACCCATGTCAAGGAGCTTTCTTCCTATGTTTTCTTCTAGGAGTTTTATGGTTTCAGGTCTAAAATTTAAGTCTTTAGTTCGTTTCAAGTTAATTTTTGTGAGTGATTTAAGATAGGGGTCTACTTTCTTTTACAAGTGAATATCCAATTTTCCTAGGCCATTATATTGAAGAGACTGTCTTTTTTCCATTGAATATTCTTGGCTCCCTTGTCAAATATTAGTTGACCATATATGCATGGGTTTATTTCTGGGCTCTCAATTCTGTTCCATTAGTCTATGTGTCTGTTTTTATGAGAGTGCCATATTGTTTTGATGACTATTGCTTTATAATATGGCTTGAAATCAGTAAGTGTGATGCCTCCCACTTTATTCTTCTTTCTCAGGATTGCTTTGGCTATTCAGGGTCTTTTGTGGTAATGTATACATTTTAGGATTTTTTCTACTTCTGTTAAAAAAACCCATTGGAATCTTGATAGGGATTGCATAGAATCTATAGATGGCTTCTAGCGGTATGGCTATTTCAACAATATTAATTCTTCTAACCCAAGAATATGGGATACCTTTCCATTTATTTGTGTTTTGATTTCTTTCATCACTGTTTTATAGTTTTCAGAGTATAGATATTCCACTTCCTCTAAGTATTTTATTGTTTTTGATTCTATTGTAAATGGGACTGTTTTTTCTTTTTCAGGTAATTTCTTGTTAAGTGTGTAGGAACTCCACTGCTTTTCGTATGTTAATTTTGTATCCTGCAATTTTACCGAATTTGATTAGATCTGTTTTTTGGTGGAGTTCTCAGGATTTTCTATATATAAAATCATGTCATTTGCAAATAAAGACAATTTTACTTCTTTCTTTCCAATTCTGCTGCCTTTTATTTCTTTTTCTTGCTTAATTACTCTGGCTAGGACTTCCACTGCTATGTTGAATAGAAGTGGTGAGAGTGGGCACCCCTGTCTTTTTCCTGATCTTAGAGGAAAAGCTTTCAACTTTTCACCATTGAGTATGGTGTTAGCTATGGGCTTGTTATATATGGCGTTTATTATGTTGAGGTATGTTCCTATTCCACCTAGTTTGTTGAGAGTTTTTATCATGAATGGATGTTGAATTTTGTCAAATGCTTTTTCTGTGTCTAGTGAGATGATCAAATGACTTTTCTTTCATTCTATTAATGTATCACATTGATTTATTTGTGCACGTTGAACCATCCTCACATCCCAGGGATTAAAATCTCACTGGATCATGGTGAATGACTCTTTTTTTGGTGCTCAATTCGGTTTGCTAATATTCTATTGAGAATTTTTGCATCTATACTCATCAGGGGCCTGTAGTTTTCTTTTCTAGCAGTGTCCTTTTCTGGCTTTAGTATTAGGGTAATGCTGGTCTTATAAAATGAGTTTGGGAGTGTTCCCTCTTTGATTTTTTTTAAAAGAGTTTGAAAAGGATTGGTGTTAACTCTTTAAATGCTCGGTAAAATTCAGCAGTGAAGCCATCTGGTCCTGGGCTTTTCTTCATCTGGAGATTTTTGATTACTGGTTCAACCTCCTTACTAATAATCAGTCTGTCCCCATTTTCTATTTCTTTTAGATTCAGTTTCATAGGTTGTATGTTTATAACAATTTTTCTATTTCTTCTAGAGCTATACTCAGCAGTGGACCAGGCTATGACTCAGCTCCCCTGCTTGGGAGGGGGTAGACCAGGCTGTAGGGCTGGTAAGGCGCTTTGTTTGAGGTCCTGAATCAGGCAGACCTGCAGCCCACCAAGTTCCCTGGTCTGTACGATTGATTCTGCAGATGAGTAAACCTGCTGGTTGTGATTGCTACACTTCATTGCTGCAGATAGGAACTCAGTCTGCCAAGTTCCGAGTACTGATTATTGCAAGCTCCTCCCATTTCTCCATCACAAGCAGATTCCCAGTGCTCAAGCTCTACCCCGACCCCACCTGGATAGCTCTGCAATCCCTATGGTCTGAGACTGGAGTGGGGGCTCCCAAGAAGCAATACACAATGCTGGGGCAGCTAGATGTTCACCCTGAGCTTTCTTTTCCCAGTGGGGTAACTGCAGGTTCAGGAGAGACCTCTTGGTGTGGTACTGCAGTGGCCTGGGGGAGGGGCAACGTGGTCAACATGTAGCTGCTTCTCTTACCCTTCTAAGGCAGTCTGTCTTGGTCTCTGAGGTGCAGAGTGGTGCTTCAGCCTTACCCCCACATTCCAGGATGCTCTCAATAGTGTCTTGTCCATGAGTGGTTAGTTGTTCTTGTGGGAGGAGCAAAGTCAGGAACGATCTTTGCTGCCATCTAGGTGACGTCACTCTCTTTGTATGCATAACATACTTTAATTTTTAGAAAATAATTAGCTGAAACTTCAAAGGGTACATTTTGTTTTTCTGGACAGATGTAATGTTTATTACATCTACTACCCTACCATTGGGCCAAGAACAAGACACACACCCAAGCCTGAAGTTGGTGGGGGAGTAAACTCTGCTCAGAGTGAAGCCAAAGCAAGGGTGGGGAGGAAGAATTCTGTGCAAATAATACTATGAGAGGGTACTTTTTATTATATAAAGGATTTCCTGTAGACTGCACCCTTTCCCCTTGGTTGCCTCATAATAACAAATCTTTCAGTCATTCTCAGATTAATTATATCCAGTTGTAAAGAAAAAAAGACTGTTGAAAATACCATACATTAAGGCAATTGCAGCTGATTTATAGAGGGAATGGTAGTTTTTTATTTCTACCACAAATATATTTTTCAAGTTCTACCCAGCAGAATAAAGAAGTCGCTTCAAATGAAAAGCTGTTGAGCAGTGCTTCTCAAACTTTGGGGTTCATCAGAATCACCTGAGAGGACTGTTAAAATGTTTATTGCCAGGCACCACCCCAGACCTACTCTGGCTCAAGAATTCGCACGTCTAACAAGTTTCCAGGTGATGCTGCTGCTGGTCCAGGAAGCCACACTTACAAGGCCAGTTAGCCTCAATAATCTGCCTTTCTATTTTGGGCTTTTTCTATTCTGTTAGTTTCTTTTGAGTTTGATGAAATGAAGTAAAACCACACACATAAAACTCTTAGGTGGAGAACAAAATTTTATTCTAAAAATAGATCTCAGTAACAATGAAATACCAAAAGCTGATCCTTATAATAAAAAGAAAAAAAACTAATAGGAATTTGCTTTAAATGTTTTTTTCTGAAAAATACAAAATGATCACTGTAATATGCTATCACTCTTATCTGTATTTGAATTATTCATTTTATGGATTATCCAAAGAAATTTTAAAATCATAGATTGGATTCTGCCTAATATTTAGACATACATCTGGATTGCTTTTATCTTCAAGTAAATACATTCTCAAGGACTGCAAACAAAATTGAACATTTGCTTAAGTAAACATAATCAGGAAGATACATTTATGCTTAGGAAATGTGCTCCAAAGCAGAATATTGGTTTGCATCACCAGTTCCCTCAATTTTTGCAGAGAACCAAAGAAACTGACTGCATTGAAGCACTGGTATTTGAAAATAACAAATTATACAATTTACATACAGAGAAAAGACATAACTAAATTATTTCAAACCCAAAGCACAGGAAACTTGAAAGGCAAATTTCGACATTTAGTACTTAAAAAGTGGTTTTATATCTTCAAAGTGCTAAAGAAGCAAGTATAGAAGAAAGTTTCAGGCCTGTCTACAAAGTTCTGACTGACTTGAAGTACTGAAATATCAAGAAAGCAGGAGACAAAACAAGTTAAACTGAAAAGGCCCCATTACTATAAAATATATCTTAGTACGTTTTGCAAAGAAATGAAAGCAGTGGTTGAAAGACCAGCTAGGGCTAAGTTAGTAACGGAGAACTTACCTATCATCCCACATTTCTCTTTTGAACTAATATAAACAGGTTTCATAATATTTCCTCCACACTGCATGTGTCACATACATCCCATCATATCCATATTTTGGATTTTTATCATCCATATTCATCATATCAATTGGCAATAATGCACAGTAAGTAAAATGATCCTTTTATATCAAAATTCCTGACATATGGCATTCTCTGCAAACCAAAAGCTGACCACAAAAGATACATTTAATTCATATTAATTGTAGGTACATGTTCATTAGGACTTCTCAGCTGATTTTTGGACTATCAGAAATTGGTGTGATTTACTTTGACCACCTAAGATAGAAATACTATCTCAGTATTCAGTATGACTAAATACATCTTTTGTCAAAACTTGACCCTGAGTTTTGAGTGTTGTAATATAAACTAAAACCGAAAACACTTCAAAATACCTTGGCTAATATTGGTATCCCTAAAATACTGTGCTTTTTCTCTCCATTAACATAATACATATGAAAGTGCCTCCTCTTCAGCAAGGGAGGAAGAGGAGAGGGCTGAAAAATACCCAAATAAAGAAGCAGGAAGTTAAAAATTCTTAAAAATTCCTGTTTTAAAACTCCATAGGAATCTATTCCAAAATACACTGGTGCTTTAGTATAAAAATGCTGTTTCCCCAAATCTTTGAGTAAAATCGATGGTGCATGAATATGCAACATTTTCATCCTGTGGGTTTAGTAGCCTGAGGGGGGCCCCCACAATCCCTGGCTTGATAAACAGAGCATTAATCTATAGTTCTGTGTATACAGTTCTAAATGTTGTTTTGGAAATCATATAAGGGGCTCTTTTTTTTAAAGTTAGGCATGTTTACACTACATTAAACATTTCTAGATATTGAAAGCAGCTCTCTATCTCTTAAAAATATTCACTAAAGATAAAATTAACAGCTGAGTACGAAATAATTTCCAGTGGTGACAATATTCTCACAGTAGCAAATAATCTAACTTATTTAATACTAACAACTAAGTTTTTAAACCATCATGTTAAACATTGCAATTACTGAAATCACATAGTGAAAAAAAGATAACCATATCAACTGTCACTGAAAGCTCAAAAGAAGTTATTAATAAACATACAGGCTCTCCAGTGGCTCTAACAGAGCTAAGCCCAGGGACTGTTTCTGGTTTCGATTTTTGGGGTGGGGGGGCATGCGTTTTGCTCCTAAACCAAGTACTAAGCTTTAAAACATATAAATTATTGATGTTTTCTGAAGAGACACTTAAACTAAAATTATGCTGAAGATCTGGTTTACTTGTATAATTTCTGCTGTGTGGCATTAGTAATTAGGATATATCCAGCTCTGAATAGCACTGAAGTTCTTCGTGTGAGCAACAGACAGTCAAAATCCTAAGTGTGTGACAAGCTCCTTATTTGTATGCCCAGATGGCACTGTGCCCTCAGTGATGATGTCTTCCGATTACTGGCCCCATGTGGCCAATGCCACGAAAAAAAAAGGAAACAGGACTTGTTTGTCTTACTATGTATTTTCGAAAAGTGAATATAACCATTTCACTAACTGTATGCTCCAAATGTTCATTAAAAAACCTAAACCAAATCTTTTTATCTTTAGTGATCATGAGGAATTTTTACACATTTATATAATACCTTGTAAATTATAGGCATGGCCTGTTTGTTCTATTTTCGAGGAGAGTATCATTTTAACCAATAATAAACCAAAACTAATTGATAGGGCTGCATCAATATTTCTTCTTTCCATTGGTCCTTGGATTTCCTTAAATGATGGCATCATGTTCATCACTGTAACAGATCAAAAGTCAAAATTACTCGATGTTTTGTATTTGTATCAAAACTACTTATATGTTCATATTTTTTAAGTAAAGTAACAAATAATTTCAATCTTTGGAATCAAAATTAATTCTCATTGCTTTGCATAAAGTTTCTTAAGTAAAAACACCCAGTAACTGTTGTGGCTGAAGATTCAAATGCTGGTTCAGGTTGTCAAACAGACCTACACTCAAATCTCCGCACCGCCTCTTAGTGACTGTGACTTTTCACCAGTTAGCTGTTAGAACCCTCTTTAAAGAAGAAAACAACCAAAACAACCATCATTTCTTGAGCATTTACTATGTGCCAGGTATTACACTACAGACTTTACATCCAGATCTCATTTAATCATCACAGTAACCCTATGCACAGGGCATTGTTAATGATTTACTTACTTTATTTACTCATTATCCTGTTTTACAGAGGATCAGAAGCTAAGCAAGTATGTGAACTCTCGTCTTGACCACTGTGCGCTGTGCAACATCCTTCATTTAAGCATGGGAAAGCACCCTGCTGGTCCACAGTAGAGCCAGACTCAAAATGAAGTCTGTCTGCCCCAAACCCCATCTCTTAACCATTTCACGCCACTGTCTCTTCATGCAACTCTAAGAAATATAGGAGCTAATATTTCAATCAGTGTTATTATCCACTAAATGAAAACTAGAAATGATCATTATTACTAGATAATAGAAGGTCTCAATTTCCTTAATAGGACAAACATTAAGTCCTTTATATGGAATGCCATTTTTTATAACTTCAAAGGAACTACTGGCGTTAAAATGCACTATTTTTTTTATGTAGCTCTAAGAAAAACACAGCCAATTAAATTACAGCACAATGCTTTCTCATCCCACAGATTGTAAGCTACATCTCAATTTCAGAGGTCTTAAAATGTGGAAAAAAACAAAACCAAACATGTGTACTTAGATTCAACTAAATATGGTATTTTCACCATATACTGGTTGCTATATGAATAAGACTCCTATTACTGTCAAACTCTGCCTGTGCCAGCATAGTTCCCTTATAGGAATGAGGATTCTGGACTCTGACTTCCTCCACAGGGCATGCAACCTTATGTGGTCATGTATACGTGAAAAAAAAATGAGCCCATAAAGCTAAAATTACATACTTCGTAGTTAAGGCAGTTTAAAACGAAAACAGCACATTTTAATTTAATTCCTTCACTATTTTATAACTTCAACTACATCAATAAATATTAATATTATAAAAAAAATGAGCGGCATTTCCTATAATCGAAATGAGTCTTCTGTTTAACTGGTGAAATTTACCAAGGAAATAGATGATAAATATTTCTAGAAACACACAGTGGTTTTAAAATATATTTCAAGTTTTAATGCATTTCCCAAGTTAACTGTATTTAGTCACAGTTCCCTTCATGTATCTTTTTCTTTTATAGGTTGATCTAAAAGAGAAAAGAATGCATGTTTTTGAAGACAATTTTAATCTGGCAAAACACCACCTTGATATTCTTTTAAAAGTGAGTTTGATATGATGAATATATGGAAGCTAACTTTCAATTTAAAAACAATTTTTTAAAGTCTGGTTTTTTCAGTTTGATGAAAAATTTGAGAAATATTTTCATACTATATTCCCCTCCTGGAAATTCATAATGCATATCAACATATCAAAGGCTTAGAGAATTCTTGTAGTAAAGAAACCTGTTCCATTTTGCTTTGCTCAATCAGTATTTCCCAAATGTTACTGATGTGGAAACTCTGTGTAAGATACATATGTATTGACGACTTAAACAAAATGAATTTTGGAAAATGGTCATCTATTCTATGGTATTTATATATATTAACAATAAAAAGAATGAATTGGCTCTTGCAGATCTAAGACTCAAAAAATAAAAAAAACAAAAGAACTTTGTTGGAGTAACAAAAGCCAGGAGATGATACCTCCAAAAAGCCTAAGGCCTACAGAAGTGCATGAAAGGTGAACAGGGTTTGTTATCAGGACTTGTTGATAAAGCTCATTTGAAAAACACAGGTTTACAAGAGATAAAATGATAATCTATATTACTTCAAACAACCACTCACTGGTATAGTAAATTATCAGGAAAATGAGGCTGTCAGAAGAATTTCCATAGTTGGTCTTTGTCATAGAAAGCAAAAATCATGTTTTTCACCAAGGATGTTATTTTGTGTGTCATGTTTGTTGGCAGCACTAAGTCAACAGCCTCATGAGACCTGATATGGTTATTTCTTACGATTAGGGGTAAAAGCAAGTGAAAAGGGTTGGCTAAACTTGGGTCTCTGGTAAAAAATGACATTAATAAAATACAAACTTTTTTTTTTTTTAAAGATTTTATTTTTTCCTTTTTCTCCCCAAAGCCCCCCGGTACATAGTTGTATATTCTTCGTTGTGGGTCCTTCTAGTTGTGGCATGCGGGACGCTGCCTCAGCGTGGTTTGATGAGCAGTGTCATGTCTGCGCCCAGGATTCGAACCAACGAAACACTGGGCCGCCTGCAGCGGAGCGTGCGAACTTAACCACTCGGCCACGGGGCCAGCCCCAAAATACAAACATTTTTATAGGTATATATACCCATTTTCGTTTGCAAATAATTATCATCACAAGCTTCTACATAAGCAATTTACTTTGGATACACAAGATTAATAGGAATGTAACTCATAAATCTATGAGTTATTCATCCCTGAGATGAACACTGGCCCTACCACAATATTTTGTCATGATATTTAAATAAAGAAATACAGAAATAATAATAATTAAAAAGTTCTGGATAATTAAAACTCACATGGTTGTATACCGAATGCCTCTTCTTGAATAATATATTTTGCATCCCATGTAAAGAATAGATAAAATTCCCAGTGTTAATACGATACCACCAACAAAACTGCCAGTATCAAATTTTGATCCTTTATTTTCTTTGGAATTAATAGTTGCTGTGACTAGAAGAAAACAAAACAAAATAAGCTTTAGCACTTTTAAAAACCATTTTAAATACGTTAAAACTTTCTGATTTTCTATATAACAATGCTCAATGGGGGATGAAGGGGAATCTAAGCATAGAAAGTTGCTCTCTAGCCTCCTTTGTGTCTAGTGACGGCCTGGCTCTAGTTTCTTCAGTTTCTCCAATACATCCCTTAAGGAAATCCCCAGGGCCTGCAACCCCAAGATCTTAAAGTGGTTCATGGTGCTGGACTTGGGTGGACTACCAAAACCTCAGAGGCAGCACGATTTGGGGAATTTTTTTCCTTATAAATCCTCTTAGGAGTTCATGCTTTAAAAAAAGGTCAGGGTAACACAGCTGTAATCTTGAAACTGGACCCAATTTGAATAAATGTTTCTAACTGAAATTTCTCGTGAATTTTGAATAAACTGGGAATTTTAAGTATTTTGATTTTATCAAGAGCCCCTGAGACATTAAAGTTAATTTTAATACACAAATTATTGTAATAGAGAAAATACACTATATGGAGTAGAAATAATATAAAAACACACAAAAGAAACCATAAAGTCTGCTATTTGTTCTGATAAATGTAATCATTAGTTTTTAAATAGAACTTCAATTTTGGATAACCTAAAAGAAAATCATCTTAAGGTTTCTGAGTTCATGGTTTCACAGGCATTCTATTTTAAACAAATGCAAAAAGTAAGGAGTGCTGAGACTCTCATACTACATATGTGATTATATCTAACACTGTTTAAAAATACCTTAATGGCACCAATGAATTAAAACCAAAGTTCACCACGATTTTGGTTTAGAAACCACGTAGACTGAGCCTGCCTAATTCCTTTCTAGAATAAGGTACAAAGAGTTAAAGGTATGAAAAATTTTCAAACCATGTAAAATAAAATTCTCTATTAGTATAAATTACTTATTCACAGATGGTTCTTATACAGTCATTATTTGGCATGATTAATTTGGAAACTCTTTTTTAAAGGGACAAGAATACTGGGTCAATTGACTCTTTTCCTAATCTCTACAACTAATTTACTTAATAGGAAGTCATTGTCTAAATTTCTGTGTTTATTTTTGCAGAATGGAATAATGATGGAAATGTGGCATTTAACAACTATTCTCAGCAGAAGAAAAACAGGTCCATTTTCATACATACTTGTTACTGATGAAGAGACAGATGTCACTGAACCATTGTGGGTGGTAGTCATCATGGAACTATTGTGGGTTGTGGTCATCGTGGATGTTGACATCTGGGATGTATTTTGTGAAACACTTGTTATTTTGGGTGTAGACTTTAAGGTGGTGGAAGTCATTTTTGTTGAGACCCCCGGTGTTGTCATTTTAGATGTCGCTACGGGTTTCAAAGTGGTGGTTGTCATATTCTTTGAAGAAAATGGAGTTGTTGATGGTTTCACAGTGCTGCTGGAAGATGCATTTATATGGCTGGAAGACACATGTGTGGTAGTCCCTGCAAGAATATCAAGAAGCATTAAAACTGGAGCTATGAGTTAGGGAATCAAGATCCCACTTCACTGTGACCTTCATGGTCACGCATAAAGAGGTCTAAACAAATAAGCGGCATGAAAGATATTTATCAGTCCATTAATACTTTGCACTATACGGCAATAAAATATCTCAAACTAGTAAAATACAGGAACCAAGCCTAGATTTACATAAAATTAGAAATTTTTGTGAAGAAATAAAAAAAATAAAACCCAGAAGATTGAGTTCCTTTAATTCAAGAACAATGTCTTAACCATTTCTGTGTCTGCACATCTTATCATACTTCATGTCACAAATATTAGTTGGATGGATGAATAAACTAATGGATATAAAAAGGGTTTTTAAAGTGAAAAGTTTAAAGTTTCTCTGCCACATCCTTTTAAAGAGTTTTGAGGACAAACAGGAGCTACATGTTTCTAAGCCCCCAGCGGATGTTTCCTTAAAACACTCCTAAAAATAAAAATAAATTTCTTTTGATTCCCATTTAGAAAGGTTTCTAAAAAAAAAAAATATATATATATATATAAAATATGCCCTATGACCAAAAGCAAACCTTTCCGTCTTAATAATATTATTTCATACTCTATCTTTGTTGTAACTCCAGAACTCAACTGACATTTACAACTAAGGGTACTTTAGTATAATTGACTGTACACTAAATTATTATAATTTAGTATACTCTGTCTAGGGAATGAAAAATTTTATATCTCTTTGCCCTTTTAATATGATGTAATTTCTTTCTGTATTTGTTTCCTGTTCTCAAAGTTTATCTGCACATTTACTAGTTTCTTATATTGCCTATATAATCCCATTTTACTCCTTATGTCCAAGTACTAAAGTGGAAAGAATTAACCACCTGGCTTGCCTTCTCCTTTCCCCCAGGGAGAGCAGAACGATGCCTTCAGGGACCCTGCCCCACCGCTGTTGTCATACACCAAGAGTGATTACTTCATATATTATCACCCTATCTTCCACAATTATTTTGGACTTTTTCTTGGAAGACTTCCAATACTTATTTTCAATTTAGCTGTAAATGTGGGTTTTAACAGCACTGCTTATCTACATATCAACTTTTACTACTCAAATTCCAATCACATTTTCTCAACTTTGAGTCTCCTTTGTGTGGTCTCTTCCACTGAATATTATCTAATTAAAAAAAGAAGACCAAAGGAATTAATACTTTTGTACTATATAGACCAATAAATTATAATTATTCAAGTAGATGATACAAATGCCATGAATTTCAACTAATCTTTTATTATTAAATTCTGAATGCTTTATATAGAGATATAAGTAATACACTTTAGCACTGAAATAATCACCTTTTATTTTAAACCAGTGAATGAATTCTATTGTAATGAAATTAAACACAGCAAAGAACCATCGTTTATATCATATCTTTAGAACAGAATGATCTTTACAGAGTAAAACAATGAACACAATGCTGCTTTGGATTCAACACACACACAGCCTACTCCCCTCTCCCTGTCATAATAAGAAATTCTTCAGAGATATTGTACAAACTCACATGGGCAAAAATAGGGAGCTGTAACAAGTTAGTTCTCCACTAAGAAAGTCCAAATGTGTTAAAGAAACCGCTGAGCAGTCAAAAATTTCTACAAATTGACAAAACAGGCAAATAAGTTTTGTATTCAACTGTCTTTCATGATGTTTAAATGTGTAAACTGCAATGCAAGGATGCTCTCTTCAAGGTCAGAACTCACATCTGGTGATCCAATGCCTCTGTCTGTAATATAAATGAATGGTCATTTGTGCACTTCTGCAAATGATACCAGCCCACCACGGAAGTCTGATGTCTTCCCCTCCTTAACTGTTCAGACACTGACTGGTGCCTCCAGGGGTGGCGCAGTGAGCACCTGCAGAGACGTCAGAAGAACAGACCATCCACGCAGGGTTTGCAAAGCGTTAAGCCCTATCTGACTTTGCCCGTCTCAGCCAGTCTCCTCCAGCCTCTGAGAAGCACAAATTGTAAAGGGGTGGGACGTGGGCAAAATGGGTCAAAGTGGTCAAAATGTACAAGCTTCCAGTTATAAAATAAATACGTCATAGGGATGTAATGTACAGCATGGTGACTATAGTTGATAATATTGTAGTGTATATTTGAAAGGTACTAAGAGAGTAGGTCTTAAAAAGTTATCACCAGAAAAAAAATTTGTAACTGTGTGGTGATGGATGTTAATTAGACTTATTGTGATCATTTTGCGATATAAACAAATACCGAATCATTATGTTGTACATCTGAAACTAATATAATGTTATATGTCAATTATATCTCAATTTTAAAAAAGTACTAAAAAAGAAATCAAAACAAGAGAAAGAAGTTGTAAGAGCCCGAAGAGGGTATGTTATTGGAGAGTGTCAGTGTGCTGTGTCCACTCGCACCAATGCCCATGGAAGAAAAGAGGAGAATGCGACTCCTCACCTTAAACCAAGCTGCAACGGCATTGAGGGAACCACGTGAAGAGCAGAACCAGTATCTCCTGGACTTGAAGGAACAGAGAGACTAGGACTTGACTCAAGCTGAAAGGTAAGTCTAAAGGTGAGATCCTGTGACTGAGCTGTCTACCTGTCAGCAGAGTTTAAAAGGCTGCACTGGGAGTAGACGCTGCTTCCCCTGACAGCAAAGGTGCTTGTCTTCCATGAACCAAATCAGGCCCCCAGGAGGAAAGCTGGCACGGGGTTGCCTTAAAAGACAGCCTCCCAAGAGTTCTGCAGAGAGGGATGAAGATGAGTAGCAGAGAGGTGGAACACCAAAGCTAGGGGCCAAGGGTGTACAGTGAGAGGGTCAGCTGGAGGAGAGGCCCCAGTGCATCAAGGGAGCCAAAGGGGGAGTCCCAGCAGGAGGATCTCCCAGGAATCCACCAAAGAGAACCACATCTGCCATCTGGAGGGCACCGATGCCAGATGGAAACATCCCAGCTGTCACCCAACTGTATTTTTCCCTTAGTCCCCTTTAGGCCTGACCCTATAAGGGTCAAAACTAGCAGAAGGGAGGGAGAGAAAGGCAGAGCAAGGAAGGAAGCCAACAATGTCAAATTTCCCACTGCAGGCATCCAAGCCCTTGAAGCAGGCCCAGGCAGGCAGAGGGGAGAAATTCCAACTTTGAATCACTGCGGAGTTTTATTAATTTGGTATTATTCTGGAAGGGAGACACACCCTACTAAATACAACTCATTCAATAAACTGGACACTCCACCACTAACACCTCAGCTAGTGTAGGTGGGAGGGTGGAGCTGCCAGAGGAATTGGGGCAGGCGACACCCAGCTGTCGATGCTTAGTGTCACGGGTTGAACTTTGTCCCCCCCCAAAAGTCACATGCTGAAGTCCTAACCCCCAGTACCTAAGGCTATGACTTTATTTAAAGACAGGATCTGTACAGAGTAATCAAGTTAAAATGAAGTCATTAGGAGGGACAGGCCTTATAAATGAGGAAATGGGGGTTAAGTAACTGGTGTCCTTATAAAATGGGGAAATTTGGAGACAGACGTACATACAGGAAGAACACCATGTGAAGACGAAGGCAGAGATCAGGATGTGCTTCCATGGGCCAAGGAACGCCCGAGACTGCCAGCAAACCACAAGAAACCAGGTGTGACGCATGGGACAGATTCTCCCTCACGGCCCTCAGGAGGAAGCGACCCTGCTGACAGTCTGCTCTTTGACTCCAGCCTCCAGAACTGAGACAGTAAATTCCTATTGTTTAAGCCACTCAGTTTGTTGTCTGTTGTTAGAGCAGCCCTAGCAGAGTAATACACTCAGGTTTATGGTTTTTTCGTTTCTAACAAAATGTGCATCTGGGCAGCTGTACAACTGGCACTTGCGAGTGGTTGTGCTGAGCTGGTTCCTTTCACAGATCTTTGAAACTAATCACTGAGACGAATTCAGTCAGTCAATACTTGTCAAACCACTCTCAAAACTTGTTTAGATAAAACTGGAGATCATCTATAGATTTCAGCGAGAACTAAGAGTTTCTTGACCATAACTCCTGGTTTCAACTAACATAGTTACAGGAAAATGAAGTGAGGGGCTGTACTAACGGCCTCCATGCACCGTCCTTCCCAGCAGCTTGCAGTGTTCAGGAGGAAAAGAAGAACGAGACAAAGAATGTACATACCAATATGCAGGATGTTTTGTCACTGCTGTAAAAATGCTCAAGATGGTCCAGCCAGCTCTCCATTGCTGTCCTGTGGTAAGAGAACTACCCCTCGAACACAATTTTCCTATGCTAGAACGAGAGCTCCATTTACTGAGCTCCTGTCTTTACCAAGTGCTGGCGAGGTAGGCACGGTGGATACAAGCTCAAGGTCCAGATCACCTCAGCCATTTAACTTGCTGGGTTACCTTAGACAAGTTACTTAACCTCTCTGAGACTCACTCTCCTTCGTCATCTATGAAAAGGGATATCACAGGCTTTGGGAGAATTACCTGAGAAAACTTGTGCTGAGCACTTAGCACAGTGCCACTATAGAACGCCTACTCTTTGTTTTAGCATTTGTTTTATTAAATATATCTCCCCTGAACAGGCTGAGGAGCAGGCACTGTCAGAGCTCCTATTTTCCAGATTATCATCACTGCCACCTGAATAACATCACATTGAAGAGGATGCTCTTTTTTTTTTTAAGATTTTATTTTTTGTTTTTCTCCCCAAAGCCCACCAGTACATAGTTGTATATTTTTACTTGTGGGTCCTTCTAGTTGTGGCATGTAGGACGCTGCCTCAGTGAGGCCTGATGAGCGGTACCATGTCCGCTCCCAAGATCCAAACCAGCCAATCCCTGGGCCACCAAAACGGAGCAGGCGAACTTAACCATTAGGCCACGGGGCTGGGCCTGAAGAGGATGCTCTTGCAGGTATTTTCAGTTCATCGATGTAAATATCCCAAAAGAAAAAAAGCGATGCCCCAGGACTTTTGCTATTAACCTCAGCTGGCCACCTTCCTATCACAGCAGGACCAAGGACATTATGAAGCAGCCTGCTTTCTCTAGTACCAAGGAAAGTACTCACCCTCTTCAAAGTCTGGGTTCGTTCCAACTATCTTTGTATAACTGCTCTGTTGAAATAACTTTCCTTACTCCTATAACCTTGAATCCAAAAATATCCAAGTGCCATTTTTTCCTTTAACCTAAATATTTCAAAGGGTGACAATTTGTTTTCACAAGGGCAAATACACACTTAAACCAGAATTGAAAATACACATCAATTTTTTAAAATCTCAGTTATTTTTAAATAGGATGCCAGTAGCTTTTCATTTCCTGTTATAGTTGTCAAAAATACTGAGCAATTTAAGGCATGGACCATATATTTCTGGTGCCACCGAGTTATTTTGAGGGGTCTGTGATTCTAAGAATAGTCTGTAGCTTGAGCAAATTAAAGAATAGCTAATCTTGTGTTTAACTCTGGGAATATTTTTAAACACTGAGAACCTCTTTCCTATAAAGAAACTAAACATCAGCGTAATCCCAGAAATATTCATTCTTTAGAAAGCAAAGAGGCCTTTCCTCATTGCACAAAGTCAACAGAGTCATGCCAAAATTTCTTCTGAATTCAAATTACCTAAGGACCAAAAGTCTACAGAATTGAAAAATCTAGATTACAGAAAGTCTATCTTAAAAGTTACCTTTTAAAAAATCTAGATTAAAAAAGAATATAAAACTGGGCTTTTTAAAAAAGTACCGTCATCAACAAAAACTGTCCATTTTCTGAAAATCAAATATATTTTAAAAGTTCCTAAATTTCTAAATTCAAAAATTAAAATTTCAAAAAGGAAAAATAGCTGTATATATGTATACACAGGAAAATAACAACTGGAGTGTTTTAAATAAGTTACAGCATAAGTGTAATAAATTTTATGTCCATGTTTTAGTTATACCATCTTTCGCTCAACCTAGATCTTTTATTAATATAAACAGGCAAGAAGTGAAAGAGGCACTTTCAGTCGAAGTAATTATCTGCCATAAGGACAGCGAGAAGTTACAACTGTGCGACGCAGTCCAGGTTTGTTTAAGGAGATTCGGTCTGAAAGGTGCTCCTGTTCCTCCCCAGAGCGGCATGGAGAGCAGCTGAGCCGGAGCCCAGCGTCCGAAAAGCAGCATGGAGTTCCAAGGCAGTTGATGCCGAGACCAGGCCTGCGCTGGCTGGGGCTGTTAGACCAAGTCTAGGCTTGGTTATGCTTTTGCCCTAGGCCTCGCGCATTCTATTCCATTACCACAGACTCAATCCACAACTAGTAACCCGGGCTAATTACAAGAAAGGCATGAATCACAGTCATGAGGGCATCAGGCAAGACTGATAGTTTCCCTGTCCTGCTCAAAACCTTCCAAGCCTCTCACCTGGCACTCTCCAAGCAACGGAATTCACTCTACCCGCTCTTGTTCCCCAACACACTCCAGTCAGCCTGGCTTCATGCTGCCCAGGAACCAGCCATGCTCACTCCTCCCAGCACCTGTTTAGTACCTACTCTGCACCAAGAACTACGCTAACAGGCTCTGCAGACACAGAAAAGATGCAATCCTTACTTGCAAGGAGTTCGTGGTGTAGTAAGGAAGACGAGGAGACAACACCGTTACAATACGGTGACTCAGAGGCCAATTCCGTTTCGCCACCTCCTCGGGCATCTCCCCTTTTACCGAACACCTATTTTTCATTTTTCTAAGTTCTTAATTGTATTATTATTATTACTATTAAAAATTAAGATATCTTGTTTTATCTTTTCAGTGGAATTAGCTGGATTATTAATTGCAAGAACTACATGATGTATTTTCATTTTACTCTATGAAATTGCCAGGCACAGTTTTGGGAGAACTTGATCATTTCTAGCATGTGCTCCAAACTGTGCAGGGAATGAGACGGAAGACCCGAAAGCTGTCTGACTCTTCACCAAGACAGACAAGGCCCCCATCCCCACTGCTGCCCAGTCTTCGCCACTCCCTTCTGCCCAGCAGACCTGTCTCCTCCCCTTCCCCCCGGCCTGCAGTGCATTTCTGCTTCTGTTGCTTTGTTGTATTGCTTCCTCTGTCTGGAATGCTTCCCACCCATTCTCAGCCTGGTGAGATTCTATTAAATGTTAAGATACAGAAAAGGTGAAAGTATTAAAAGTGAAAGTACAGAAAAAGTTATACAATTACTAATCAGAAAAAAGGGATGAATGCTTTTGGTTCAAGATGGCGATATAGGAAGATCCTAAACTCACCTCTACCCACACACACACAGAATCTACAGCTACATTTGGCACAATTTCCTCTGAAAAAAAAAACTCCCCAAAACTAGCTGAACGACTCCTACACATCAAGCAAATGAGGAAAAACCTACAGTGAAGAGGGTAGGAGAGGCTGAGACACAATCTCGCCATAAATTCCACCTCCGGTGCAGCAACCCACAATTGGGAAGCAACTCAAACCCTGGAGCTTCTCGCTGAGGAGCGAACTCCACATTGGGCACCCCGACTGTTAAGACCTCATCTAAGAGACAAGCCCCCCAGACATCTAGCTTTGAAAGCCAATGAGCTTGCATCCACGAGAGCCACAAGGCTATAGTGACTGAGAAATGGCTCTTAAAGGGCTTGCATGATTGGACAAACTCACCCCAAGGACCAGCACAGAGGCAGTCAACTGAGAGGCACCCAGTCTTTACGTGAAAGAGGCTCATTTACTAATCTTAAAGCACTGGCCTGAGTGGCAGGCATCTAATTTAACACACATCTGGGGTTCTACCGGGGTCCTCTCTGGGGACAGAAGCTGGAGGGCACCATCTTTGTGCTCTCCTTCTGCCTCCCTCCAGCTCACTGCTATCTCCTGGAAAGGAGCTTGTACCCTCCTCTGGCACCCTGGTTTTTGTGGCTGCCACCAGAGGACACCGCTAGATCGCCTGGCTCTGTTGGCCAGCAGGGCATATGCTCACGGGTCCCACAGGACTATAACCAATGGAGAAAGAGCTCTTATCCAGCTACCACACCCAGGGCAGAGCAAGAGGCAACAGTCTGAGGAGCCCAGTTTTTCTGTGAAAGAGGCCTATTAGTTTATCTTCATAGCTGCGGCCTGAGGGGCAGGCTGTGTGTATTAAACACATCTAAGGGCCTCTTTTCCCGAGACTTCCGAGGGGAGGTGCTACTTTGTACTCTCTCTCTGCTGTGCTTCAGAGTGCCAGCATATCCCAGAGCGGACCTTTTACATTCATCTGGTGCCCTAATTTTCGTGCTGCTACCCAGGGGGTGCCTGCCCCTTGACTGCCTGGCTCTGATGGCCAGGGGATCTTGTATTCCTGAGTCCCATGGGACTGTAACAAATGGAGAGACAGTTTTGGTCAGCTGCCATCCCGCGGGAACTGCGCAGACAGCAGACTGGAGCACACCCCTAGACTTTCTGTAAAAGAGGCCTGTTTTTGCTTGTTCAGGAGCGTCAGCCTGAGGGGCAGGCTTCTGGTTTGACACACATCTAGAGGCTACGGAGATGCTTTCAGGGAATGCAGGCTGGAGCGGGGTGGGCCATCTTTGCATTCTCCCTCTGCCTCACTCCAGGTCACCGGTATCTCCTAGAAAGGAGCCCGTACAATTGTCTGGCACCCTGATTTTTGTGACTGCCACGCAGGGGTCATCTCTAGACTGCCTGCCTCTGGAGACCAGCAGGACTCAGGCTTGTGGTCCCACAGGACTGTATATATTTGCATACTTTAAAAGCTGTTGCCTGAGGGGCGGACTTCCACTCAGCCTGAATCTAGGTGCTGAATGAGATCCTCCCCCACACTGACAAGTCTTGGCACACCTGCCACTACTGGGAACCATTAAAAATAAAACAGACTGCTTAACAGTCACAAAAGTTTGAGAGACAACCAAGCGCTAGAGCAGGGGTGAATGATAAGGTCCATCCCCTACACTTGGCAACTCCTTCGAGACTGGGAGAGGTGGCTGTTTTATCTAATGCATAGAAACCAACAGAGAGAGTCAACAAAGGAATATAGTCCAAACAAAAGAACAAGATAAACTCTCAGAAAACCTCCCTAATGAAACAGAAACAAGTAATTTATCTGATAAAGAGAACAAAATAATGGTCATAAAGATGCTCACCTGACACAGGAAAAGAATGGATAAACATAGTGAGAACTTCAAAAAAGAGATAGAAAATTTAAGAAAGTACTGACGAGATTGTCACATATTGACGTACGTGGGGTAACTATTTGAATTCAAAACTGGTTTGTTTTGAACTAACAAGACCGACTTATGGCCCACCACACATACACTGTACATCTGCTGAACATTAAACTGAAGAATGCATTCTCTTAAGATAAGAACGCAGACTTGCCCTCCTACACCCTATTGGTAACACCCAGATTAGTCCCTTTCCTGACATCAGGGTCATGTTGACCTGCTAATTTGCAACTGAATACCACTTTGAAATTTTGATGGAAATATATCCTTGGTGTGTTTAATGTATGTTCTCTGTTCTAAAAAGATATAAGACTGTACTGAAACCTCTGCTTCCCTAGAACACCTTCTCAGGCCTTCCTCGGTTATAATCCTCACTCTGGCTCATAATAAACTCACTCCAATTTTGATTTGTAGGTTGGTTATGGATTATTTGTGTTAACATTTCCAAACAGAAATCACAGAGCTGAAGAAGAACTGAACTGAAAAATACACAAGAGGGGTTCAACAGTGGACTAGACAAAGCAGAAGAAAGGATCAGAGAACTCAAAAACAGCACAGTGGAACTCGCCCAATGAGAGAAGCAAAAAGAAAAAAAAAAAGTGAAGATACCTTAAGGGTCTTATGGGACAACATTAGGCAGATCAACACTTGCATTACAGGGGTCCCAGACGGACAAGAGAAAAAGGGGCAGAAAATTTACTGGAAGAAATAACGGCTGAAAACTTCCCCAACCTGGAGAAGGACAGATGTCCAGATCCAAAAACCCTAATGAGTTCCAAATAAGATGAATGCAGAGAGACCCACACCAAGACACATTATAATTAAAATATCAAAAGTTAAAGACAGGAAAAAATCTTAAAAGCAAGAGAAAAACAACGTACTATGTACAAGGTGAGAAATAAAAATGGCAAGTAATAGGATATATTAGAGTATATGAGGAAGCCATTTGGTGTAAACCTAATTTGGCCTGACCTTGTCTTTCTAAAAGGACCTGACCGTGGCCGTTGAGCATGCACTGTATATCTGCTTTAGATATTCCCTATGACAAGAACAAAGGCCCTTGAGATAAAGGTGCAACTTCCCTCCCCCTCCCAACATTGGCATTTCCTTAAGGATTAAGCATCTTTCCTTAGGCTAGGAACTGATTGCTGGGCTCACCTGTGACCACCCAGCTTGAGACAATAGACTTGCCTCCTGTTACGCCCACCGAGATAGCAGACCCACTACCTGCTGTGTCCATCAAGCTCTGTGCCAACAGGGCAATCTTATGACTATTGTGGGAGGGACATTTCAATCATTTGTAAAACATCCTGTTTGGGGGTATATAACCAGTCTGTACACCTCACTTCTTTGGTGCCCTTTCTTCCTTCAGGAAGAAAGGCCCCAGGCCATGGTCCTCAGATTTTAGCTCAGAATAAACTCTCCCAAATTTTCATTCATAGATTGGTTATGGATTATTTTTGTCAACAAAGGGAACCCCCATAAAACTATCAGCAGATTTTTCAGCAGAAACTTTGCAGGCCAGAAGGGAGTGGGATGATATATTCAAAGAGCTGAAAGGAAAAAACTTCCAACCAAGAATACCCCTTCTGGACAAGTTGTCACTCAGAATTGAAGGAAAGATAAAATACTTTCCAGAAAAGTAAAAGCTAAAGGAGTTTATCACCACTAGACTGGCCTTACAAGAAATGCTAAAGAGACTTCTTTAAGCTGAAATGAAAAGGTGCTGATTAGTAACAGGAAAACATATGAACTAATAATCTCACTAGTAAAGGTAAAATTCAGAATAATCTAACCTTGTAAAATTGGTGGATTAATCACTCCTAGAGCTTAAAGATAAAAGTAGTAAAATAACTGAAACTACAATAATTAGTTGAGGAACACACAGGATGAAAAGATGTAAACGTGACATCAAAAACATAAAATGTGAGAGTGGGGGAGAGTAAAAACACAGAGCTTTAGAATACATTCAAACTTAAATTGTTATCAACTTAAAATAGACTTATAAATATAAGGTTTTATATGTAAGCCTCATGGTAAACACAAAGCAAAAACCTGTAGTAGATACACAAAAGGTAAAGGAATCTAAGCATACCACTAAAGAAGGTCATCAAACCACAAAGAGAGTAAGAGGAGAAAGGAACAGAGGAACTACAAAACAGCCAGAAAACAACAAAATGGCAAAAAATCCATACCTATCAATAATTGGCATATTATTTGGTACCAATAATTAAATGTAAATAGATTAAATTCTCCAATCAAAAGACACAGAGTGGCTGAATGGATAAGAAAAACAAGACCAATCTATATGATGCCTACAAGAGATTCACTTCAGATATAAGGACACACGACACACTGAAAGTAAAGGGATGGAAAAAGGTATTCCATACAAATGGAAACCAAAAGAAAGCTAGGGTAGCTATATTTATATCAGACAAAATAGATGTTAAAATAAAGACTGTGATAAGAGACAAAGAACGGCATTACATAATGATAAAGGGGTCCAATCCAACAAGAGGATATAACATTTGTAAAATTTATGCAACCAACATAAGAGCAGCTAAATATACAAAGCAAATATTAACAGACCTAAAGGGAGAAATAGACAGCAATACAGTAATAGTAAGAGACTTTAATACCCCACTTACAATGAATAGATAGATCATCAGGACAGAAAATCAATAAGGAAACATAGGTCTTAAATGATATGTTAGATCAGATGAACTTAACAGATATATACAGAACATTTATTCCAAAAGCAACAGAATACACATTCTTCTGAGGTGCACATGGAACATTCTCCAGAATAGACATATGTTAGGCCTCGAAACAAGTGTTACAAATTTATGAAGCTTGAAATCATATCAAGCATCTTTTCCAAACACAATGGTATGAAACCAGTAATCAATTATAAGAAGAAAACTGGAAAATTCACAAATATGTGGAGATTAAATAACACTCTACTGAACAACCAATGGGTCAATGAAGAAATAAAAAAATACCTTGAGACAAATCAAAACGGAAATACAATATATCAAAACTTATGGATTGCAGGCAAAAGCAGTCCCAAGAGGGAAATTCATAGTGATAATTGCCTATGTCAAGAAATGGAAAAATCTCAAATAAACAATCTAAGTTTACACCTCAAGAAACTAGAAAAAGAAGAACAAATGAAGCCCAAAGTTAGCAGGAGGAAGAAAATAACAAAGATCAGAGCAGAAATAAACGAATTAGAGACTAAAAAACAGAAAAGATCAATGAAACGAAGAGCTGGTTCTTGGAAAAGATACACAAAATTGACAAACCTTTAGCTAGACTCACCAAGAAAAAAGGCCTTAAATAAATAAAATCAGAAATGAAAGAGGAGGGACCAGCCCCATGGCATAGTGGTTAAGTTCACATGTTCTGTTTTGGGAGCTGGGGGTTCACCAGTTTGGGACAAGACAAGGATGCACACTTTCACCACTTTTATTCAGCACAGTATTGGAAGTCACAGCCAGAGTAATTAGGCAAGAAAAAGAAATAAAATGCATACAAATTGGGGAGGAAGTAGTAAGTCTACTTGCAGATGACATATTATATATAGAAAACTCTAAAGATTCCACCAGAAACCTGTTAGAACTAATAAATTCAGTAAAGTTGCAGGATACAAAATCAACATACAGGCATACCTTGGCGCTATTGTGGGTTAGGTTCCAGACCACCACAAGAAAGCGAGTATCATATTAAGCAAGTCACATGAATTTTTTGGTTTCCCAGTGCATACAGAGTTATGTTTACACTATATTGTAGTCTACTGAGTGTGTAATAGCATTATGTCTAAACAATGTACATACCATAATTAAAAAATACTTCATTACTAAAAAATGCTAACCATCATCTGAGCCTTCAGCAAATCATAAATTTTTTGCTGATGGAAAGTCTTGTTAAAAAACACAATATCTGCAAAGTGCAATAAAGTGAAGCACAATAAAACAAGTAAGTATGCCTGTACAAAAATCTGCTGTGTTTCTACACATTAATAATGAACTATCAGAAAAAGAAATTAAGAAAACAATCCCCTTTACAAGTGAACCAAAAAGAATAAAATACCTAGGAATAAATTTAACCAAGGAAGTGAAAGACCTGTATACTGAAAACTATAAGATGCTGATGAAAGAAATTAAAGACACAAGTAAATGTGAAGATATTCATGTTCATGGACTGGGAGAATTAATATCGTTAAAATGTCCATCTACCCAAAGCAATGTACAGATTTAATGCAATCCCTATCAAAATTCCAACAGAATTTTTCACAAAAATTAGAACAATCCTAAAATTTGTAAGGAACCACAAAAGACCCCAAATAGCCAAAGCAATTTTGAGAAAGAAAAACAAAGTTGAAGGCATCATGTTTCCTGAATTTAAACTATACTATAAAGTTACAGTAATCCAAACAGTATGGTACTGGCATAAAAACAGACACACAGATCCATGGAATAGAAGAGAGTGCCCAGAATAAACCACATATATATGGTCAATTAATTTATGACAAAGGAGCCAAGAATATACAATGGGGAAAGGACAGTCTCTTCAATAAATGGTGTTGGGAAAACTGGACAGCCACATGCAAAAAGATGAAACTGGGCTACTGTCTTATAGCATACACAAAAATTAACTTGAAATGGATTAAAAACTTGAGTGTGGTTAACATAAAACCTGAAACTATAAAACTCCTAGAAGGAAACGTAGATAGTAAGCTCCTTGACATCCACCTTGGCTATGCTTTTTTGGATCTAACATCAAAAGGAAGGGCAATAAAAACAAACAAACAAAAAAACAAGTGGAACTATATCAAACTAAAAAGCTTCTGCACAACAAAGAAAATCATTAGCAAAATGAAAAAGCAACATACTGAATGGGAGAAAATATTTGCAAATCATATATCTATTGAGGGGTTAATATCCAAATTATATAAAGAAGTCATGCAACTCAATAGCAAAAAAAACCCAACAGTCGAATTAAAAAATGGGCAGAGGATCTAAATAGACATTTTTCCAAAGAAGACACACAGATGGCCAACAAGTACATGAAAAGATGCTCGACATGACTAATCATCAGGAAAATGCAAATCAAAACCACAATGAGTATCACCCCACACCTGTCAGAATGGCTATTATCAGAAAGATGAGACATGACTAGTGTTGGCAAGGATGTAAACGGAATTCCTACTAGTGGTGGGGTTGCAAATTGGTGCAGCTACTATGGAAACAGTATGGAGGCTCCTCAAAAAATTATAAATAGAACTACCATATGATCCAGCAATTCTCCTTCTGGGTATTTATTCAAAGAGAATGAAAACACTAACTCGAAAAGATGTATGCACCCTCATGTTCACTGCAGCATTATTTACAATAGTCAAGATAAAGAAACAACCTAGTGTCCATTGATGATTGAGTGGATAAAGAAGTTGTGGTATACATACACAATAGAATATTATTCAGCCATAAAAATGAAAGAAATCCTGCCATTTGCAACAACATGGATGGACCCTGAGGGCATTATGTTAAGTGAAATAAAACAGACAGAGAAAGACAAATACTGTATGATCTCACTTATATGTGGAATTTAAAAAGACAAACACACAAACTGAGCTCACAGACACAGAGACTAGACTAGTGGTTGCTAGAAGCAGGGGGTGGCTGAAATGGGGATGGAAGGGGAGGAATGAAATCGATGAAGGGGATCAAAATGTACCAACTTCCAGTTACAAAATAATAAGTCATGAGGATGTAATGGATAGCATGGTGACTATAGTTAATAATACTGTATTGTATATTTGAATGTTGCTAAGAGTAATCTTCAAAGTTCTCATCACAAGAAAAAAAATTTGTAACTGTGTGGTGACAGATGTTAACTAGACTTGTGGTGATCATTTCACAATATATACAAATATTGAATCACTATGTGGTGTACCTGAAACTAATACGTCAATTACACCTCAATAAAAAAAGGAAATACCTTTGTATATTTTAAAGTTAAGTTTTATGCAGCATGTTTATGTAATAAATTAAAACAAAAAATTAAAACATACTCCTCTCCCAACCAATTTTGCCACTTAAAAACATGCTTAAGATTATAATCCAGTAGTTTTTTTCTGAGGCTTCTTATATGTTCAAGTCCAGAAAAGCTACAAATGAGGGCAGAAATCAGTTGTAATAATTTAAAGGAATAATTAATAAGTACCTGCCATGAATAAACAAAACAAAACAAAAAGATAAGACAACAATAATACGAGCCAGATTACACTTGTAAATAAAGTTTTACTGGAACACAGCCACTCATTGGTTTACACATTGTCTATGGCTGCTGTCGTGAAATGACAGCATTGAGCAGAGCTGCTACAGAGACCATATGGCCCCCAAAGCCAAAAATACTTACTATCTGGCCCTTCACAGAAAAAGTTTGCTGGCTCTTGATAAAAGTTGTTGGTTTGTTAAAATGTGTTAATTATTTGTAAAGGTTCCTGTGAGAATCAAACACATAAAAATTACACACTACCAGATTCTTCTCCAACAGAAGAATTTGTGGTTTCACATCATGAAGTATTATTACAATAATTGTAGCCTAGAAAACACTCACCTTGGCCATAAACTTTCTTCTTGGGAAAGTACTCACAGCACATGGAGCTCAGAGCTATACAACTCCCTGATAGTCCCTCCAAGATAAACTAGTTGCAAAATGTACTTGCAGGCCTCTAGGTGGGGAGACTTACTGTATGGCAGTGGTTCTCAGCCCCAGCTGCACTTTAGAGTCACCCGGGCCAGGTGCCACCCGGACATTCTTATCTAATTGCTCCGGGGTGGAGCCGAGGTGATTCTAACATGCAGCTAGCGTTGAGAACATTGCTGTATAGGATTATTATAGTAAGCCAATTTATAAATCAGGAAGCATCTACCAGAAGTGATTACTTTGGTTTTAAAAACATTTATTTGCTGCTGTTCATTCTGGCAGAATCAGTTATATACTATGACCATTCTAGGATAATGATGACAAAATGATGCCATCTACCTAAAAGAGAGTGCTCAGGTATTTATTCTAACAGGAAGCATGCATCCAATTCCTCCCAAAGGGTACAAAATTTTGAAGAAACAATTTCAACAGAAAGGGAGAAGAGTGAGGATGGAGCAAGAGACATACGCCTACTACACTCAATTGCAAATTACTGTCTGAAGCATCAAGAGATCTCATCCAACCCTGGCCCTTGCATTAGTACTAAGTAAGACACAGGGGTTTTTTTTGAGCACCTCCAGCAATTTAGCCCATAATGTCATTCCTAACCAGAGGCAAAGGCTAAATAAAAAAGGTCATACAATCTGTAAACCTTCTGTATTGTTCCTGGTAGAGTTTTCCCATAAAGTGGTACAGGCGACAAGAGTAGTCAAGAGAGGAGTAATGGTGCTTAATGTCTATGTACTCTTGGAGTAAAACATTCATTTGAAAGGCCTTGTAAGAAATGCGCATATATTTTAGATGGAATCTATATAGTAAAACTAAATATAATTTAGGGAGGGTAAAGGGGTTGCCCTTTTAAAAAATGGGATACACAGTGATCCAAAACCAACCACTTCCGTAGAAATGATAAAGGTAAATAAGTTAGAAAGGATCAGCGTCTCCGTTTGGAGTGGCCGTGGAGTTGCGACATCTTCCCTGGGAGATCTAGTTAGCTCAAGCTTAACAAACAGGAGTTCAATATGACGGAGAGTTTTTAGATCCAGAGCCTTGTCTAAGAACAACGTGGGATCCAGAGCATATTAGTTTTCTATTGCTGTGTAACAAATTACCACTAACTTAGAAGCTTAAAACACCACTGCTTCTTAGCTCCCAGTTGTGGAGGTCAGAAATATGGACTCTCTCTGCTCTGTGCTCCCAAGATTGCCTGCATTCACCTGGCTCCCTCCATCTCCAAAGCCAGCAAGAGCATGGCCTTCTTACGCTTCAAATCTCTCTGATCCCCTCTTCTGCAACCACCCAGAGAAACCTCTTTGCTTTTGAAAGGCTCATATGATTATGTTAGGCCCACCTGATTATCTTAAGCTCAACTGATTAATGACCTTAGTCGGTTTTTACAATCAGTTTTACATCTGCAAAATCCCTTTTGCCAGGTAAGATAACATAACCACAGGAATGATGTCTCCTCATATTCACAAGGGAGGGAATTCTACAAAGGGTGAGGGTCACTGAGGTGGGGTCGGGTAGGGGTCATCTTAGAATTCTGCCTACCACAGAGTTTTGGGTGAAGTTGATCTTGCTTTGTAAATCTGAGAAGACTAAATTCCCAGCCATCAAATGGAAGAGAGCATGAGCAACCTCTCACTAAATTCAAAGGCTGAAGTCAAGAAAACAGAATTGGCCACCACCCATAGGCAAGCTAAAGTTCTCCTATTCGGATTTATTGAACATACTCTTTCTTTTTTTTGGAGGTTATGAAAATTTTCCAGTAGGTTTCCAACTTAATAAGAGGCATGTTTCCTCACGTCCTGAATACTTACTTATTAGCTAGCTAGAGCTAATTCTGAAACCAGGGTTAATCATGTCCCTTGTGTACCTGGACGCAGAATTAATCCAATGGTGCGAGGCAAGAGTATCCTTCTCAAGGCCCCAGGGGGGAAGTTTTACATGGTCTTCTAGCAACAAATCACCAAGAGAATTAGAGAGTCCCCTCATCCACCATCTTTTAACTTCAACTCCCCAGGGCAATGGTGTGCCCACTCTGTGAGACAATAGTCTCTTTTTAAGCATTCTTTTTTTTTTTTTCCTGCTTTATCTTCCCAAACCCGCCCCATTCCCCCGCCACTCCCCACTACATAGTTGTATATCTTAGTTGCAGGTCCTTCTAGTTGTGGGATATGGGACGCTGCCTCAACGTGGCCTGATGAGCAGCACCATGTCCATGCCCAGGATCCGAACCCTGGGCCGCCGCAGCGAAGCACACGAACTTAACCACTCAGCCACGGAGCCAGCCCCTAAGCATTCTTTTAACTACTTTTCTCATGCAGTATATTCCATACCAGCATCACCCTCCCTTGAAGATGTAAACATTAGAGTGGGCCCCATGGTGCTCTACTAGAAGAACAATGAGATAACTGATTTAGAAAAAGATTTATTAATCTAAAAAGAGAATTCAATTTATGTATTTACAAAAAGAAATTATTGGTATAGATTAGAAGCATTAGGTATAAAGAGTAGGGGGTAGTTTTGCCGGCATTTCTACCTTGGAGGGAGCATTATCAATTCTATCCATCAGCTTTTCACCATTTTCTACCATGCTTGGAATGGCTTTTCTGGATTAGGCAGAAAATGAACTGTTTCTCCCATGAGTCTATGAATCATGTCATCTGCAAACAGTGAGAATTTTAATTCTTCCTTTCCAATTTAGATACCTTTTACTTCTTTTTCTTGCCTAATTGCTCTGGCCAAAACCTCAAGTACTATGCTGAATAGGAGTGGCAAGAGTGGGCACCCTTGTCTTGTTCCTGTTCTCAGAGGGATGGCTTTCCACTTTTCACTGTTAAGTATGATGTTGGCTGTGGGTTTGTCATATATGGCCTTTACTATGTTGAAGTACTTTCCTTCTACACTCATTTTATGGAGAGTTTTTATCATAAACGGATGTTAGGTCTTGTCAAATGCTTTCTGTGTGTCTACTGAGATGATCATGTGGTTTTTATTCCTCATTTTGTTAGGTGGTGTATCACATCGATTGATTTGTGGAAGTTGAACCATCCCTGCATCCCTGGTATAAATCCCACTTGATCATGGTGTATGATCCTTTTAATGTATTGCTGTATTCAAATTGCCAATATTTCGTTGAGGATTTTGACAGCTATGTTCATCAGCAATATGGGCCTGTAATTCTCCTTCTTTTTGTTGTCCTTGCCTGGTTTTGGGATCAGGGTGATGTCGGCTCATAGAATGAGTTAGGAAGTGTTCCATCTTCTTCAACTTTTTGAAATAGTTTGAGAAAGATAGGTATTAACTCTTTTTTGAATGTTTGGTAGAATTCTCCAGAGAAGCCATCTGGTCCTGGCTTTTGTTTTTTGGAAGGTTTTTGATTACTGTTTCAATCTCTTTGCCTGTGATTGGTCTATACAGATTCTCTATTCTTGATTCAGTTTTGGGAGGTTGTATGAGTCTAAGAATTTATCCGTTTCTTCTAGGTTATCCAATTTGTTGGCATATAGTTTCTCATAGTAAAGAATGGCTTTTATATAGAAACATGCACATACATATTATATGTGCACTACATATAAATATGCACTAAGACACTGTCTTGGAAACCATGATGTACATTCTCTGTTAGTCCCTCCAGATTCCCTCTCTACCCTCATATTCTCTGCTCTCTGCCCTGAGAGGGGACCTTTATGAGTTGTACTGATGGGCTCCCTTGCCCCACTAGGCTTCTGGTTTGGTTTGGCCAAAGGGAAAGCATCATTTGTTAAGGCTTTATATTCCTTCCTATTCTTACTAGCCTAACTAATTTGATGGAAAGGACAGTGTCTTTTGCTGTTTGGGGACAGATCTGACCTGGAATGAGCTCACAAAGCTGAGCCCAGTCCTGTGTGCTCTATAGCTATCTGCCTGCCTCACGCATATTTACTTAACAAATGCTTAAACACTACTCATTCTGAGCCAGACACTTTTCTAAATATTTTATAAATATTGACAATTTTCATAACTACCCTAAGAGGCAGATGCTACGGTCATCGCCATTTTACAGATGAAACTGAGACACAGAAAGGTTGAGTAACTTGAGCACAAACTAGTTAAGAGAAGGAGCCAGGATTTGAACTTAGGCAGTTTGGCTCAAGAGTCTCTCTTCTTCATCACTACGTTAGGCTACCAGTCATGAAAAGCAGTACCAACAAATCAAAAAGCTTTTGGCTGGGATGGGTGAGTGATTCTGTCATTGCCCCACTATCAACCTTCAACATGTTGCTGCTAAGAATAAGCTAGTAAATAGATTTTAGGCAGAAAAAAACACAACAGAAACATTCTCAGAATTACTCTAAGTATCTAATAAACCTCAGCTGGGTACGTACCAAAAACTTTTGATGTTCCATGTTCTAGAAATCTACATACAAGAAATACTACCAGTCTGTCTCCATAGTGAAATCCACATGAAACAATAACACTTATCATACCCTGAAATATCATTTCATTCTGCCAGGAGGGCTAAGTGTGTGAGAAAACATGTCTGAGACATTTTGAAATAACATTATTAGAGCTATATTTACAAGCTCAAAAGGCTGTGCAGGTGGTGCTGTCACTCAGTTGCAGAAGATTTATGGTCTAAACATGGAGAATAAGCATGTGTAATGTGCAGCTGCCACATAAGAATTTGGTCATTAACGAGCTCAAAGCACCACAACAAAGAGAGATTCAGTCAGCAAAAAAACCGTCTGCTCAAATGTCAGCAAAAACAAATCCCTAGAGATGACAACTGTACAGTTCAGTATCCACCGGTAAATATTTTAATTCCCTGTGTAAAGGCATTAGAAAATTGAATATTTAATACTGAACACTTTTCCTTGCAAGACAAAAGAAAAACGTGAACTTTGCAATTACTAAAAAATACGTACTTGCTTAAATACTAGAAATGATTCTAGAATCAAGATCCTAGTAATCTGTGGGAGTAGCAAGAAAATATTGAAACTCTGCTGTGTGCCAGTCACTATACTGGGTGATTTTCATATTTTTAATTTTTTAAAAATCTCATGTGATCTGTATAGCACTGAGAAGTGGGTTGGCTCCCAGCAATTTACAGATGAGAAAACTGTGATTCAGAAAGTTAAGTAAATACCTCAAATTGCTGTCATATATGGTAGTGAGCAGACCTAAGACAGGTCACTGGCCTCCTCTGAGCCTGGTGATCTTTTCACTGCTCTGGCTCATTGTTTGCTGATGAAAATCCACCTGTATCCCAGAGCCTACTATATTTACTTTAGCTATTAATTTTACCACTATCTTCACCGCACTAACACCATCAATAAACAAATGTATATTTTTCACACCAAAAGTCGAAGCTAAAATAAGAGCTTCTCAGATTTTTCAAAATTTAAATTTAAAAATCAAGAGCCTCTCATTTTTGTTAGGCAATACTGAAGACATATAAAAAGGTAAAAGAGTAATACAAACATCTATGTTCTTACCATTCTGATTAAGAAATAAAACTTTGCCAATTGAGAAATCCCCAAAAGGTGTCTCCTCAATTGCAGTCCCGTCAGAGTAGCCACTATCCTGAATTTATCAAAGATTTCTTTATATTTCTACTTCACATTATTTCTAAGCAAAAAAAGACTTTTTTCATAGGCTTAAATTTTATATAACTAGCATCATGTTATAGGTATTTTTCTGGTCTTGCTTTTTGTACTCAACATTATGTTAATGAATTTCATTCATGTTGCCCTCTATACCTCTAGTTCGTTCACTTCATAATATCTAAATTTTTTTTATTCTGAGAGATTATGTTTTAAAATGCTTTCTGTTTCTGTGAGTCCTATTATATGCAATGACTAACTCCAATATCTTTCTGAATAATCTACCAGAACACAGCTGAAAGGCAAAACACGTTTGCACACATTCAGGCTCTTTAGTTAAAAGATCTCTCACTCAGAACCCATCAATTACTGACCCAACAATCCCACTTCTAGGAATCTAGCTAAATCCTAGCTCAAGCTGGTAAAGGAGTGCATGTGTGTTCACTGCAGTACTGTCTAGAAGAGTAAAAATATCCACAAATACAGACATGGCTAAGGAAATTACAGTACATTCATACCATGAACCATAACACAAACATGGAAATGAATGAGAGCGAGCTGTATATTCTGTGGTAGTTTTAAAGTATGTCCACAAATTCTTCGCTATCTCCCTTCAAAAGACGAAGACTACTTTCACTTCCCTTGTATATAGACGTAACTTAGAGACTTGCTTCTAATAAAGAGTATGGAAGAAGTGATGCTATGTGACTTCAGCGGCTAGGTCATAAAAGGATAGCTTCTACCTGGCTCTTTGTAGGATCTAGTGATCTCTAGGATTGCTCACTCTCAGGGAAGCCTGCCACCATGTTGTGAATACTCAACTAGCCCTACAAGGAGAGGAACTCAGGCCTCCTGCCAACAGCCAGCCTGTGAGTTAATTCACCTTAGAAGTGAATCCTTTAGCTTCACTCAAACCTTCATGAATGCAACCTCAAACCTGACCCTAGCTAAGCCACTACCAAACTCCTGAACCACAGGAATCATGAGATAATAAATATAGTCCTAAACCCCTAACTTTGGGGCTTCTGTTATGGAGCAATAACCAATAATCTACTAACAAAGATCAATATTTCACAGTTTAGTCAAAAAAGCAAGTTGCAGAACATTAATGTATATGTCTTTTTTGTATATTCACACCAGTAAACATCGATTATTTCTAGGGAGTTACGGGGAAGGGAGAGGGAGGGCGGGACCAGAGTCTTTCTTTTTTTATTTCATATGCTTTTGCATTTCTTGAAAGATTAAGTGCATGCATTATTAACTTCTACAATTTTTTAAAGCCTATAAAGATCTAAAAAAATAAATATGAAAAAATCTTAAACCATTTGAGATAAATCAAATCTCTCACCCCTTGTAAAAGAACAAAATTGCTTTAATTTTAGACACATTGCTAACAAGTTCTATTATGCAGTTTCCTGGTTGACTGCTGATTACAATCAGCAAATTGAGGGAGGAGTGGGCTATTAGAGGGAGGGATAAGACCAACAAAGACATGACAGTTGAGACTGTTAGAAAAAAGGACACAGAAGCTAAAATAAGCCATCTGAAGCCACTCAAGTGTAGGAACAAAGAACCCTATGTATCGAGAAGCCTCTGAGGATGTAACTGTCTCACAAGACTATGATTACAAAAACAATATTTATAAAGCAGTGAATAGCTGACAAAGTATTCCCTATACAGAATTTTATTTTATCCCACAATAAACCTCGAGGCATACAGTAGTACTTTTATTGCCATTTTACAAATTTGGAAACAAACCCAGGGAGTGAATGGAGCCAGGGCACAAAGACCCTGAATCCATTCTCAGAGTTCAAACTTGATTATATAGATGGTATTATTTATCTGATCCTGAAAAAGGAGAGAGTCAATTTGTAGAAGTGGGTCCTCAAGTCACTATAGCTAGAATGAGCATACCTGCCAGACCACCCCACTCTGCACTGACCACACGCACACAGCAACCTTTTCAGAAACAGTCTTGGTCAAAGACAAAAATATGTTCTTATCAGGGGTTTCTGGGAAATGCTGGAAGAGGCAGAAAACCTGTTTGTTGAAAATGCACAAGTGGGAAAAAAGAAAATTCTAATTTGTATCAATTTCTATTCTCAAGATAACAGCATGTGTCTAGTTATCTGTCAATCAATCAGCTGAGATTCTGAAGACCAGCCAGGTATACTGGGAAGAAACACAGGCTTTTGCATCAACCACTCCTGTGCTTCAAATGGTTGCACAGTCACTTTCTAATTGTACAACTTTTCCTCATCTCTAAAACAGGGAAACTAATACTTAACTCATATAGTTATTTTGTGGAATTCAATAACAGGGGTGAAATACCTGTACAACGCTTGGCAAGAGCCTTATGTTCAACAAGTGGATACCATTGTTACTATCATCACCACCACCAGCATCATTTTACAATAGGGTACCGTCCAAATAAAGGCGGCCTGGACCTTCCGCCCAGCACAGATCCTCTTCCTTCCCCTATTCCTTTCTTCACATCCTGTCCTCCAATGAAATGTCTGTTTTTCCTCACTCCATCTCTGAATGTCACATCCACTCAGACCTAATTCAAGCGCTGTTTCCTTCAACATTCACCTAACTGACCCTGTTGGAGGAAAGCATCCTAAGAATTTGTTTGGAAAACGAGGATTTTTGAGACATGCACTAACATTCTTCCTCTAGACTGTGTTTCCAAACTTTTTGATCTACAGATCCCAGACTTGAGCTGCAACATCCAACTGGATTTCCAGCCTCCAGCTAGCCCAGATCACTCAGACTGGCCAGCCTCCACATTCCAAATTGACGTGAGCCTACTCCTTAAATAGCCCATTGCTACTGTTTCTTCGGGCTAATAGGGATTTTGTACAATTCAGCAGTTTTTGCATACTGACAAAAAGACTCCCTAATTCGAAGTCTCAAGTCCAGAGGAGATTCTGTCAGCAACCAAAGACCTCAGTTCAGTCCTGAACAGGTTTTTCCTCCAATTACAACCCAAAGTTTTACATGTCTTACTGTCCCTATAGCATTTACTTGTGCCACTAAATGCAAATGTGTATAGACAGACTTCTACCACCTCTAGATTCCCTAATTGTTTAATATATTCTACAGTCTCTAATATAGCACATTCTTAAAGCCATGCATTTATCTTTACATTTCAAAACTCTGGTCATATGGCCAAAACATATACTTATGCTATCTAATGGTGAAACTTAATGTCAGTACACTAAAATGTGAAAACTACATACATCCCTGCCCCCCTCCCCCACAAAAGAGATTTTCCTAACTGAAAGTAACCTCTCCCTCTTTGGAGCGCTCACTTATGTTTTCTGCACTTTCATTACTATACCTAGTGTATTCACCTTTTATTATAGCTATTCTTGTTATTGCCTTTTCGATGAAACGTAAGCATCCTAAGGGTAGTATCTATGTCCAGTTATCCAGTTAAGTCTCCGTAGCTCCCACAGTACCTGGAACATTGCCCAACACGTATTAGGTTCAAAGTGAACATTTGCTGAGTGCATATAACAAAGGAACATCAAAGGCTTATGTGGAATTATCACTAAACTTCAACAGGAAGTCAGCTGGATTTCTGTAGCTGAAGTCTAAGTAACTATAATAACCGATGAGAACTCTGACTTCTCCACTCTTGACCACTGTATCTGGATCACTGCTAACAGTCACGAGTTAACACACACTTAGCTCCTACTACGTGCCAGGTACCGACCTAAGTGCTTTACATGTATTGACTCATTTAATCTTCACAGCAAACCTATAGAGTAGAACTAGAAGGAAAGTGAGGCATAGAGATTTTAAGGACATATCATAATTCCTTTTCCTCTAACCATATAAGAAAAAGGAATGCTAAAAAAAACTCATATCAGTCAAAATAGGAGACAACAATTTTAAAAAGCTGTAATGACCAAAGAGAATTTATTAGGCACCGCAACACTCTTTACAGTTTACCTCAATCTTCACGAAACTCTCGTGGGTTTGGAATCAGTTGTATGTTTTCTTTTCCATTTTCCTATTCATATTTTAACGGAATTAGTGTTTATGCCTTTTTCTCCAAGGTAAGAGAAGTTTCTACTACCTATCATCTATAATCAATTCCCAGTGATCCACTAAAAGTGTTTTCAGTAACTGTAACTGAAACTCTAGTGTTTTCACCTCTAACTAAATAGTGTAAACATAAGCAAAACTGTCTCCCCATCTATAGGCACTGGACTTCCCGAGGAACTCACTTTACCTTAAGTCAACAACTTTACAGCTAACTAATAGACTGACAAAGCATGTACAATAAGATATTTTAAAAACAAAACAAAACAGTGCTCTAACTAAAACCCTTGTGAGTGGAAAATTATCTAAGATCAGCTTATTTACCATAATTTGTCCCTATTTAAAGAGGTTGCTATGTAAGATTTAGCTATCTCAAGGAAGTAATAAAAAATATCTTTGACTTCATAAAAATGGAAAAACCCTGAAAGTTTACAAGCAAATAAGGTATGCAAGGATTTTGGCATGCCTTTAGTTGTTGTTTAACAGTAAAAGCACATTGATTTACTAGAATATGAAGATAACAGTGGAATGAGCATGTGGCTTACTGTTTAAAAACGGTTTTATTCCCCACTTATTTATCAAAATCCACAACTGGCTAACACATTCACAATTAGAAAACTTCCATTTGATTTGGTGACATCTTGACTATAGTAGAATATCAAATAACTAACTAATGTATATGTCCAGGCACAAAACTCTTTCTTAACTGAACAGCCAGTTGTGGATAAAGTTTTGTTTGGGCATATACATCAATTATTTGATGTTCTATTGTACTAGGGATGTCACCAAATAGAAGCTTTCTAATTGTGAATGCATCGCTATCTACTGTGCTCTGGAGTTAAGTGGCAGAGTTTTTTGGCATTTTTCTTTGCGGGTTCTCTTTCACAACTTTTAGCCTGTTGTTGGAACACACTACATGTATCTTATTCATCCTCCATATCTAGTTAGCTTGCTGACAAGCACTTTTCATTTCCTAAACAATATATGCTTTTTCTTTCTGTAAAAGTTTTATATGCACAGAGGAGGAAGGGGGTTCAGTCCTTTCCTCTTGGCAACCAGGATAATGTTTAGCTCCTCCCTCTTCCTCTTGGCACAGATGTGTGTCCCCACCCTGTTCGTGATGAACTTGAGGGACCACTTGTCCTTGGGGACCTTGACAGCTCCATGGCACACTGCTCACATAGGGCGAAGCCATACACCTCTGGGATTAGTCCCACATGAACTTGGTGTGCTTGGTGAGGCGCCCACGGAGGCGGCTGTGCCTCAGCTTGCACATGTTCCTGGTCACCTCCTGGCCCTTGCTGAGACCCACCACCATGGGGTAGTGCAGAGCCATGGCTGCTGCAGTAGAAGGCCAATATATGCCTTTAAATGTTAAATGGCACCACACTATCCCAATACACTTAAATTAATTCTTGTTCCTTGTGCTTTCTGTTGACTATGTTCAGTTTTACAAAAGAAGCTCAAGGTCCCTCCTGATGTAGTACATGCCCAAGAACTACGAGGAACAAGGGGAGAGGGTAGAAGTGGTAGAGAAGGGACAGAGAGGGTATAAATCCTAAGGAAATAGACTTTAAATATAAACATTCTGCCAGTTCATTCACAAAGACAAAGAATATTATCTCTACGTTGAGATGTAGAAAAGAACACGCATACACCTTATGAGAATTATCATGATAATTTTCTGGCAAGATACTCTTCCAGGATAAGAACCTGCTGGGGAAAAAAATGAGATGCACATAAGAAAAGTGATTCTGGGGCCAGCCGGGGGTGTAGTGGTTAAGTTTGCATGCTCCACTTTGGTGGTCTGGGGTTTGCAGGTTTGGATCCCGGGCGTGGGCCTACACACTGCTCATCAAGCCATGCTGTGGTGGCTTCTCACATACAAAATAGAGGAAGACTGACACAGGTGTTAGCTCAGGGACAATCTTCCTCAAGCAAAAAGAGGAAGATTAGCAACAGATGTTAGCTCAGGGCCAATCTTCCTTACCTCCCCCCCCAAAAAAGTGATTCTAGACTAATGTTACCCTTTATCAGAAATTCTTGATCATCTGGATAATGACTTTACAAAGCTAACTGGAAAAGATATTCTGAGATCCTTGGGAAAGGGTCCCTCTCCAGTTCAAAGTGGCACAACATTTTTGATACAGTTCACATATGAATACAAAGCTGACAAGAGATGTTTCTGAAAAGAAAGGAGTCTAATACCTAACGGCCACTTACTCTGGGTCAGGCAAAATCACTACTACTGATTGTGGCTACGTGGCCGCTACAGTGAACATCTGCTATTTTTTTTCCTGCCTAGCTCCTGTTCCTCCTTTTTTGTAAGAACTCCCACTCTTCCGTTAGGGGCCATCCCTCCCTCATTCCATGTGACTTGGAGGGATGGTCAACGGGCAGGTAAGTGATTCAAACCAGACCAATTAGACTCTCCCAGGAATGTGAAACTTGAGAGTACACAAGGATGGCAAACAGTCATTTGATGGCCACCTCCTAAAGAGATTCTCTGTTCATCCCTGCCCCTGGGTTCCCTAACGGCATTCGGTCTGGAGGTTCATTTTTTTTTTTGATTTTGTGAGTGACCCAGTATGTGTCCAATCTTTCCTTGTTTGCCTGAATTAGCTAGAGCTGGTTTCTGTTGCTTGCCAGCCAATCATTTTAACACTATGAAACTTAAATCTGGGGTGACATCTATTTTCTTCTTCCTGTTCTTTTCTCTTCATAATCATGCTTATGGTTTCTCTTCAGCTGTTTTTTTTTTCTTTCCAACGGAATGCACTTTTCAACAGGAAGTTATTATCAAAGGGCAAGTTTTGGTGGACAAACTGGAAGCTTCTAAAATTAGACTTTTCTCTGAAAAGGTCTTTGACACCCCACTATGAACTTTTGACTCTTGCCTTGAGAAAATATTTTCTAAAATTAACGAACATGAAAATATGAAAGGCTGTGTCTGTTGCCGCAATGTTACTATACTAACCCAAGCCAGCTAGACTATTTTTAGTTCAAAAGTAAACTGTTAAAATCATAGCATTCTACTAAGCAAAAGTTTTACATCTTATACATAGCACCTTTTACTGGTAAACCAGTAAAGATTTCAGATGCAGCCAAATTCACTGAATTTACAGGGACTTAGTATCTAAAACAGTCTAAAAAGTTTATTTTGGTTCAGAGTGATCTGGAGCCTAGAATCATAAACAGAATTATTCTCTATCAAATCTAGTATGTAGGGAGATTAACTTTTCCTTTACAGAAACAACAATACATAAGCTGTATAGATGATGCCAAGTCTCATTAACACAATTGTGCTGTAGTAAGCACCTATTAACCTTGATGTATCAGTTACTTACTACAGATTGCTGAATCTCAAGACTACTTCCTGAAATGGAAGGTCTATGAATAAAAAGGATGAAATCATGGCAAAATTTGGATTACACAACTCTTGCAAGAAAATTTAATACCTAGAACAGTCAAATTCAACTGCAAAAAAATCAGAAACTCAACTCTCTCTCTTCTATGTTTGCAGGTTCACTGAAGTAACTTTCAAATCCAGTTAAGCATTATTATAGTCCCAGCACAAATAAACAAACAAAAAAAATCATATAACTAAGAGGAAGACAAGTGAAGTCTCCTGCTGACATCTTTTTCTAAATCCTGGGTCTCTCCATAACAAAACCCTGAGGAGTCCCTTGGATTCCACCATTACAACATTTGATGGGCAGGACTTTCTATGATTAAATTTATACAACCTTTTCAGACACAGTAGGGGTTCACAGTTGATTGTCCTTGGTGGAGAGATTCCACAATGACTGTCATTTTTTATCTTTGCCCTGGTATCTTCTGTTGCCTCTATTTGGAGTGTTCTGTTCTTCTCCCAGTGAACTCCTACGGGTCTGGCAAAGTTAGTGACTTGTTTTTGTTTTCCCACTGGGTCTTGAGAACACACACCACTATGGTTTATATGTCTCTCATGATGATCTCGAAGAGGGTAGAGATTCCACCTGTTTCACTGTTGTATCCTGAACCAAGCAGTGTTCCTGGGACTTAGAAGCCACACATTAATTGTTTTCTAAATGTAAAAAGTCAGCTTCTCATATATAAAAGGAAGTAGGTCAATAAGATCTACATTTCAAAAACTTTAAAAATTCATCCCTTCCTTTTCTTAAAATTTCTAAAGTCGTACATGTAGATGAAAAGTAATTCAAATAGCAGTGACTGCGTTATCTGTGTGTGTTAAGAAATTATTGGTAGTGATGTCACCAAGATGGCGACATAGGACGTTCCTGATTTTGCTTTCCCTCACAAGAAGAATTAATAACTATTCATGGACAGGATGTCACTGAGAGAATCCTAGAACACGGGAGTGAGGCTGAAGCATCCCCTGCACCACAGAGACCAAGACAGACTTCATCAGAAGGGTAAGAGTAGGGGCTATATGCTGACCGCATTGCCCCTCTCCCAGGCCAGTGCAGCACCATGTGGAGAGGTCTCCTCTGCACCTATGGTTTGTCCAGGGGAAAAAGAAAGCCCAGGGTGGACATAAAGCTCCCTGAGCATTGTGGGTCACTTCTTGGGAGCCCCTACTCTGGTCCTGCCTCATGTGGACTCTAGAGGAATCTGTGGGGCTCAACCATTGAGAATCTGATTGTGATGGAGGAGGGGCGAGAGGCTTGCAACAACCAGCACTGGGATCTTGGCACAGAGTTCCTACCTGCAGCACCCAAGTAGTAATCCCAACCAGTGGCTTTGCTCATCTGCCGAACCAAGTTGGTGGTACAGTGTGAACAGGGAACTTGGCGGGGTGCAGGTCTGCCTGATTTGGGTCTTCCAATGAAGGGATCCGCCAGCCCTCAAGCCTGATCTGCCCCCGCCCAGGCAGGGGAGTTGAATCAGTCTGGTCCATTGCTGAGTGTAGTTCCTGACCCCTCCTGACCAGAAAGCCTGATAGGGAAAACACGCAGGCTCCTTGGAGCTGGCCTTCTAGTCCTGCCCAGGGAGGGGAGCTGAGTCATAGACCCACCCACTACTAAGTGAAGCTTCCAGCCTTGCCTGACCAGAAAGGCTGGCGAGAACACCTAGAAGCTGCAGAGGCCAGTAATGCTTGGGCAGAGAGTCCAGTGGGCAGAGCTGACAGTCTGCAGGGCAAAGCTTGTGGATCCATTTGGCCAGGGAGCTTGGGGCATGGGTTGGCTTGAGTCAAAATCACAAACAAAGAGCTTTTCTGACCTGGGAGCTCGTTCTCCCACTGTGCCTGGGCAGGGAAACTAATTCATACCCCACCCATTGCTGAATACAGCCTTCAGCCCACACAACCAGGGAACTGAGAAAGAGCACATGGGAAGCTGTGTAGCTCATCGGACAGCCATGCTTACAGTGACATTTGAACAGAGAGCACAGCTGGTGGCTTTTACTGTCTGCAGAGCAAAACTGGTGGCAGTGTCTGGCCAGGGAACTCAGTGCATAGTCTTGCCTGATTCGGGTCCCCAAATAATAAGCTATGCAGGTCCTGGAGCTCGTCCTACTGCTCCACCAGGGCAGAGAAGCTAAGTCATAGCCCCACCTACTGTTGAGTATAGTACCTACTCCTGATCGTCTAGTAAGCCTGACCAGAGAAACCAGGCAACCGTGGAGCCTATCCTACAGCCCTGGTTAGGCAGAGAACTAAGCTAGCAGTCCTACCCTGCTGTTCTCAGTCAGCCTACCCCCTCCCGCCAACCTCAAAGCCCAGGCAGTGGCATTGCCCAAAACAGACCCTGAGAATAAACCCCACCTGCCCAAAGGCATTATTAGCAGACACATCTAGAAACCCAAACTGATCTGACTAGTGAAGAACTGTTTCTGTCAAAGCAAACCTGTAAAGTCTGGAAGAGGAGGTCCATTATTCAAACACACAGACACGAATGTAAGGAATCAAAGAACACAAGAAAAACTTGTAACCATGACACCACCAAAAGAAATTAATAAAGCTCCAATAACTGACCCTACAGAAATAGAGATCTATGAACTCCCAGATAAAGAACTCAGAAGAATCCTCTTAAAGAAGTTTAGTGGACTACAAGAACACACACACAGACAACTAAACAGAATTAGGAAAACAATGCATGAACAAAACGAGAAGTTCAACAAAGAAATAGAAACCATTTAAAAAAAAAAAAGAGACAAGGGCCGGCCCCATGGCTGAGTGGTTAAGTTTGTGCACTCTGCTTTAGCAGCCAAGGGTTACACCGGTTCAGATCCTGGGTGTGGACATGGCACTGTTCATCAAGCCATGCTGAGGCAGTGTCCCACATGGCAGAACCAGAAGGACCTATAACTAGAATATACAACTATGTACTGGGGCGCTTTGGGGAGAAGAAGAAGGAAAAAAAAATTGGCAACAGATGTTAGCTCAGGTGCCAATCTTTAAAAAAAACAAAACGACCAAACATAAATCCTAGAGCTGAAACATATAGTAACTGCACTGAAGAATTGAACAGACAGCTTCAAAAGCAGACCTGACCTTGAAGAAGAAAGAATCAGACCTAGAAGACAAGACATTTGAAATTATCCAGTCAGCGGAGCAAAAAGAAAAAAGAATAAAAAAGAGTGAAGAAAGCCTATGGGACATATGGGACACAATCAAAAGCAACACTACCTGCATCATGGGAATCCCAGAAGAAGAGAAAGAGAAAACACAGAAGGTATATTTAAACCAATAATGGCTGAAAATGTCCCACACCTGAGGAGAGAAATGGATGTTCAGATCTATGAGGCCCAAAGGACCCCAAACAGGTTGAACCCAAATAGGGCTACACTGAGACATATTATAATTAAATTGTCAAAAAATCAAAGACAAAATAAGAATATTGAAAGCAGCAAGAGAAAAGAGAGAAATTACATATAAGGGAACACTCCCATAAGACAATTGGTGGACTTCTCAACAGAAACGTTTCAAGCCAGGAGAGAATGGGATAATTTATTCAAAATATTCAAAGAAAAGAACTGCCAACCGAGAATTCTATACCCAGCAACACAGATGTTATCCTTGGTAAAGACACACATAGACTGAGAGTGAAGGGATGGGAAAAGATATTTCAAGTTAATCGTATCCCAAAAAAAGCTGGGGTAACTA
Organism: Equus przewalskii; assembly: GCF_037783145.1. Lineage (NCBI taxonomy): Eukaryota > Metazoa > Chordata > Mammalia > Perissodactyla > Equidae > Equus > Equus przewalskii. Next base: position 12,883,426 of record NC_091836.1, read on the forward strand.
TACTTATATCAGACAAAATAGACTTTATACTAAAAATGGTAAAATGAGACAAAAGAGGACATTACATCACGATAAAGGGGTCAATCCACCAAGAAGATATAACAACTCTAAATATGCACCCAACATCAGAGCATTCAAATATATAAAGGAAAAACTAACAGAGCTAAAAGGAGAAATAAACAGCAATACAGTAATAGTTTGGAACTTTAATACTCCACACTCTCAACAGTGGATAGATCATCCAGACAGGGAATCAATAAGGAAATAGCCCATTTGAACAACCGTATAGACCAAATGGACCTAACAGACATATATAGAACATTCTATGAGACAACAGCAGAATACACACTCTTCACAATTGCACATGGAACATTTTCTAGGATAGACCATATGCTGGGCCACAACACAAGTCTTAGTAAATCCCTGAAGACTGAAATCATTCCAAGTGTCTTCTCTGACCACACTGCTATGAAACCAGGAATCAGTAACAGGAGTAAAACTTCAAAATTCATAAATACATGGAAATTAAACAGCACTCTCCTGAACAACCAACAGATTAAAGACAAAATTAAAGGGGAAATAAAAAAGCATCTTAAGACAAATGAAAATGGAAACAACATATTGAGACTTACGGGATGCGGCAAAAGCAGTTCTAGGAGAGATGTTCATAGCAACCAATGCCTACATTAAGAAGCAAAATGATCCCAAATAAACAACCTAATTCCACATCTTAAGTAACTACAAAAAGGACAAACTGAGCCCCAAGTGAGCAGAAGGAAGGAAATAATAAAGATTAGAGTAGAAATAAATGAAGTATAGAACAGGAAAACAAGAGAACAGATTAACAAAACAAAGAGCTGGTTCTTTGAAAAGATAAACAAATTTGACGAACCTTTAGCTAGACTAACTAAAAAAAAAAAGAGGACCCCAAACAACAAAATTGTAAATGAAAAAGGAGACATTACAATTGACACCAGAGAAGTGAAAAGAATCATAAAAGGCTACTATGAACAATATGCCAATAAACGGGACAACCTACCAAGGGCAAATCAGGAAGAAAGAGAAAATCTGAATATACCAATTACTAGTAAGGAGATTGAATCAGTAATCAAAAATCTCCCAATGAAGAAGAGCCCAGGACCAGATGGCTTCACTGGTGAATTTTACGAAATGTTCAAAAAAGAATTAACACCAATCCATCTAGAACTCCAAACAACTGAAGAGGAGGCTACACTCCCAATCATTTTACAAGGCCAGCATCACCCTGGTACCAAAGCCAGAAAAGGATACTACCAGACAAAAAAAACTACAGGACAATATCCTTGGTGAACATAGACGCAAAAATTCTCAACAGAATACCAGCAAACTGAATTCAGCAGCACATTAAGAGGATCACTCACCACAATCAAGAGGGATTTATCCTTGAGATGCAAGGATGGTTCAACATCCACAAACCAATTAATGTGATACACCATGTGGAAAAATGAAGCATAAAAATCATATTATCATCTTAATATATGTAGAAAAAGCGTTTGACAAAATTCAACATCCATTTATAATAAAAACACTCAACAGGGGCCGGCCCCGTGACTGAGTGGTTAAAGTTCCACGTGCTCTGCTCTGCTTTGGCAGCCCAGGGTTCACAGGTTCAGATCCCAGGTGTAGACCTACTCCACTTGTCAGTCATGCTGTGGAGGCATCCCATACACAAAGTAGAGAAAGACTGGCACAGATGTTAATGAAGGCTAATCTTCCTCAAGCCAAAATAAAAAGAAGAGGACTGGCAACAGATGTTAGCCCAGGGCTGATCTTCTTCACAAAAAAAAACCCAACAAAACACACTCAACAAAGTAGGTATAGAGGGAATGCACCTCAATATAATAAGAGCCATATATCACAAGCCCACAGCTAATGTCATACTCAATGGTGAGAGGCTGAAAGCTTTTCCTCTAAGACCAGGAAGAACACAAGGGTGCCCACTCTCACCACTTCTATTCAACATAGCAGTGGAAGTCCTAGCCAGAGTAATTAAGCAAGAAAAAGAAACAAAAGGCAGCAGAATTGGAAAGGAAGAAGTAAAATTATCTCTATTTTCAGATGACACGATTTTAATAGAAAATCCTAAAGACTCTACCAAAAAACTGTTGGATCTAATCAATGAATTCAGCAAAGTTGTGCGAAACAAAATTAACATACAAAAAGCAACAGCATTTGTATACACTAACAATGAATTATCTGAAAAAGAAATTAACAAAGACAGTCCCATTTTCAACAGCATCAAAAGCAGTAAATACTTTGGAATAAATTTAACCAAGGAGGTGAAAGATTTCTAGTCTGAAAACTAGAAGACATTGATGAAAGAAATTGAAGAAGACACAAATACTGGAAAAGTATCTCATGATCATGGATTGGACGAATATTTAGTCCATATTACCCAAAGCCATCTATAGATTCAATGCAATCCCTATTAAGAATCCAATAGTATTTTTTACAAAAGTAGAAAAAACCCTAAAATTTATATGAAACCACAAAAAACCCTGAATACCAAAGCAAGATCTTGCGAAAGAACAAAAAATCAGGGGCATCACACTTTCCAGGTTCAAATTATATTACAAAGCTATAGTAATCAAAACAGTATGGTATTGGCATGAAAACACAAAGACCGATGGAATAAAAAAGACAGCCCAGAAATAAACCCATGCATATGTAGTCAACTAATATTTGACAAGGGAGCCAAGAATACTCAATGGAGAAAAGACAGTCTCTTCAATAAATGGTGCTGGATATTCATATGTAAAAGAATGAAACTAGATCCCTATCTTAACACCACGCTGAAAAATTAACTTGAAATAGGTTAAAAACTTAAACGTAAGACTGAAAACCATGAAACTCCTAGGAAAAAACACATGAAAAAGCTTCTTGACGTGGGTCTTGGCAATGATTTCTTTTCGCTATGACACCTACAGCACAAGCGGCAAAATAAAAAATAAGCAAATGGGACTACCTCAAACTAAAAAGCTTCTGCACAGCACAAGTAATGATCAGCAAAATAAAAAGACAACCTACAGAAACAGGAAAAAATATTTGCCAACCATCTATCTGATAAAGGTTAATATCCAAGACATATAAAGAACTCACACAAGTTTATAGCAAAAAAGTAATCCAATTAAAAAAATGGGCAAAGGACCTACATAGACATTTTTCCAAAGCAGATATACAAATAGCTAACAGGTACATGAAAAGATGCTCAACATTACGAATCATTAGGGAAATGCAAATCAAAACCATGATGAGACAACACTTCACACCTGTTAGAATGGCAGGACCACAATGGAAAGATATACATGCTGGCAAGGATGTGGAGAAACAAGAAGCCCTGTGCACTCTTGGTGCGATGGTAAAGTGGTACAGCCACTTTGGAAAACAGTATGGACACCCCTCAAAAAATTAAAAACAGAATTACCATATCCAGCAATTCCACTTCTGGGACTATATCCAAAAGAAATGAAAACACTGTGTCCAAGAGATACCTGTATCCCATGTTCACAGCAGCATTATTTACAATAGTCAAGACATGGAAACAACCTAAGTGTTCATGAACAGATGAATGGATAAGGAAGTCATGAGATACATACACACACACACACACACACACACACACACACACACACGCATACAAAATGGAATATTATTCAGCCACAAAAAAGGAGGAAATCTTGCCATTTCTGACAACATGGATGGACACTGAAGGCATTATGCTATGTTACATAAGCAGGCAGAGAAGACAAATAAATAATATATGATCTTTCTTACATGGGGACTCTAACAAAAAACCAAACTCATAAAAAAAACAGACCAGATTTGTGGTTACCAGAGGTGAGGGGTAGGGGTGGGGGCAATTGGATGAAGGTGGTCAAAAGGTACAAACTTCCACTTATAAGATAAATAAGTACTAGGGATGTAATGTACAATGTGATGACTATAGTTAATAGTGTGTTGTTTCATATATGTTATATATAAAAGTTGTTAAGAGAGTAAATTCTGAGTTCTCATCACAAGGAAAAAATTTTTTCTTTTCCTATTTCTATTGTTTTTGTGTGTGGGTTTTTTGCTATCTACATGAGATGACGGATGTTAACTAAACTTATAATCACTTCATGATATAAGTCAAATCATTATGCTATACACCTTAAGCTTAAACTATGCTGTATGTCAATTATACCACAATAAAACTGTAAAAAAAAAAAAAAGGAACTGTTAATATTTAAGTGTAATAATGGTATTATGATTATGTTTTTAAAAAAGTATTCATGTTCCTAGGTGAAATATACAATCACAATACGCACACCTTGATGACAAAAGCTACCAAAGTACTCTTTAAGACAAACTTTTAGGCCAATTTAATCATTTACACCTTTCTCCAGAGTAACATTCCATTACTTGTAAAGTTACTGTTTACTTTTTCTGTTTGTTTGTTTCTTTCTTTTTTGTCACACTGTGATGTAAAAAGAGTTAATGGGGATGTTTTAGCTTGGGATGAGAGTTAGCGTTCATGTCTCAGGAAATTTTCACAAATAATCCAAGAACAACTGTTAAGAATACATGTACCAAACTGATACAAGTAGAATAAAAAGTCTTATGAACGGCCTTCTCAACTATTGTCTACAGCTATTCATGTAAATAAGTCTTCTGGTTCTGAAACTTCTCTCAAGGAAACTGTACATCTCTAGAGAGTTAGTGCCTATAATTGGCTTCTATCAAATTTAAACATTAAACACAGTAACAATATTGTACCACTAATTTCACGACTACTACTCTGTTCCCATCCCTCGCCCTCCTCCTCACCCCTTTTCCTGCAAATAATTTGTTCTCTGGATGATTGCAATGTCTTGTTTTAGGGGCTTTCATGGGATGGGAGGAGGATATCCCAAGATGAGAATCATATTTTCTGCATATCCCCACCAGTTAAGATTTTATAATTCTTTACCAAAAAAATTTTCTTTTTAAAAAAAACTAACCCTCACCACAAAAGCAGTTATGTTTCCCACCCACTCACCAAAGATTACTTAGAAATAGTGGCCCCCTTCAGCCACTCTCCAGGTCAGTGATTCTCAACCTTAGTTATACACTAGAATCACTGGGCATGTTTTTATGCTACTCACCCCACTCCGATTTAACTGGTCTTAAGCGGGACCCAGACCAGTATTTTTAACGTTCCAGGTAATTCCAGGTGCTACTAATTTTGAGAAACATTGCTCTAAGATTTCTTCCAGTTCTAAGGTTTTATAATTTTTAAAATTTAAGTGGAACAGTATAACTTACTAGATGAAGTTTCTAAGATTTCTCTGCAAGAAACCTCTTTAATAACTGGGTCATGCAGGAAGTTAAAAGCACCTAATTTTTTCACTGTCACCCTCCATCTCCTATAGTCTGTATCTCCCCACCTGGATATAAACTTCACGAGAGCAGGAACTTATCTGTCTAATTTGCCACTATATGCCTGTGCCTAAACCAGCGACTAGCAGAGTGGGCAGTCAAAACAAACATCTGTTCTCTGAATAAGTGAATATAATTCTGCCTGATTTTCCCACTCTACACTCCTTGAGACAACATCTGATGATGTTAAAAATTACCAGCAATTTTCAAATGCAATCTCAAAAACATGAGTTGAACACAATAAACTGTCTTTGAGGAGTTGAAGCTGTTCTTTAGCACAAACAACTTCTTCATAGTAGTTATGGAAATTCTCTCCGACATCAAATCTTAGGTCTGTCTATCTATCTAACACTATTTGCATCTAAAGCAACCTGTCAGGCCAACTGGTTCCTGTCTTACAGTAGCTACAACCTGAGAGGAAGTTTCCATTTAATATTTCTTTCACACATAAAACATTTCACTCAAAATACATAGAAAAAGGCAGTATGGAATACAAGATTATGTATCTGATGAATTCTTTCCACTTCAGTAAGACTTTTAGCATTTCCCCTGGGGGTAAAAACTGGAATACAGAATTATTTGAGTAGGCTATTCCCAAATTTCCACTGCCTTCTTCTGCAGAAATCTAAGCCCAAGCCAGATCCATCTGCTCAAAACTGCTGCAGTCCTGCCATGTCTGTGGATAAAACCAACACTACCAGAGTAGTTCAAGTGACTGGACCAAGCATGGGTCACCAGGCCAAAGGCAATCATGTATGGATGGAATATTAAGGGAGAGTAACTACTCTCAAAGTGGCTTGGTACAAATTATGCCCAAGAAAAGAACTTCAAACTGGAGGGTGGTACCGTGAACCGCCGAGATTCTTCTTGGGGAAGCCTAAGTGCTAAGTGATCAGGAGAAAGTCGTATCCTGAATGATACTGAGCTGTTGTTGTGGTTACTGATGAGACCTGCTGTCCATTCTGGACCACGTCACATTCCCTTGTATCCTTGCTCAAACCCATTATGAAAAATAATCTGGGCATGTGTCTTCCTTGCACTATAAAGAATAAATTTATCCATCCACGGACCCTACACTATAAACTCTCTCACTATATAAGAAATGGGGGAAATTATTTCCTATATAAGCTGAAAATGCATCAAACAAGTCCCTGCAGAAAAGAATGTCAAAAGTAAGCCTATCCTCAAATAATGATTAGAGCCTATAAAAAAACAGAACTGTTATATACAATTCAGTGGAACAATTGGAAAGTAACCTCAATTCCTGTTTCGTTGACCTCAAGTATCTATCTTACTCTATAGACGAAAAAAAAATCAGCTATAATAATGGATAAGATTGAAGCATAAAGCAGTCATGTCTGCAAAATGTATCTAGTGATTCTTTGATAAGGTTAGTTAGTAATTACACAATATGTATTTGGTTCCACAATTCAGTTCAACCAACATGTGTGCACACCTATTACATACCAGGCATAGTGCCAGGTGCTAGGACGAAGAAATCATAGATATCACTCTCAAGGAACTTAGATGAAGGCTAAAAAAACAAAGAAAACGGAGAAAAAGGATTTGTTGAATCTACTGTGGTGAGTCCTATAAAAGTGACAGGCCGCTGATGTTGTAAGCAGTATTGCTGGCAGTCTCCACTTTTTCCAACAATACGTTCCTGGAATACACATCATATGAGCGTTTGCCAAAGAAAGATGTTACATTCCTTTTGGGATTGGTGCCAAATAAACTGCATTAAATAAATAGCACCAAATAAATTGTTAAACAATATGTTCAAAACACAATGTTTCAACAATTAGAAGGGTCTGTTACTATAAAAGAGAAAATATTAAGCATCATGTCCTACAAACATACACAAATTCAACAAGTTACATAAGGGTTTTCAAGATTCAAAGAGGATATAAGAGGAATATAACAGTTAGGGGAAGTGTTACACATGGAACAACAAAAAATTTTTATAATAGTGTATTATCCAGTCTCCTTAGAAAAAAATTTTGGGGCAATGATTTCTTTTTTTCTCAATAAATTTTCCTGGGCTAGAAGGGGCATCTGAAATCATCCCACTTACTCTGGAGCTGTTCTTAAAGCACAGCACTGATCTTTAACAAACGTTCATGGTTGATGTCGGTGGTATTTCTTCACTGAGAAGCGGTTTTTAAAGGTAAGGCCACACGGCAGTTTTAGGAAGTGTGGTGAAGGGTCACAGGTTTTAGAATCCAAGAAACTGAGTTTCAAACTCTGAATATGCCATGTGATCTTGGGCAAGTTTCTCAACTCTGTGTTGGGGCTAAGTTTCAGTTTCCCCCTGTGTAAAACAGAACCACACCGGCCTCACCACTGTTCGATTATGAAATGCACGAGAAGAGTCTTATACATTGTAGGGATTCAAGAAACACTGGCTCTTAATACTATTGTTGTTACCTTTACCTTTCTTCTACCTCCTTGGTTTATACGAAATTAAAGTTCAGCAGTACAGAATGAGATTCAATAAACGTCAAAAGGAAGAAACACCTAATAATCTAATATTGAAAAAAAAAAACCCTCCCACAACTGTCCAACAATAATCACTATTACATTTCAGGGTAATCTATCTATTCTTTTTCTCCTCCCAATGAAAATTTTTCTGTGGAATTATTAAAACTAAAATAAAAGTATATCCTGACTACCTCCAGCCAGAAACCAGTAGGGAAGGCAGAAAGGATGAAAAGCACAGAGGTAAACTGACAATATGAACTACATGGAGCACTGGGACTCCCACAAGAGTAAAAATGGCACAAAATTGCACGACAATGTAAATGTACTCAATGCCACTGAACTGCACACTTAAAAACGGTTAACATCCCAAATTTTATGTTTTGGATATTTTTTCATAATGAAATAAAAAAAAACAAAAAATAACTCTAAAAAGTCAGGGCTTGGTCAGTTTTGTATCCTCAGCACCTGGAATGTGTCAGCACATTAGAGACACTCAATAAATGTGGGTTGAATAAAAGTAGAGAAAATGGGTCTAGTGATAGGATCTTGTACCTTTGGCTAGTTTCTACTTCAGTTAACTCTGAAAAATAAGGATAGTAAGAAGACAACCTAAATAATGCTTACAAGAAACATGTCTTGATGGTTTACTACTGATATTTATGACATGAGCCTGGTTCCTTTATCTTTCCATGCTAGTGAACTCAGAATTCCAAAGAAGAAAGCCATTTGTCCCACACTAAAAGCACAAGGAAAGCATCTCACCAATTGTTTCAACAGGGAAGATGGTGGGTTGAAGTCTGACTGATGGTTGAAATGTAAGGAGGGTCTCCCTAGAGTTGGCCAAGGCAAATAAGGCTTCTGTGGCTGACTAGCTTAGAGTGACTTGTTTCACCAGCAAGACCAGTAGACTTACATATTCATATTTCACATCTGCAGGCAGAGTGCAAAACCTTCACACCCAAAACTGTGCTTCAAAACTCAGCCTGAAATTCCAACATGCTTTTAGTTTTAGAATTTATTCACATCTTTGCTAGACTGAGAAAGACTGTTTATCCAGGGGACCATTATTTATGATGCCTAGTAAGGGCAGCCCGTGAGGTAGGCTTTAGGGACTCATGAGTGAGTAACTCATGGTTAAAACAGATCAGTGTACCAGCTTTCATGCACTTTCCTGGCTAATATCATTTCACGTATCCTAGACAGATGAAAATCCATTTCTTGAACCTTTTTAAACTCACCTGGTGATGTAGTACTGGTGTTCTGTGGGACCATAGATCTCACTGTGCTGCTTGGAAATCCTATAAAAATAAAGAAATATCCTGTGATGAAAGGACATTTAATATTTAACCAAGAACACTAGCAATATGTTCGGAGGTGGTGGTGTGGGGGAGGGTAAATTATTCCACAGGAAGTTCCACTTTTGCCACTGTTGCTATGAAACGTACCTTGAAACTATCAGTAAATCTAGGACTGTATTGACAGATTTTCCAAGACAGAAAACATATAGCTTATGTAAAAAACACTTACATAGTACTATGTACCAGCCACTGACTGACTACATTAGCTTTTGCCAAGGTTCATTCACCCACATGAGGACACGGTGACTGGTAAGAGAGAAGTCGATTTCTGCTACTGACAACACTGCTCTTCTGAGTGGAGCGGACCATCCTGGGAGGGGCCCTTTTTATTCATGGGTGCCCCTAGGTCTTGTAGCACCAAAACCCCTAACTTGACACAATGGAGAGAAGACGAAGTGGGTAGGATTTTCATTTTTAATTGCAAGCCTTCTCAGTATGATTCTTTTAATTTTTAACTAATACCTTAAAATTTGGGAAGGTTTAGAAGAATTCTATGCCTCAGTTAAGTACCTTCTCAGAGTGGTTTATTCACCTTGGGTCTTTGTGTAATGGAAGATTAAATACATACACCACATAGGAAGAGAGCAAGTGTATCATTGTGTACTTTTCACAAAGACAGCCCTCTCCCACCAAAAAAAACCCCTCAAAGAACAAAGAAAAGTAAGCAATAGCAACTTGGAAGGATCCATCTCTACTGTGTGTGCAAATTTCCTCCTCTTGATGGAACTACAATCCATTTATCACAGAAGGATATGGTGTGAAGATTAAACTGGAAAAAGATCAAGATCAGTAGACTATTCAGATGTATCTAGCAGTAGTATCAAATAACTGATAATATTATGAAGAGCTTACTACATGCCAGGCCTCCTGGGGAACATGTAACTTGTATTAGCTTACCTAACCCTCCCAACAATTCTGAGACAAGAATATAGTTCTGCAGTGACAGGAACTGAGGCCCAGAGAAGCCCACCCAGGCTAATAAGTGGCAGTCTGGATGTGGACCAGGCTGTTTGATTCCAAAGCGTGTACATGTGAGAGCCAAAACAAAACTATTGCTTTTCTACTGTAAACCTGCTGTTCCCCCAGTCTTCCCAGTTGTTGCTATAACCAGTTGTTCAACCCTCAAACCAAGAGATCATCCTTTGATTCTTGCCTCTTTCTCACTCCACCACCCAATGCATTAGCAAGTGATTTCAGTTCCCTCTCTGTGAATAGATCTAGAATCCATGCACTTCTCTCTACATTCATGCACTATCAGCACTATCAGATCTTTCACCTGGACTACTACAAGAGCCTCCTGGTTCTCTCTCCCTGCTGTTATTACTTTTATGAGGGTTGATTTCCTGGCAACCTATCTTTTTCTTTTTTGCTTGAGGAAGAAGACAGAAGCGGATGACCTTTCTAGCTCTTTCTAGTGCTAGCACTTTTTCTCTTTTTTGCAATAAATACTTATGAAACACCCTACGGTGGGCAGGCCCTGTTTTTGCATCCTAAGAGACAATGTCATGGACAACATAAGTATAAGGAGGCCGATGCTTTACTTGACAGAAAGACCAAGCATTAGAATAGAATGCACTGAATGGAAGAAAAGAAAGTTAAATTCATGAAGTGGCATAGACTTACTAAGGATTAATTTCATCTCCTAATTGACTACCCATTATGGTGGCTTTTGAAGCCTGGGACTCGCTTTAGAAAGTCCCTGTTATTTGGAGTCATGTCCACCCCACCCACCACCCCCACTCCCCACAGCCTGAGAACACTTTAACCACGGCTTGCCTGAGATTTGATAGATGTAATCAAGAGAGCTGGAAGTGGCCATCTCCTGGCAACCTATCTGAATTCTTGAATACAGCATTTCTGAAGCCACCTTAACTCCTGGGCTTTTCAGTTAAAGAGTCAATACAGTCCCTTCTTTCCCCCAAGGTTGTTCAAAGTGAACAAGTTTCTGTCACTTGCTACCAAGAGTCCTGATTAATAGCCTCTCCTTCCCCACCCTTATGTCTTTCATTGTACTACCACAGTCTATCTTGTTTGCTGGTTTGCTAACTTGTTCACAGTCTCCCCACTCCTCCAGCTGAGGATATTTATGAAACTAAGAGCAGACTGTGAAGGATATTTTAAAAGAATTTCAGTAACATTTTTATCTCCCCCCACAATATCCTGGGCAATGGCAGTATTGTGGGTTTAAGCATTGTCTACTTGAAGAGCCAACATCACCTAATGTGGCTTAGTGGCAAAACGGTTAATTGAGAGTTCGGATTCTGGTCTCTGAAATCCAACATGTATTAGTTGTTTTACTTTGAATAAGTTCGGTAACATCTAAGCCATAATTTCCTCATCTATAAAATGGGGATAATACTATGAGGCTCCAATGGGACCATGTATGACCTCAATTAGCATAGCATGAGGTACATGAGAAAAGTGCCTGGTAAAAATTAGCTATATAAGCTCTTAGCACGGTTGTTAAAAATCACTGTACCTCATAGTGACACTTTATACAGATTACACGCTGCATATGAAGACAGGACAACATTTATTTGCTTTTTTGAGAAATCCTCTTCTTTTACTCTAGTTTCAAGGTGATATTATAGTCTGTAGAAATGGATTCCAGCTCCTGTTGGTTATACTAGTTCATGAAATGAAGGCTCTCCTATAGTAGAACATTCATTCCAAGTTTTTCAAATAGCACTACCTCTAGCGAGACATTAAGTGATAAACAGAACAGTCCAACAGTGGGTATTAAAATAGGGCAAAAAAAAATAACTGTGTTATGAGGGCAAAAGAAAGAAAAGCAAGGACACTCGATTTCTCTAATCAGTAATTCACTAGAGAAATAAAAATGTTTACTTTCACAAATTAACAAATTTTTAAAAATGGAGACCTCCTCCATAAAAATTGGTATAAAATTAGCACCAAGATATACTGTTTCATTCCAGATTGTTCAGTTTTACAATAAAACATCTCATAATACTGAAAAAATCATGGACATGATTTACTGATCATTCTTTTCTTAAATGATCTCAAAATTGTGTCCATAAAGCCAGTTTGTCACATGCACAATTCAGCAAAGCAAATAAAAAAAAATTCAGCAAAACAAAAATAGTTACTGTGTAATTCACCTAGATTATTCTAACAAAAGCAGGTGTTGTGCCTGAACCGTCTGGTTTTACAAACTGCTGTCTTTATCTCTTGCTAGATAAAACTAATCTAAGGCTAAATACACAGCGGATGGATAGAATTTAAAAACATGAAAAACTTGGGTCACTTAAAGTAACTTATCCTATTTACTGACCACTACCCAGTGACCTGACTTCTATAATAGCTGACAAAGAGAAAACGGAATTTACACAGCAAATCCCAGTTTTCTGGCCTTATCCAAAAAAGACTTTTTAAAGAAAAGGTCTAAAGGAACAACCACCCGTCCCCCGCCGTGTCCCCCCCACGCCCCAGAAATGTCAAAATCATTTTGTATGGCCTTATTGACGATAAGGTCGTGGGCTCCTGACGACCGTGAAGCTGTGACCTTAAGGCTGCACAGCTGATGCCTGTGTTTATGGCACACGAGGGGCGGAAGGCGAGCATCCACAGGGGCATAAGCCTCACCTGCGCCCAGGAGGGCAGGGTACGCTCCCCAAAAGCTCCCAACCAGCCACGTTAGCCCCAAAGTCTTAATTTTAAGAGTCTGGGGAACCTTAAGACTAGAAATCACTTGTGAGCTATTATACAGACGATAAAACGCCGGGGAGACGACTGAACGGTTCCCCAACTAACTGGTAGACATGTTTCCGCAGGAATCGGTAGACATATTTTTCAATCTACCTAATGTTGTTTACAAAAGGAAGCCTTAGATAAACTCGAACCTCCCAGAAAACATTAACTTCAGGCAAAGGTTGTAACAACTCATTTCAAACCTCCGCGGAAGGCTCATCCTTCGAGTAACTCAACAGGTTGCACGCACTCCTCCAGGCCCGCGACCACCGCTTGCGGAAAAACTGAGGGGAAAGGACCGGACAATTTCTAAAGCAGGTGGTCAACCGGCTGGAGCCTCAGTTTCCCCCAGCCCCATCCAGTCACCTCCAGGTCTGCCCAGTGCAATTGGCTTAAGACATGCAGAACTTTCGGCACAACCAGATCCCAACTTGGAACTCCCGCCTGGCGGCGCGCCTCCTCCCGGGATGGGGACTGGCGACCCCCGCGGCCACTTACTCTCCTGGTCTGAGCTGTCCACGGCGACCTTCAGCAGGGCTAGCAGCAGCAGCGCCCCCAGCATCACCACGGCCCAGCCACCTCGCGCGCCGAGTCCCATTGTTCTGAGGGCAGGACGCAGCGGCCTCGTGGGTCCCCAACCAAGGTGGCGGCGGCGCTAGGAAGAGCGGCCCCTCTGCACACCGGGGCCCGCTCCGCGTCCCCTTCCGCCGCGCACGCCTCCCCTCGCGCCGCCTGCCCCCCCAATGACCAAATACGGAGCGGGAGCCGAGCCTGGACCGGGCGTCGCTCGCCAAGCCCGAGCTGCGGGACGGGGCGGGGCCGGCGCGCGGGGGCGGGGCTTGGGGCGGGACCGGCGCGCGGGCAGGGTTTGCGGGGCCGGGCGGTGTGATTCTTCTCTGCCTGCCTCTCTGACGCGCGCCCCTGAGCCCCAGGACCCTCAAGCAGTTTCCTTTCTCTTCCGGAATGGCAGTTTTGTTCTCTTGCATCAAAGCGAGTACCGCTGCCTTTCCGGATACCGAACATGTCGGGCTTCGCTGGGCCCGGAAGGAAGTCTTTGAAGAGTAGTTTTCAAGTGGGGCCCGGGGTTGCATGCGGCTCAGAGTGAGAGGGGAAAGTTGCAGGCGGGGCAGCAAAACAGAGAGGTCAGGGAGAGAAACTCGAGTGGATAGGATTTCCTCTGAGGGGTCCTGGCCGTCAGCTCTTTCCTTTCCAGTGACCCAGCCTAAGTGTGGAGGGAGGGCAACCTCGACAAATTCGTTGCTTAAGTTCGTACGGGAAACACCCATGATCTCTATACCCCAAATTGTACCTCATCCTCTTCCACCGGTTACCTGCATCTCTAGATAAAGATACATTCTGTGCGCAAAAAGTAATGGAGTGGGTAGGGGTAGAGGGAGAACAGAAGAGTTGGTAGGTTTTCACACGCAAGTATGGCCACCAAGGTTGGGAGCACACAAGTCTAACCTAGCCTCATCTGTCCTTGGTAGCTGCTGTCCCAGTTCAGATGGAATAACCTGTTTTGCATAGTTTTTGTATAAGTCTCTCTTAAGCCTTTGGAGCCAGTTCTACACACCTATCCTGACTTGATGTGCTTCTAAAGCCTGCATCTTGTTTCTGCTAAGAACTCTGAAGTGACCTGTAGCAACCGTGGCTGATGCAGAAGAGCCACAAAAATTGAGCTGCGATGGAAGACAGGATCCAGGGCACTTAAAGTCACAGTGAATCCTCCACCTGCAGTGCTCTGAATGCTGCAGATCTTTGGCATCTGTCACAGACTTCATGATGTAAAGGCCACAATGTCACAGTTAAATTCCACCCAAAATGTTGTGAGAGACAATACTTTCTGTTCTCAGGTAAGTCTATATTAATATGGACATGACCGATCACAAAAGTCACCTGGGGCAATCTGTCCTAAATTTATAGACTTCCACCTATCGATTGAACCAAACCAGAGAACACTCCCTGGCATCCACCATGTGCGAAAAGCAAGCACTACGTATTTAGCTTTTGGTTACTCTTTAATTGGGGAATCTGGGTTAGGAACAAATTGTTCTGGTGACTGCCTTCCCTATTGTCCAAACATTTCACAATCCAGGCCCAACCTGTCTTTCTAGCCTTGGTTTGGCTGCCCGTGAATGAGAGTGCTTTCTGGTTCCTGGCATTTGTGTACAGTGTTCTCTCTTTCTGAAATGCCCTCCTCCATTCTCTTCACCAACCCATATCTAACGCTTCCTTTGTATCTCAGTATATGTCTACCTGGAAATCTGGGGTGGAATATGAGAAGTCAAATGAGAAAGTATGGAAGACAAGATGTCTGCTTGACAGTTTCTCCTGGGACTGACCTTGATGGAGACTGCTCAGATTTTCTCTGCTGATTCTTCCGTTGTCCACACCTCAGAGGTGAGTGGACGTGCCCAGCTTTGCTTTGATAGCAACAGCACAGAACTGTGGTTTGACCATGTTTTCTCTACTCTGAGGAGTGGGGAAAGGGGCAAGGAACTGTGTCTTTTCTGCCCTCTTAGGAACTGTTATGGGAGGTTTGGACTCCCTGGGAGAAGATCTAGCCCCCGTTTTGTCTCAGGCTCTGACCCCATCACTGCATCAACATTCTGCTTTGGTGACATGAAAAGTTAAAAGAACACCGTGGAAGGCCTTCTCAGTCTAGCTCTCTCCTGCCTTCCCAGCCTGTGTCTGAATCCCTCTCTCTAACTTCACCAGGCTACTCAAAGTTCTGCAAACATGCCAGGGCCTTCCATACCCCTGTGTCTTTGCTCTGGCTTTTCCCTTTGCCCAAGATGCACTCTGACCTCTGATACTGGGCAGTTTTTACTCATCTCTCGAGATTCACTTTATAGCTCACCTTCTCCCCAACCCAAAGGGCAGATTTTAGTGCTCTTATCCCTCTCCTCATACTTTGATCCACTTGGTAGCCCCACTTCTACGCTCTTCCCCTATAATCTGTTCTTCACACAGCAGCCAGTGTGATCCTTTTAAAATATGTCAGATCATGCCATTCCCCTGCCACCTTCCCAAGTCCAAAATCACGCCCTGCAAGGGCCTGTATGACATGGGCCTTGGCTGCTCTTCCAACCTCATTTTCTGCCCTCTCTCCCCGCTCAGTTACTCATCTCCAGCCTCCTTGTGGTTTTTTAGAAATGCCAAACCAATGCGTGCTGTTCCCTTACATCATTTAGATCTCTCCTCTTCTCTCGGAAAAGCCTTTCTTGAATACCCTACCTCACAGTTTTATTTGTCTTTGCAGCATCTAGCACTACCCATCATTATACTCATTTATATGTGTATTTGTCTCTCCTACAAGGATACAAGTTCTATGAGAACAAAAGACTATGTCTGAACGCAGGTTTCCTGTTTAGCTCCTGTCACATATTGCTACAGTACAATGGACAGTTGTCATATGGTTAACCATCATTTTTTGAATAACTTTCCTTTATTTAGAACTTAAATTTCCAGCCTCCCTTGCAGTTAGGCTCAAGAATATGACCTAGGCTCGGCCAATCGTCTCATCCATGTGAAACTTAAATTCAGCCATCAGCAACCAGGGGAAACATGCTCTGTATGGAGCTTACAGTTTTGCTGATACAAATAGCAGCAGAAGTGGCTAGCTTTGTTGGCAGCGCTAACAGCAACAGCAGTTTCTCAGTGGTTGCAAGATTGAGTTGCTGATGCAGAAGTGGCATTGGTGGGGAGGTATAATGAGGACAGTTTCCTTACTGGACTTGTTCTGCAGTGGTTTTGTGCATTATTCCTGGAGGCTTAGCCTCTGTCATGATTCTCTACACCTTCCAACAATTCTGAGAGCTACACAATATCTTCAACATACTCTTTTCCTGCTACATCAGCAAGAGTCAGCTTTTCTTTCTCACTAAGGATCCTGACTTTATAGAGTTGATTGTGTCTTTTTCCCCCAGTAGGCTACAACCTCCATTGGATGATTTACCAACTATTTGGTCAATGCTTACTATGTGATGGACAACATCCTCACAGAGCTTCCAGTCTAGTGGCAAGACAGATACATAGACAATTACAGTAGAGAGTGATAGATGCTAAGATGTGATAATGGGAAAGCACACATTGGAGCCAGGGCCTGTGTCTTCATCTTTGTACCAGAGTGTCTAACACACTTCCCATTATAAAGAAAGCATTTTCCATAGACTTTGGGTGGAGATAAACAGAGCAGTAAAACTCTGGTACTCTTCTCCCTCAAAGATGTCTTTTTTCATCCATCCTATATTTCCCATGTGTCTGTGTCTTTGACTAAGGGTCATGTAAGGGTAGACCAGAGGTTGGAACCATCATTCATTCATTTATTCAATCAGTCAGTATCCAAAAATTTATGGAACACACATGACATACACCAGGCACTATAGTAGGTGCTGGGGAATAGCAGTGAATAACACAGATTTACTCCCTCTTAAAATGACAGAGCACAATGAGTATTTAAAAGTGGATTGGTTTCTATATAGGAATGGCAGACGCTGCTTCTGTGATGACTGTACAAAAGATGTAGAGATTTCATGTTTTCCCGCTGAAACTTACTTATATCCCACAGTAAACTTTTATTCATTTAAAAAGAGGTAACAGATGGTTACTGGAGTTATTGTGACGATCACTTTGTAATATATGCAAATATTGAATAATTGTTATATACCTGAAACTAACATAATGTTATATGTCAATTATACCTCAATAAAAAGAAGAAGTGATAAAAGGAAGTTCAACTGGTTTTATGTTCACAGATAATTACCCTCTAGCTATGTATAAATCAATCTGTTGATAAATCAATGTTTGCATGAGAAATGAATCAGAATCTGCTTGACTTTGAGATGGTGAGGTAGCCACAAATAAGCAAGACGGTGGAAAGATTTAACAAGAGTGTAAGTTGGCTTGTAGCCATTTCCCTGTTTCTGTCAATTTCCTGTTGACTTCCATTTTAGCAGAATGACATGTTATAAACTGTGATTAACTCTTCACAAGGAAAGGTGATTTATTGGGTTTCTTCCTGCTCCCTCTTCCATACCTCTGCTTTCTTTCTCCTATATTCTAAATTCCTTGATTTTCCTTGTACCTTCCTCTTCCCTCTCCTTTTAGTTTTTCCTTCTTGTTTCTTCCCTCAGAGTACAAACTTCAGCCAGAGTGTGACTCTGTTCAATTAATCCAAAAAATTTATTGAGTATCTATTTTATGTTCAGTACTATATAGGATTCTCAGATTAAGATATGAGCAGAAGTAAAAATAAAATAAGTAAAGGTAAAGGATAAATGAACAAAAATACACAGAACAATGAACTCTGTCACAATTGGATTTTCCTTTTGAAACAAGGAGGTCAGAAAAGAAAGAGTGCTGGGTGGACTAAAGATTTTAAGGAATGACTTCTCAAAAAGGGAGTGGGGCACTGTATCTGAATCTGAAAGATTTGGTTGGGAGAGAAGTGGTGATGGCGAGCATTCAGTATCAGTTCTGGGCAGGATTTTATTGTGCTCTGAGGACAGTAGGAAGATGAGATCTTAGTTCAGGGCTTTAGGTGGTGGCCCAGGGAAGCCCCATGGGCCTTTCCATTGTTAAGTCCCATGTTGTTTACCAGCTTTTACTTTGACTCTTTTTGTTTCTTCTCCATAGGAGGCTACAGGGATTCAGCCTACTTTCCTTTCCTGTTTCAAGTCACTGCCACCTACCCTATCTTTGGTGTTTTTATTTCTTCAAACCTTCATATGGAGTTAGTTGCAAGTTCCCAGGCCATTCTTCCTAGCTGTCCCAGAACATAAACACTTCTATGGCAAGAGTTTCATTGCTAAACACCACAAAAATTGAGAACTTGACAAAAGATAAGATAGCTATTGTGAGCATGTTAAAAAAAAAAAAAAGAAAAAACTAAGGTCTTAGAGTCTTGATCCCTGTTCTGTATTTCCTATCTCACATCTAGGAAATGGAGGAGCAGGGCTTACCATTCATTCATTCAAGAAAAGTTTGAGCAATTGAAAACACACACATACATGCAGGAAACAACTAGAAATAAGTGTTGTGCCAGGAAAA
The DNA here is from genome assembly GCF_037783145.1 of Equus przewalskii. Classification (NCBI taxonomy): domain Eukaryota; kingdom Metazoa; phylum Chordata; class Mammalia; order Perissodactyla; family Equidae; genus Equus; species Equus przewalskii. The sequence goes on from NC_091836.1 coordinate 12,902,460, forward strand.
CACAGTAACGTGATGCAGAACAAATGAGTAGTTACTTTAGTATAAGTAGTCAGGAAGTCCTCTCTAAGAAGGTAACAGTTAAACTGAGTCCTTAAAAGGAGCCATGGGAAAACCAGGGGGAAGTACATTTCAACCAAGCTTGGTGTGTTGGGGGAACAGAAAGAAAGCCAGTGTGGCTGAAGCTTAGTGAGCAAGGACAAAGAAGTCCAAGATGAGGTTTATGGCTTTTCAGGTGAAGAGTTTGATTTTAATTTAAATATGATGGAAAGCCATTCAAGGGTTGGCAAGTGACATGTTATGATTTACATACTTAAAAGATTACACCAGCTGCTGTTGAAAGGAACGAGAGTAGAAACAGGGAGTGCAATTAGGAGGCTGTTGTGTGGTGGCTTGAACTAGGGTAGAAGTAGTGAAAATGGAAGAAGTGAATGGATTTGGGATGTGGATTGAAAGTAGAGTCAATTGGATGTGGTGGTTGAGGGAAAGAGACATTAAGGCTGACTCCTATAGGGGTTTGTAGCTTGAGCAACTGGGTGAGTGGTAGCTTCACATCCCATAATCCTGGAATACTCACACACACTTTCTGAGTTCTGTCCCACTGCCCTTGTGTCATTTCTGAGTCTCCTATAGCAGGTTCCATCAAGAATGCACAGAGATAGCCAAGGTAGAATGAAAAGTTTCAATGATCATCTGTTGGAATGTGCCTGATCACAGGGGTAACTAAGCAGTATTGGATGGTACCTGTACTGAGGGATGCGAGGACATAAGAAATACAGTTAAATAGAGGAAACTGTTGTTTTGGAGGGTCATCATAATGTAGAGGACATAAAACAGAAAGACTCCAACAAAGACCCCCCTTTACCGATAGAGAATAGAGAGGACATAATTTTAGTATTGGGTGAGCATTATCAGTGATAGCATGCATGTAAGGTAACACAAAACTGACAACAAAGTCTAGAGAGATTTCACACAAATTTATACAAAAAAGTAGAAGAGAGAAAAATGAAAACTTATCTGCCTGATAGACAAGAGGATGTACCTTGTGATTGTCTCATTATACCTATGAGAGATCTCTGAGCTAATTTCAGAGTAAGTGTTTATGGTTTCAAGGATTGGAAGGCCCACAACTTTGTTTTGTAAGATCAAAAAGTCAGACCATTGTTACAAGGCTTATTATGTTCTCAAGGTGACACCCTAAAGAAGAGAAGAAGAGAAGATGGGTAGCCAGGGGCCTCCTTACTCAAAGAAAATTTCATCATTTTACCCTTATAATTGCCACAATTTTTTTTCCGCCCTAAGTAAATGATATATGAAAATTTCATTGTGTAATGAGAATAAAAGACAAGATATGACATTATAAGCATTTGTGATTTCTCCCACCTCCTCCCCTCCATCTCCCCTCAGTCCTTACTCATGTTTCTCCATCCAAGAGGGGAATGACTGTGCCAACTCTATTCCTGGGCTTTCCTGATGCAGAATCAGAGACTGAGGAGAGTTGGCCTGAGCTGAAGAAACAAGAGTGAATGCCAAGAAGATGCAAATGGCTGTGAGTTACTGGCAGGAAGGAAGAAGGGATAGAAGTCAAAGGAAAGGGGAAGAAAAGCAAAACCAAGACCCACAAGGGATGAAGTTTAGAGAGAATTTTTGGTGATGATTTTGAGATTGGAGCTTTGAGTCACCTGTGGACTTGAGACATATTGAAGCAACAGGAATGGGGCCAAGGAGGTGCTATTATGGGTTACAAGTTGAATTCCCTTTAATATTCTTCCAGTAATGGAAGTAAAGATTCAAGTGACTTTTAAATTACCTTTGATTACTGAGTCAATTTCTTAGAATATGAAGCCCTGCCAAGACAGCCCTGCAGGGCCTGGGTTGGATTTATCCCTTACGGAGACTCTGAAGAGTGTTAACCCTGAAGATGATATGAAATAAGTAAAAATCATCCCCAAGTTCTTTACTGAGCATCTACTGCATTTGTAGCGCTCTGTGAGGCATGGAGGAAGAAACAAAATAGTATAACATGTGGCCAAGCCCTTGAAGCTCTTATACTTAGACAAATGATACATTTCTATACAGACAGGTAAGTAATAACATACCACCAAAGGGGATGTCACAGGACTAGGAGGGCTGTGTGTTGACAGGAAGGAACACTAACTGTATTTTGGGTGCATTCCTAGAACTTAATATCTATTTTTTTCCTTATTCTGTTTTTTAAGCTTGCCCCCAAATTGTAATAATTTTCTTAAGCTTTCAGATTCTATAATTTCAACCATTTATACCAAAGAAAAACACTTTTTTTAGAAAGCCTGGAAAAAAGTACTCAAAGGTTAATAGTTATTTTTCTGGTTCACGGCACTCTAGGCGATCCTATTTTCTTTTTCTTTTCCACTGTTCAGAATTTTCCAATTTTTCTAAAAGGAGTATTTATTGCATGTCAAGAAATTTTTTAAAAATCCCTTATTTTAGAGTTGTGAGTCTAATAATGATTAAAAAATGTGTCTCTGACTATTCTACAATTATTCTACTCTGCTAAAGACAAGTATGATTCTCTTAGAGCTTAGGCCTGAAGAAGAAAAGAATAAAACAAATTTCTCTCCATGATGGAGAGTGAAATCCACAACTCAATCAAATTCCTTCCCCCGGATATATCAAGTGATCTGTTTCCAATTGCCCAGTCTTTATCTAGACATTGCTGCCTTTTGCCTGATCCACTGAATTAAATCTTAGTGGAGTTAACCTTGGAAACAGGACTGTACTGTGAGTCAAAATACCTGGTTTCTGATGTCAACTCTGCACTTGACTTTCTCTGTATATGGTCAAGTTGTTTAACTAGTTTTACCCTTGATTTCTTCATCTTAAAAAGAAGAGATTTACATACATTGCTGGTGGATATGTAAAATGGTGCAGCAGGTGTGGAAAAGAGTTTGGCAGTTCCTCAAAAAGTTAAATATAGGATTACCATATTACCCAGCAATTGTACTCCTAGGTATATGCCTAAAAGAATAAAAAAATGGACTCAGATATTTTTACACCAATGTTTACAGCATCATTATTCTCAATATCCAACAGGTGGAAACAACTCAAGTGTCCATCAACAGATGAATGGATAAACAAAATGTGGTATACATATACAATGAGATATTATTCAGTGACTAAAATGAATGAAGTTCTGATACATCCTATGACATGGAGGAACCTTGAAAACTTTATGCTAAGTGAATAAAGCCAGACACAAAAGGACAAATATTGTATGATGCCACTTATATGAGGTACCTAACATAGGGAAATTCTTAGAAACAGAAAATCGATTAGAGGTCACTAGGAACTAGGAGAGGGAGGAATGAGGAGTTATTGTTTAATGGGTACAGAGTTTCTGTTTGGGGTGATGAAAAAAATTTGGAAATAGCTAGTGGTGACGGTTGCCTAACATTGTGAATGTAATGAACACCACTAAATTGTACATATAAAATTGGTTAAAATGGCAGATTTTATGTTATATGTATTTTACTACAATAAAAAATGAGAGATTTAGTGAGGTATTTCTAAAATATCTTTGTACTCTAATGTTCTATAATACCATGGCCAAAGGCTAACGAAAGAAGGGGAACTGATCTGGTCATGAAGGATGTGTTAGAATTAGTCCACTAGAACTCTGTGAAGACAGTAAAACCCAAAGATGGCAGATGGGCCAACTCCATCTGGGAGATGTGTTTAGTTTGGCTTTTGCAGTGTTTATCAACATAGCATTTAAGATTTTAAAAGATTAATTGCTGAAATGTAAAACCTTGGAGTATTCTATTAAAAATTCTGATTTCTCTTGAAATATTGAAAGATCTAATAACAGCAGATCCATCCTCTCAACTAGCAGGAGTTATGAAATAGCTGCTCCCTTAGGCAGTAGGCACTCTCCAAACAGTCCCTTTGGTCCTTAGTGTCTTAGTCCCAACAGACCTCATTAATCTCTCTTACTTTCTTGTTCCGTGGTATTTGAATTTGTGGCCCCTAGCAAAAAACGATGATCAGGTGAATTGTTTCTGAGAGCCTGCGTTGTCAATTTCTTTAAAGAAAATTGTTAATTTCTTTTTCTTTTAGTTCCTTTCTGACCTCATTTACAACGTGGAAATTACTGTTCTCTGCTACCACATAGGGTTTCAGGTTTCTGTAACCACACAGATATGTGTGAATAATTTTTTGAGCATAGAGTTCTAAAGAATACTTAAAATAAAGAGATTATTCAGGCATGCAGTGCCTGAAGTTTGATCACCGCTGCCTGGAATATTTAAACATTTTATAACTATTTTTAAGCTCTCTAATTTTATTGGGTTTATTTTTTATTTCAAAAGAAGTTAAAAGTATCACTTTAATGTTGAAAAAAATTTTAAACAATATGAGGAAGTACATAAAAGGATAGTTCCTTCCTGTTTGACCTCCCGAGGGGTAACCACAGTCAGCAGTTGGGTGTTTCTCTTTTTGGACCTTTGTTTTTGTCTGTATATTTGCTTTTGTTTTTGTTTTTGCACATACAGTTATATAGAAATGTGTACATGTATTTTTATGAACATAGAAACATAGAACATGTATCTTTTTTCCTGCAAAAAAGGAATTATGCTACATTTATTGTTTTGTAACTTCCTTTTTTTTATTTGACAATATGTTGTGATTATTTTTCCATATCTACACATATGGCTTCATTCTTTGTGATGGCTACGTAGCATTCAGCATACGGATGTAATATATTTAAACATCTCACTTTCAACAGATATATAAGTTATCTCCAATTTCTATAAATATAAATTTATGGCACTGTGAACATCTTTCAGCTAGTATCCTGGCAATAGGGAAAAAGTAATTCTCAAGAGTAGATTCTTAGAAGTGGGATTATTTAGTCAAGGGATATGTGTTTTAAAAATTTTGATCAGTATTTTAAAGTGCCCTTTAAAATTTACGTTTCCACTGTTGCTGACACTGAACATTATAAATCTCTTTGGGTTTTACCAATGTATAGGCAAGTAAGGATGTCTCATTTTGTTCGATTTGCATTATCCTTTTTATTACCTGAGGGGGCACATCTTTGCCTATTTTATTAGCCATTTGTATTTCCTCTTCTGGGAATTATCTATTTATATCCTTAGTTGCTTAACTCTTATTTGAGTTATATACATGACAATATGTAATCAGAAAATAAATCCGTATATCTATATAGTAAGAGATGTTTCGAAACCTTGCTCCTGGCTTGGAGTGTATGTATGCTCTTGTTCCTTGCTAGTGTGTCAGCTTCCTCTTGTTGTGGCTTGTAGATATTTGAGTCAACCAGCAGACAAGCAACATTTGTTCTTTGTCCAAAACAACTAGCTGGGTGCAGTGTGTAATTTAAGAAGAAATAAGTTAAAAGACATGGCAAGGGTCTCTTACTGGCCTTTAGAAGTTCATATTCTAATAGATATGAAATGTATGTGGGAGCAACTACAGCAAAAATAATGAAAATCACTTGTCTTTGATCAGTGCTTTTCAGTTTACATTCTTTCGATAAAGAAGACGTACATAAATAATGAAAACATTAGGTAAAAAAGGTAAGTACCATAACATTGTAACAGGGGTTTGAGGGAAGTAGAAATAAGATGGGAATGTGGGAACTGGTATTATGGAATAGGAGAGAATTCCAAAAAGGACGATGGAAAGATGAAGGATGAGATGGAAAGGATTTTCACGGGTGGAAGAAAACTGTGAAGAGAGGACAAAAGGGTACGGTCTATCTTGGAAAGAAAGATCAGTTTCCTTTGGATTGAACTTGGCATTTGGAATGCCTGGGAAGTGACCATAGGAGTGAAGAATTGCCTGTTAATTTTCTTCTGAGCACCATACTCCTGTTAATTCAATCTCGAAGTTATATCGTAATTTTTTTTTTATCAGCCACATCTCACTTCTGCTTTATATTGAGTTTGAGATAAACTTAAATTTTCTCATGTTTCAACATAAACCTTCTCTGTGACTACAGAAGGGAGATGCCACATCTGAATCATTCTGTCCCTGACCTTCAGTCGCAGGGACATCCATTAACTCATCGATTCCTTCATTCATCTAACCATCACAACATTCCAAAGATAGGTATTGTCCACCCACTATGCATGAGGACCATGCTAGGGTCTGGGGAGACAAAGATGAACATGTCAAGTTCCTGTCCTTTTGGAACATACGGCTTATCACAGGCTGGAATGAGTGAAGCTCTTAGGTACTTAAATAGCTAGAACACATGAGTATGCCAGTCTCAGAGACAGCATGTCCAGATCTGAGTCAGTCTGAGGACCTCCCCATCTTCACTCTTGTTACTGAGGAGTGGCCTTACTGGGAGGGGCTGCCGAGTGGTCTGCTGGTGCCTGAGACTCAAGGGACTGTGAGATGAGCTAAGTATGGGAGGTGGGAACTCACATTCTCAAGCAGGGCAGCCCTGGTTTTAATTTCTACTGTATTTTGCTATATCTGTTCACAGAAAATGAATATGCTCCAGTGGAAAGAGGAAGTTTTACAGAGGCTAAACAGATATTTCTTTTGTTAACCAGTTGGCTCACCTGACCCTCTATCATATTAGAAAGGTGGTGTGACTCTAATGATGGTGGCATTATAATCTAATCTGATTAAACACCTGTTACTTCTTTGAAGGTACTTTTGTTCAAATTGCTTGGTTTGTATTATCCTGTTTTATTGCTTGCTATAAATCATAAATGTAACAATAATAAATGTATCTAGTTGAAAACATTGTCAACTTGCTGGGTTTCCATATTAATAAAACAATTTGTATTTCCCTCATATCTAATAATTCAGATGGTTTATTTGTAAAAACATCAATAAAAAGAGTCTCACTTCAGGATAAAGGTAGGTATAGTGATTGAACACTGTTGTTAAGTGTTAGAAGGTAGGGCTTCTGGCCTCATTTCTGCCACTTCCAATTGTGGAGCCCAAGTCACAAACTTATAGGCCCAATTTCCTCTTAGGTAAAATGGGGAGGATTCATTTGACAGAGGAGTCTTTAATGTCCCATCCAGCTGCCAAAAACAACAACAGCAACGTGGACCCAAACCTGTGCATTCAAAGGACACAAGCCTGTGCTAATGCCAGAGATGCGTGGCTGCCCACCTTCCTGCTTAAACATACTCACTGTCTGCCCAACAGTCTGACTATCAATCGATCCCTTCCTCCACCTACAAGCCTAAGTCAGTCCCTTAGCTTCTTGGAACTTCCAATTCTTCAAGTGTAAGTTGGAGATAATAATAGTCCATGTGTCATGTTAGATGTTAGAAAGAAGAAATGAGATAATTCATAGAAAATCCTTACTGTTGTGCCTGGCACAGTAAGTGTCGGTGTTAATTCTCTCTTTATATAAAATGCTTAGATTTGGTCTAGTTTCCTGAAGGTTCGTATGCGCATGGCTTTCATATGGTTTCTCTAGCCAATGAAGCACAAGCCTCTAGGATTATGTGAAAAAGAGTTACTAATTTATAAATGTTGTCACTGACAGGTGCCAGGTAGTAATAATAATTATAATATTTTAATCATAATGATAATTTTAATGACATGAACACAATATAGCACTTACTATGTGGCAGGCCATGTCCTAAGAGCGTTACATATATTAACTCATTCAGCCCCTAACGAGGAGGGTACTATTATCATCATCCCCATTTTATACATGGGGAAGTTCAAGGCACAGGGCACATAGCTAAGTGGCACTGAGTGTTTGAACCCAGGAAGTTTGGGTCCAGAGCTCATGCTTTTAACTCCTCTGCTTATCATTAGTATTTTATAAAAAATGACATGTAATCCTGAGCACTTATTTGCTTTAATCAAAGGTTAGAAAGTTTTAAGAAGTCTGGGAAATTTTAGACAAATTAACCATGAAATACAAGAAGAAAGATCAAATAGACTAAAACATTAAAATATTCTAAAGTAACAAAGATAGAAAACACAAAATAAATATTTTTGAAATGAAAACAGCGAAACTCCATAAGAACAGTAAAGAGAACTATCAGTCAGAGGCTTGTGTCTCTGGCAATATGGCCCAGATATCTTGGTTGACTCTCATAGTGAAAACACATAAGAATGCTGGATGAAGGATAAAAGGACATTTAGAAAACAAGACTTCAATAAATTGATGGGGAAGTTAGGAATTTTTAGAGGCTAAAAGGTAAGTGAAAGTATAAATATAATAAGGTCAGAATTGGTTTTCATCATAGGGACATTTGCCAAACCAAGCTTTGGTTTTCCAGTGATGAGATCAGGACACGCTATCCCAAAATACAATTTTTTGACATATTGAATATTTTAAACTGAAGGAGCTTGAGAAAAGGGCAGAATATTTTAAGCTGAAGTTTGAGAAAATGGTCTCTCTGACCTTCCCCTGACACTTCTCCCCTGAAGCAGGTCATGAGACCCTCAAGTGAGACGTGCCCTCCCTATACTCGGAGGAAAGGAGCATCCTTATCTCCAAGAGGAGGCAGACGAATCCGAACAAACAGGCCTCGCTAAGTTTCCTCCGTTTACTGCGCTTACCTCATACCCTTTGTCCTATCATATTTCCCCATGACTGTCTACTCTTCGTCAAACTCTGCATAAAAACACTCGGGTTTAACCATTTCTTTAGGTCTTCATTTCCTTATAAAGGCTCTTATGTCACGTAAAACTTACATTACGTAGATTTATGTGCTTTGCTCCTATTAATCTGTCTTAGTCAGTTTAATTTTCAGAGCCAGCCTAGGACCCTAAGAGAGTCAAGGAAAACTTTTTTCCTTCCTATCATAAGTCCTTGAGGGACCCAGGTGACCAGGTGCCAGGGGCCTCCAACAAATAGCAGACTCTTGTCAAATCTGGAAGACCAAAAGGCTGAAAATCTTGGTGTCTTCTTAGATTTATTCCTCTCCCTTTCCTTCTGGAATCCAATTATTCACCAAGTCCCATCCATTCTATATCCCAGTCGTGGCTCCTGGCATTGAACCCTTCAGCCATTGAATTCCTCATTGATAACCAATAGTCACTGAGTCTTCTAACAGCATTAGGTCTCTCTCCCTCCAGTTGACTCTGTGCTACAGCCTTCTCTCCTGTCCCTCTCTGCTGTCCGTGTTCCCTGAATGCTGGCCATATTGGTCAGGCTCCTCTATGACTCTGCCTTTGCTCCTGCTGTCTCTCCCCTGCCTGTGATGATCTTACTACTTCTATCCTTCAAGTTCAGCTCAATTGTTACCTCTTCTGTGATACTTTCCCTGACTTATTTTATTCATCATTCATTTACTAAGCTTCTTCATTCCAGACTTTGTGCTCATGGAAAAAAATAAAAGGTAAATAAGACAGTTTCTACTAGGGTTACTGACAAATCCTGGATAGAGTTAGTTAGATTCTTCTCTGTCTTCCCATGGAAGAGAAAGGAAACCAACGTATTCTGAGCACCTACCAGTGCTAATTCATTGTACGAGAAGCTTTAGAGTGATTCTATTTAACCTCCCAATTTATTCTTTCATATGTTGTTTTATTCAATAAATTTTATTAAGTGCCTAATTTGTGACGAGTGGTTAAGTGCTGGGGACATACCAAGAAGGATAAGCATATTTCCTGCCCTCCTAAAGGCTGTAGTCTAACTCTAGGCGGGGAGTGATTTTGTCCCCAGATTGCAAACAAGGCAAATGAAGCTCAGAGAGGCTGAAATGGTCATACGATTACTAAGTGGAAAAAACTCGATTTATCTCAATCTTCAGCCCTTGCTCTTCCTACCACACTAGGCTACTTATCGATGATTTGTGTTAGTGAAGTCTTTGGGTTGCAAGTGACAGAAAAGGAACTTAAATGACCTAAACCAAAACAGGAATTTTGTTGGTTTATGAAACCCAGCCCCAGACAGGGAAGAGAGGGTGTTGGCTTCAGGGATGGCTTGGCTCTCCCCCCAGGGAATCCCACAGTGTTGAGTCTCTCCCTTGCACTCTTGTTCTCATTCTTATTCTATCCATCTGTTACGTCTCTCTGGATTTTGAATTGATTTTTTTCCTATGTCAGATGGATAGATAGAGCTTTCTCCTTGTACTGGGAAGTACAGCTATTGGCAGTCTGTACCATTTCCTAATGACTCACAACAAAGAAAAAGGGGCAACTTCCCTGTTATCTATAGTTAGAGCAATTCTGGGGAAAACTGATTTATTCTACATGGGGCATGAGTACACCTCTGACCTGTCACTGAGGCCAGAGGGGTGAGATATTCTGATTGGCTCTACTTGTGTCACCTACCTATTTCTGTAGCCAAGGATGACAAAGCCTGTTGTCAAAAGAAGGGGAGGTGGCACAAATGTGGCCACTGAAAGGACTGTGAATGGTGCCAACATTTAGTAAGTACCTGATAAATGTTACCCAGAGAACGAATTCTTCTAAGTGTCCCATACAGCACTTTTGCATCAATATTTACTAAGGAGATTGCATTCTGAGTTTCACGTGCTAGATTGATCAGGCTTGTTCTACTATGGTGGCTTCTAAAATTAATTAGGAAGCCTGTCCTATTTTATTCTTGTCTAAATAACATTTAATATATGTGTTCCTTGGCAATTAAAAAAAATTTACCCATAAAAACACTGGGGCCTTGTACCTTTTGTGGAGTAGGATGCTACTATTTATTTAAAGTTCTTTTCTGGGTATTGGGTGTATTTAAATTTGCACAATTAATAGCATATGGTAGGCACTCAGAATATCTTAGCTTCTCCTCTCTTCAACTGGACAACAGAGGATATTATAATGCTGAAGATACTTGAGAAACAGCAAAATATATTGAAAGTAGAATTTTAAGAAAATTAACGTGACAGTGTTGAAAAAGAAAAGCATTAGAGAAGTCCTTTAGACGGTGCTTCTCACACAAATTTGTGATGAAGAACCAGTTTCTTTTTTTCTTCTTTAAATCTATTGCAGATCATTTGTAGGACACAATTACAAACTACTAGAAAACTAAAATTTAAACAACTGGTATACAAAATACAAGCCCGAATTCTATTTTTAGATTAATTCAATAGAAGTAAAATTACGCTTTCAAATTGTCATGAATGTTTCTGAATGATAACTTTCAATTTCTGTACTTACCTTGAGCTGGACTGGGAACACACTTTTCATGGAAGGGTGCTGGTCCCTACAGACTGGGAGATGGTACAATAATCCCATCCAGTCCAAGACCACCAGGAACACAGCTGCTCCTAAGCAGGTTGGGTTGTTAGTCAATGTAGCAAGGGAGACTGCACACCCCGCAACATCTTAGTAAAAATTAATTAGAAAGGATTTATTTTAGGGTTTGGGCTCGTGTTAGGTAATATTGAGACATGGGGCTTTGTCCAGGATTGGATGCTGTCAGGAAACAGGGGCAATCCTATGATTGGATATCTTAACAAATTTTATTAGAATGGGGCAGGAATAAACAGAATCTAAAGCTTTAATTGGCAAAGAGGTGATGGCCACTCGCGTTAGCTAGGATGAAAAATATTTTAGCTATTTTTGTGGTTTGGACGTGTTCCTGTTTTTGTCTGGGTTCAGATGTGATCATGGAGGGGTCGTGTTTTTGTCGTGATCACAGAGTAGCCTGGTCTGATGGTGTTCTGTGAAACTGTTTATGTTCTCCACCAAGGCCCAGCTGTGAGTACCAGGCCAGCTCCCAGATGTCACAGACTACTTTTCTCTTTCACAGCTCTATAAGGTGACAAGGGCCTGGTTAAGGGTAAAAACATTTGAAAGATAAAGGAACAGGGTATGCTGAGTTGCTATCACAATTCAGTGTCAGTCCTCAAACTTTAACGTGCATCAGAATCATCTGGCAGCCTTGTTAAGGCATAGTGTGCTAGGCCCCACCCCCAAAGTTTCTGATTCAGTGGATCTGGGTGGGACTCAGAATTTGCATTCCTAACCAGTTTCCAGGTGTTGCTGATGCCGCCAGACCACACTTTGAACATCACTGAAGTAGATGGAAGTATCAAAAGTGAGGATGATTACAGGGAACGAAAGAAGACATGTTATAGTTAGCTGCAATTCCCAAGATAAAAATCTAGAAAATTCTCCTGGTAATACTCAGATGCAATTCTAACACCGGACTGTACTGTGCACTTTCCTATTCAAATTACCAGTCTTTGACGGGGAAGTTCACACAGGAAGAGTGTCTCTAAAATAATTTGTGCAAATTGCTGACTACTAAAGTTTGTAATTAATGTGGAAGTAAAATATATATGTTTATTGTCCACTTTCCAGAAAGTTCCCAATTATGAATAGGCAGATCCACTTGGGTTAGAAAACCAGCTCTTCAATTGGATTATTTGCAAATAGACATTGTACCTATTAAATGCAAAGTAGTCCTTGCAATCCCCCTTTTAACGATTCTATTCTGTCAATATTAAGACAGACTTCCTTAAAAGGTCTGTAACTGTCCCTGCTTTTGAAATACTTAAATGTTTTTACTAAACATTTGACGTTCTCTATTTGATTTTGTTTGTTCTTTTCTGGTACAGTTGGTGAAAAGAGAAAGTGATAAATAGGGATGGGAATGGGTGATACTTGCTTGTTCTGAAAAATTGCTTTTAATTTAATTTCCTCTGTATTTGCCTGAATATGGGATAAAAGAAAAGAAGTGTGAAATGGACATTTTTGTGGTTCAGCTGCATTGGCTCTGTCTTATAATTTACACTGAGATTCAGTTAACTCTTGACCTAAAAAAAATTTAAGTGTCATACAAATTGTCCGTATAAGAACTTACGTGACTTTTTATAGCTCTTTTGACAAGTTGTAAAGTATTTTATTAACTTTCTTCTTAAAAGGCTACCAAAAATTTGCTAATTCATGAGACATAGATCAAATGACTGTAAATTATTGCTATGGAAGTAAGAAACTTGGTCTTTTTTCTAAAATCATTTCATCATCTCTCCAGAGAGAACAGTCTTTGGCAGGGCGCTAGATCTTGCAAATCTAATAGGAGTTTTTCACTTTTGCATCAGAATAAGAAATCAAATAAAACAAGATGATTAACCTTAGGGTCAAAGTGGGTCTACCTCTGATTAGCTACTAGACCAAGAGCAGGTCTTGCTCTGATGAGGACTTTAACTTCGGTTTCTTCGTTTGTGAAGTGAGGAGCTGAGACGAGATAACCCATAGGGATTCTCTGAAGTCTTTCATGCTCAAGTTGTTATACTATGCCTACGACTGCAACCTTTAATTCAGTATATTGTACTCATCTCTCTCCCGGCTCTTATTAAATATTTTTTCAGTATCTGAAGGATGTTGACAATAACAGCATTTTTGAGATGGCAAAGGGTCTGGGATCAGATTAGGAAGAGTTGAAGGAACTGAGGATGTTGAGCTTAGAAAAGAGGAAGTTCAGAGTGGGAGAGATACGAGATCTCGCTGAAAAAATATGTGGAACCTGTCATGTAAAGAAGGTAAACATGTATTCCAAGATCAATGGTGGAAATTAGAAGGAGAGAAATTTTGGTTTAATCTCTGGAAAAACTTTTAAGCTATTCATTTAAACATTAGCAAATATTTATTGAGCACCTCCTCTATGTCAGCCACTGATCTAGGTTATGGGGATCGGTCAGTGAAAGAAACAGAAAAACTCTTGCCCCAAAGAGGTGTACATTCTAGTAGGGTAGCCTTATGTGGTAGTCACTGGAAGTTTTTGAACAGAGATGGAGTGATCGTAGGGAATACTCTGGTCAGGATTCCTATTTCAGATGGGATAACTTCCATAGTCTCTAAAGTCTTTAAAGTCTCTAAATGCAGGAACATTTAATCAGTCAACAAACATTTATTTATTAAACAACTTCTAAGTGCCAGGTATAGCTCTGGTCACTGGAAATGCAAAAATGTATAGACAGATCTTGCCTTCAATGAGCTCTCAATCCTGTTGGGGAGAAAGACATAAATAATGTGGAAGTTGGTAATAGAAATGTGTAACGGAACAGGAGCACACCAAGGTGAAAGAGAAACTCAGCTTGAAACTCAGTTCTGAAAGAGGGGACACCTGAGGTAAGTTTTAAATGACGAGGCGGACTTCACCAGCAGAAAGACCTCGTGAACAAGGTCGTGGAGGCCATAGACAAAATGGTGCCTGAGGTGAATGTCTGAGACGGAAAATGAATGTCTGAGGTGGAAAACCTCAGACAGTTGGATGATTCTAGTTCTGCTTCTAATTCGTTATGGATAAAAATGGGATGGAGGCCATAGTACTTGAGATATACAAGCATCCATGCCCTTTGAGGGTGGATCCCAGGATTTGGTAAGGTAGACTGATCATATATATTCATTTATTCATGCATTCTTTCAAAAAGATTGAGTACGTATTATGTACTACATACTCCATTACACTGACTGGATTACAGACAAATCTTAGACCAAGTCTTTGGTCTGAAGGAAGGGCCAGTCTAATGGAAGGAAACAGACACAATAAACTAGGTAGAATAAGGTGTCATAGGTACTGTGATAGACACTTGTGTAAGGCATTGAGGCCACAAAAATTAAATGAGAAGGAAGGATGGAAGAAGAGAGAAGCGAGAGTAGGAAAAGTTTCAGAGAGGAGCTGACTTTGGAGTTGAGTCTTGAAGATGAGAGGATTCCACCAGGAGGCAAGTCCATGGGAGTTAGTGGAACAGCAGAGTGCACTAGGAGTCAGCCTAGTTAGTGTTTGTCTTGAGTGTGGGGTGCAGAGGCACTATATCATGAAGAGGCTTACTTATCACAGTGGGGATTCTAAATGTATCCTGAGCAGGCCTGTGCTAACACTGGTGGGGCCCCGGGCAAGAGCACTAGTAGTTTCCTAGCTGGTACCCCTCTCTTCCTATTCCCTCTCTTGTAACTCAGAGGACCTCACACACATGTGTGAACAACCCAGACTGCATGTCCAAGTTCTGTCCCATCTTCCTCTCAACATCTGTCTTTCAGCAACTTCTAAGGCCAAAGGGTGAGCCCTTGCAACAACTACAGGTTCTTTGGTTTGGGAATTCTAGGAGTACTATCTAGAACAGAGGTGGATGCAGGCTCTGGGTGGCACAGCCCTTTGGACAGATGGGGTCTCCTGGCTGAGTAGGGAGAGGAGTAGTTGGAGGAAGGCCATAATGGAGCTCTTTAAACTTCAGAGGGAGCAGCAAACTTTTTCTGTAAAGGGCTAGATGTAAATATTTTAGGCTTTGCAGGCTACAAATGGCCACTGTTGGATATTCTTTGTTGTTTTCTTTGCTTAAAACCCTTTTAAAAAAATCCTTTGTTAGCTTGAGCACCATACCAAAATAGGCTGCAGGCTGATTCAGCCGGGGGCCATAGTTTGTATGACATGGGACAGCAGAGGATGGCGGCATCACTGAAGGATATTAACAAGGGGAGTGGCAGTCACTTTGTGTTTTAGAAAGACCAGTCTGGCTTTGTGGAGAGTATATTGGAGTTGGACAAGTTAGGAGGCTGTTGTAATAACCCAGGCAGGAGATAATGAAATCCTGAACAAAATCAGGAATAATGGGACTAGAGAAGTTGGAGAATTAAGAACATTTTAAAAGAGTTGATGACTTTGGGTTTCTGATTAAGGCAACTGGTTAGTGGTTCTAATCATTAAGATAGGGACACCTAAGGGCAGGGTGGCATGAGCTAATGGGCTCTATTTTTAGCATTTGGAACTTGAGTTCTATGTCGGACACTCAAGGGGATGTCTGGTAGGCTGTCACACATGCAAGCTGTTATTCTGCAGTGAGGACAGGGCTGGAGATACAGATTTGAGAGTCACCAGGGTAGAGATGGGCACCCAGAACATTTGGAAAGTAAAATTGAAGAGGAAAAACTCCTTCTGTTCTCCAAGTGTCTCTTTCCTGAGATAAACCAGATCAAGACAGGATGAGTGAGAAGACACTACCTTGCCTGGGACACCTGGCCCAGCTTCTGGGGGTGACGATAGCTGCTGAGGCTGTTGAGCAGTGTGGTGCCAGAAGGTGAGGCTTGCTTAGAGTGTGGCAATAATATGTGTGAAAAGGTGACTAAGGAATGGTCAACAGAGAGATCTTTCCTCCAGGGGATAGTCTCCCAGCTACTGGATTTACATCCTCAGGCAGAAACTACTGTATTGTAAACAGGTTTGAATCTAAGAGCAGAAGGTCAAGTGTGCAAGAAACATTAAACTTCTTTGTGAACCATGGATCAACCTAATTTTGACTCCAAGCTGCCATTCCATTGGGCTGGTAGGAAGGTGAATGTAAGTCATTCTAGCAGCTTTGTGTCTGCATCTCAGCCATGCTCCCTCACTGTGCCAAAGTTCTGGAGTCCTTTCCTTGTCATGAGTCATCTCTCCAATCCAGTTACTGCTGATGTGCCCGTTGTCTGTGTCTGTACAATCCTGTCAAGTCTGGCAGCTTCTGGCAGTTTCCCTGACACATTTAGGACACTAGAATATTTGGCAAAGCTCTGAAACCCAGTGCCTAGGGCTCTGCTTCCCCAGGCAAACCACATACCTCCTGTCTGGAGTCTTGCTGCTTCCGGGGATAATGACTCGGAGCAGAACCTGGCTCTTTCCTGCTTCTAGACCCACGGACCTCTTTTCCTCACCACCTCCAAGTAATGTCTAGTCTGGGGAGTTCCTCTCTCACGCTCTTTCACCATATACTTTAAGTTTATTAAATCCGTAACTTGAAAAACACGTTCTTCTTTGCTCCAGGGAAGGGAGGGCTTACCTTGCCAAGGTGAGAAAAATATTTGCATTTCACTTTCTACTGCATCAAAGAGAAGGAAGGAAAACAGAAACAGGTAAGATTATGCATTGACACACTGTGAACATTTACATCCTGCCACATGGTGGTGGAGAAGAGATTGGCAACTGCAAGGAAGAACCAGGCCTCTCAAGGACTGGATGAATGACACAACTGGTGGGACAGGTGATGGGGACAAGGAGTGACTGAACGTGATGTTTTTGGACTTGGCTTTCCCTGATTTTCAGAATGAGGTATTGCGGGGATCCTGTACTCAGGGACCATAGATCAAACCTAGAATATCCCCAATCACCTAGTGGTTAGGGTTGCAAGTGGTGGGGGATGGGGGCTGAGCATTGGTGTGGGAAAAACACTCTATCTTCCTCCTGTGTTTTTCCTTTACTCTCACACTACTATTATACTCACAACACTTCTGACATCAGATGTGTGGGGGTTTTTCCCACAACAAGCAATTCTCTGCAACCCCAGCTGGATGTCCTACAATTTAACTCAATGCTGACACTATCTACCTGGAGATAGTGTTAGATCCCACAGGTTAAAGGTTCAGTCCCAGGAGACTGCCCCCCACTTCAGGTGTCAATCTCAAGGAGTAGATCCCCAGGTTACTCACAATTTCTGTCCAACTTGACTACAAATTGTAGGTTCTCATGATCCCCCTTCTTAGATTTGATCATTTGCTGGAACGGCCCACAGAACTCAGGGTAACACTTATGTGTACCACTTTATTAAAGATATGATAAAAAATACAGATGAACAGCCAGATAAAGAAGTACATAGGGTGATGTCTGGGAGGGTCCCAAGTGCAGGAGCTTCTGTCCCTGTGGAGTTGGGGTGTGTCACCACCTCGGTACATGAATGTGTTCACCAACTTGGAAGCTCTCTGAACCCCCTACTTTTGGGATTGCTATGGAGGCTTCATCACATAGGTATGATTAATCATTAACTCTGTTTCCAGCCCTTTCCCTTCTCAAGAGAATGAGAAGCAAGACTGAAAATTCCAAGCTTTAATCATGACCTGGCCTTTCTGGTGACCAGTCCTCATCCAGGAGCCCACCCAGGGTCCCCTCATTAGAACAACAGACACTCCTCTCACCCAGGAAATTACAAGGATTTAAGTAGCCCTGTGTCAGGAACCAGAGGGAAAGACCAGCTATTAGAACAAGAGATGCTCCTGATGCTCCTCTCACTTAGGAAATTACGAGAGTTTTAGGAGCTCTGTGCCGTGACCTGGGGGCAGAGACCAATACTTGTTCTTTTCTATTATCTCACAGTGGTGTAGCTTCACATAAACTTTCTTGGAATTCTGTTTTTGTTGAACCTGGGTGCCAGGATCCTTGTTATAATCTTTGGATTGCTGGGGATGGCTGGCGCCGGCATCAACTATCTTTTATTTAAAAGTTACGAGTTTACTCATTTTATTTCATTTGGTCTTCAAACTACCCAGTGAGGTAAACGTTATAATCTCCCTTCTGCTGATGGGAAACCTGAAGCTCAGAGAGGCTTTAGAATTTACCACCGTAATACAGCTAATATGTAGCATCAAATCCATGTCAGTTATTGTGGGTTCACCCTAGTGGATAATTTATTACCCAACAGTGACATTTTGAGAATGAAAGGGGTTGCTATTAATAATCATGCCAAGATGGTAAGTGTAAAATGGAGTTCTCCTGGGCAGACTGGGATGTGTGAGCAACTGGTCATTTCTCTATTTTCATTAACTTTTTAAAGGAGCAAATTGTAATTTTGGTAATCATTTCTACTTTAAATAGCTATCTATTTTACTGATGTAAAACCTTAGTTTTATTATATTCTTTCTTTAAGAAAGAAAGCTTGCGAATTCCTTTCATGAAGCCAATTTAACCCTAACATCAAAACTTGTAAAAGCAGTACAGTGAAACTGGATTACAGTCCAATTTCATTTTGAACACAGATGCAAGAATCCTAATGCATATTAATTAACTGAATTCAGTAATGATTAAAAGAACATAATATATTGTGACCAATTATGGTTAATTCTTAAGAATGCAAAGAGAAAACTCTACGTTAGAAAAACCTCAATGTAATTTCCTATACTAACAAACTAAAGAAGGAAATACTTATGAACATTTCAAGAGATGAAGAAAAAGCATTCATTAAAGTTCTATACTTATTTACAATTTAAATTAGTAGAAAACTAGAAGTAGAAAGAAACTACCTTAACATGATAGAAAGGTATTTATGTTTTTACCTGGAAAAACTTCAAAAGCATTTGCTTTAAGACTAGGAATAAAACAAGAATATGTACTAGTGTAATGTTCTACACAGCACTGGAAGCTCAGGCCAATGTAATAAGATAGGAAAGAACACCAAGAAATATAAAGATTGGATGGGAAGAGAGAAAATTGTCATTTGCAAGTGTTATGATCATTTACATAGAAGACCAAAGAAAATCAACAGACTCTTAGAAGTCATAAGAAAGTTCAATGTTGGCTGATTATAAGATCAATATACAAAAATCACTAGTGTTCCTCAATACTAGCAATAATAAAATCAAAAAGATAATAGACCATAAGATATCATCCAAAGCAACAACAACGAAACTGTAAAATATCAAGACTTAATAGAGAAAAATTCACAAGTCCATTAAAGAAGAACATTTTAAACCTCTACCAAAGGGCATAAAGAGAGAGCCGAATTAATAGTGAGATAAATCGTCTTCATGAATGAGAATGCAGTGTTTAAACATAACAATTTCCCCTCAATTTAATGCAATTCTAAGCAAAGTCACAGCCACTTTTGGGGAGATCCTGCCCCGCTCATACTTTGAATGATCCCTCCACTGAATGAGTCTTGGTGAAGGCAGGGCCCTACCTGTTTTTTAAGCCTGTATCTCTAGCCTCCTTCCTGAGAGCTCCTGTGAGCTCTCTGATATCTTCTCCATTCAATTAATTTCTGCATTAAATTAGAAAGAACCAGTTTCTGTTGCTTGCAATCAAGAACTTGGAACTGGGAACCTTGCTGAAATGATTCTGAAATTTATGCAGAAGAATACAAGTTCATGAGTAACTAAGATCAGGGGTCAGCAAACTTTTCCTGTTAAAGGTTAGATACTAAACATTTTAGGATTGGGTGGCTGGATGCAGCTACTCAACTCTGCTGTCACAGTGCTCAAAAGCAGCCATAGACACAGTGTAAACAAATTGGCATGGTTGTTTCCAATAAAACTTAGTTTACAAAAATAGTCAGTTGGCAGAGTTTGGCCCACAGGCTGATCCCTGATTAAGACAATCATGAAAAAGAAAAGCAAAAAGGAGACAGACTCACCCTATGAGATATTACTCAGCCATAGTATGATACTGGTACAGGAACATACAAATGGATCGTGGAACATAATACAACCCAGAAAGAGGCACGTGAGAGTTTGAGTTATTGAAGTATTTTGTAGGAAAAATTGGTTCATTATATGGAAATAAGTAAATTAGGTCCAGGCAAATATATAAAAATATAGGCAAAATATAAAAATAAAAATAAATATAAAAATATAAAGGCAAATATATAAAAATAAGCTCCAAAATATGAAAATAAGTAAGGAACTGAATATGAAAGATTAAAATTACTAGAAGACAATATGGAATATCTTTAGGACTTTGGGATAAGGAAGAATTATGATTGTTAGGTCAACATTAAACTCTTTTGCGTTCTTGAAGGACATATCAGCAGAGAAAGTGATTGCATTATAAGAGCAAGTTAGCCTGGAGCTGAAATCTGTGTGGTTAATTTAGGTGAGAACAGTCTTATTCAAAGAACCAAGGACTGGCTATGCATTGGCGGCTGAACGATTGTCACGGGCTGTGAAAAGAAAGGAAGACCAGGCTGAATAGGGAATGAGTGGCTTTTGTATTGACAACAATGATGGGAAACTGAAGGGGCAGAATTTGGAGCCAAAAAGCAATAAGAGACCCCAGTCGATGATTCTATAACCAACATGGCTTTCAAGGACAAGAATGAAGCAAGTGACCATGTCCAGAAACAAAGTCAGATATCCAGTAATTTTGTTGGTTATTATTTTGTATATATCCTTAATGTTATCTTATTGGAGAGGCCTTAAAAAAAAGACCGGAAACATACAAACGTGCTTTCAAATCCAAGTGCCATCACTTACTAGCTGTGAGAATTTCCTCTTTTATGAAATACCTAAAATAATATCTACCTTTCAGGACTGCTAAAATGATTAGAATGTAAGCACGTAGAGTGTATTGAAGATGGGTACACATTCTTCGCCATGTTCTCCCACTGAGAAATGGAGTTTATTTTCCTTCACTTTGAATCTGGGCTGACTGGCACTGTGTCTGCTTTAACCGATAGAACTTGGAAGAAGTGATGCTTCTGCTTCTTCCTTCTGAGAAACAGGAGGTCTGGGGATTCAGCCACTGTGTAAGGAAGAGACCATTTGGAGACAGAGAGGTTTCAGCTATCCAGCCACCCTGCCAAGCCACCAGGCATGTGAATGAAGCCACCTTGAACATTACAGCCCAGCCACCACCTGATTGAAGACTTATGACAGACCCTAAACAAGACCAGCAGAAGAACTACCCAGTCAACCCACAGAAGTGTGAGTGATAATAAATGATTGTGGTAGTTTCAAGACACTAAATTTTGGATTTGTGTGCTGTGTAGCAATAGATAACTAAAAGAGTATATTAAGAATATAGAGTATTCTAAGCAATTATTCCAAGCATTTACATGTTGGCAATTCCTATCCCAGTGAGCCCAGAGTATGGAAAAATCATTCAGGAAAAAGTCAATTTCTAGTCAACGCTTTTCCAGGCCACTAATTTATACATTAATTAATTAATTCCTTCATTCAACAAATATTAAATGGGTGCCTCCTTTATGTCACATGGTCATTTAGGTGCTAAACACAACAGCTAAATTTCCTGCCTGAAAGTAATTAAGATGATATCCTTTAGTGTTTGTTGGCTATATGATGGTTATTAAGATAACCAAAATATTTGGGCTTACCTCAAAATGCCTAATTGTCTGATATGAACATGTAAGAAATGGAGTTAAAAGGAATTCTGTACTAAGTTGTAATCAACATCTTCCTAAATATTAATCCTTAACAAGCTGAATAGAAAGCATCTAGCTATTTCAAATTTAAATTAGCCTCTATCTCACCTATCATTCTTGATTTATACCATCATCTTCTAGAAGATGTCTAAAATGAAAATTTTAATTGAGCAAATTAACTCAAATATTCATTCATTCATCCAGCCATTCAACAAATATTTATCAGACAACTTCTATGTGCCAGTGAATGTGCTAATCATTAATTTTCTTACTTTGAACAATCAGACACAGACTCTGCCTTTTCTGCCAAGAACTCCATTTTTCATGTCAATATCATGAGAAAGGAGAAGCTTAAAAAAAGTGCTAGATTAATCCGGTTTTCTATACCAGAATGATTCCTTAGATTAGGAGGCTGTAATCTACTTACTTTGAGGTAGATTCTTCCCTGAATATGATCTAGTTATAGATAACTGAGAAAGTATAATTAGGTGTTAAGTTTGAATTAAATTTCAATCCACTATTTAATGTTCCCAACTTTTCCTATATAGTTGCTTGTTTTTATTCAGGGCTAGGTAAACTTGCCAATTTGAGAGGCAAGAAAAAGAAACCTTGAAAAAACATTCATATGATGCTGAGGTAGTTCTCAAGGTCTCTTTCAAGTGAATGTTTAGCCCATACAAATGAACACAAAATGAACTTGACAATCACCGTTATGAAAGCCTAGGAGAGCAAGTCCACCCTTACTTTGTAACCAAGGAGAACTTGGTCCTGAAGTCTACAATCCTCAGGAAGCACCTCAGCAAAAGAGAACAGGGATAGAAGATCGTGGCGTTCCTTGAACTTTAACCCCTTATCCTTTGGTAATCATAACGCCATATCTCTCCCTCACCAATGAAAGTTGCAACAGTAGATCTCAGCTGTCCCTTAGCTGGAGGTCAGGCCAAAGTGCAATTTACCACCTTCCTTATGCTTGTGAGTAATCAGAGTTACTCTTTCACACATTTAGAATGATCAGTGAATGTTGCCTGACAGCCTTCCATACGTGGAGAACATATAAAATTTACCCCCAAAGAAACTAGGGTCATGGTCTATAGATTCATGTCACTTGAACAGTAGAGCACTAACTCTGAATTACTTTTTGTTGGTTGAGGCACTGAAATCTGGGCTGCGATGCCAAAAGAAGGTGCAAACTAGAACTTGTTTTTGCTGAGCCATACAGCATTTTTATTGTAGCAAGTACACTTTCAGTTGCAATTAATAAATCTCGTCTGGTTTAAATGATAGATGGTTTCATAAGAGAAAGGGTGACCCCATGTGGCAGTTTTAAAACATGACTGCAAATTCTTTGGCACTTTTTGTATGGAGGTAGGATGTATATCTCCGTATCTTTACTCTGGATGGGCTTGTGATTAGTTTGACCAGTAGAGCGCAGCATCGTGATGCTATGTGACTTCTGAGGTTAGATATAAAAGGCTATAAAGCCTCTCATTGCTTGTGGGCAAATGTCATCTTGGAGCCCTGAGCCTCCATGTGTAAAGTTCGATCACCTTAAGATCCCCATGCTGGAGAGATCATATGTAGGTGATGTGGTTGACAGTCCCAGCTGAGCCCAGTTTTCCAGCCATCCACACCAAGATGGCAGACAGGTGAGGGAAGCCATCTTGGACCCTCCTAACCAGCCCATCTGCCTCATGAAACAAAAGAATTACCCTATAGAGGCTTGCCTGAATGCTTGACCCACAAAATCATGAGATTTAATAAAATGATTGTTATTTTAAGCCACTATCTGGGTAGTTTTTAATGAAATGATAAATAACTGAAATACCCCTTGTAGTAGCTCAGGTCCTTCGAAGAGCAGATGCTAAGAAGAGGTTAGATGTGCAAGAGATTTATTCCTAGGTCTCCTTCCTATAGGAGAGGGTGGAGTAGGTAGGGAGAGCCTTCAGACCATGATGCAGGTCTGGAGTCTGTGAAGTCTTAGGATACATCACAGTTCTAAGAAAGTTTTGACCAGGCTGGTAGGATGTCCCAAGCCTGTTAGAGA
Source organism: Equus przewalskii (assembly GCF_037783145.1). NCBI lineage: Eukaryota > Metazoa > Chordata > Mammalia > Perissodactyla > Equidae > Equus > Equus przewalskii. Next base: position 12,926,289 of record NC_091836.1, read on the forward strand.
GATCTTACTTCTCCAGAATACGTTATGATCAAACTGGAGTTTTGGACTTCTGAGTTATCTGTGATATACTATAATTTGTAGAATGTATCTCAGAAACTCATTAAAATAATTTAGAATCCCAATATTAGGGCTTTCTTTCTCTCATATTGCACAGTCTTTTATCATAACACTCAAAATATAGATTATAATTTTTTTTTTCCCCACTGAGGAAGATTCACCCTGAGCTAAGACCTGTTGCCAATCTTCCTCTTTTTTTCTTTTGTGTGAGCTGCCACAGCATGGCCACTGACAGATGGGTGGTATGGTTCCAAAACCAGGAACTGAAACCAGGCTGCCAAAGCAGAATGCATCAAACTTTAACCACCAGGCCGTTGTGCCTAGCCCAGACTTTGAGATTCCTGAAGGCAAGTTCTATGTATTTTTCACTATTGTATGCTTCTTTGTTCCCCAAGTTCCTGACTCAGTGAAAGTTTGTTGAGTGGCTAACTGAGAATAATGGTCAAATTATATTTTCTGTGTGGTTCTCAGAATAAATTGTAATTAGCTGATTTATTTACAAGGATTTGTTGTTGATGAAATATCTGAATGTTAATTACCTCTTTTAAAATATGTTGTAAGTAGAATTCTAAATAATCGTGGTGAAGAAAATCACATGTGACCTAGAAATTTTGTTTTTTTATGGCGCATTGCTATTCCTACCTTTGTAAATGCTTTTTATGGTCTTGTCAACTAGTACTTTTCTGAAGGATTATGGATAGGAGAGTTCATAATTCATAGGGCAGACTTTTTAGTTGACTTCCTAGAAAACAAACCTCATCTTGTGAGTTCCTTACCTAAAACCTTCCCTGTCTTTGTAGCTATTGCAGTGGTTTCCAGATTTTTGGATTTTATGGACTAGTATCATTTAAAAAAATTGGGGCACTGACATTTATTTTGTAAATTAAGAACATTAAAAAAATCTATCAACAATTAGTGCCATCATTTTACAAAAGAAAGAGTATTTCCTTAACAAAAAGTAAGAAATCTTCTTAGAACTTAAAAATGAATGAGATAGATTACAAATTTATTATATGATCTTTACGATTTTTTTTTTGAGGAAGATTAGCCCTGAGCTAACATCTGCTGCCAATACTCCTCTTTTTGCTGAGGAAGACTGGCCCTGAGCTAACATCCATGCCCATCTCCCTCTACTTTATATGTGGGATGCCTACCACAGCATGGCTTGCTAAGCGGTGCCATGTCCTCACCCAGGATCGGAACTGGTGAACCCTAGGCTGCTGAAGCGGAATATGCAAACTTAACCACTGTGCTACCGGGCCAGCGCCTGATCTTTACTATTTTTCATTCCTTTGCAGATTGGTACCAGCCTAGGTACCCAAGATTGGGAACCACTGGTTGCAAATTAAAATTGCAACTTTTTATTTATTCAAGTCTCTCCCAGTTAGTTGTCGGCCTATGTCTCCAGCTTCTTTTCACCCCACTCCCCATACCCGTCAATTATAATTTTACAGACATTGGGAAGGGGGAATGAGAAAGTCTAGGAGAAAATGCTTGATTTTTAAGAAGACAACCCAGAAGCTGCACACATCACATCTGCTCATATTCCACTGAACTGAACTTGGACACATGAACACACCAGGGAGGCTGGGAATTCTGGGCTGTGGCTGTTGCTCATATGTTTAGCTAAAACTTGATGGTTCTATTATTAAGATAAAGGAGAGGATGGATACTGGAGAAAATAATGATTCTTCACAGTTCACTCCTCTGGTCATTCATGTAGCCGTGCTGACCTTTCTTCCCACCAGCAGAGCATAATCACCACCTCCTAATCTCAACTCTTGTCCGGGTGCTGCATCCATCTCAAAGTCCAGATCTCTAGGTGATGTGCTGTCCTCTCCATCAGGTACAGGATGCCTCTTGCCTCCACACCTACATCCAACATGTAATGATAGAGTAGAATGATATATCTACAATGAAACCTCCCTTTCAGAAAATGGAAGAATCGGAAATGCTCTGCACTCAATGGTTTGCAATAATGGTGAATTCCTACTGAGCAGGGAAAAGACATTCCTTACCCTGGAAATTCAGTAAATTCTTGGTTAGACCTCATTCTGCTTTCTCTGAGGAATTTTTTGTCTATTGTCCTTTACCTGTTATTCTCTATTTTATCGGAATATATGGGTGTTGGAGATATGTTCTCTTAGGGGGCCATTTCACAGCCCTCTTCCTGCTGTTTGTAAGGTTGGAGTGTCTGATCTGTCTACTATATGTATGAGTTAGAGTGGGCCAGAGACTCTGAAACGTAAGGGCTTAAAGAAAAGGTAGTTCATTTCCTTCATACTGAACAGTCCAGGGCTGGGGTTCCATATCAACGGTGGCCCTGTTCTATGAATGAGTTTCCGCATCAGGAGGGTATAAGCAAACTGTCTTTAAAAAATGGACCTAAGAATGCAGTGGCTTAAACAAAATATAATTTCATTTCTCTCTTTATATCCCTGACTATCGGCTGGAAAACAGACAAATGGACAACCTTGGGAGCCTTACATTGAGCAGACCTGCCATACTAGCTCGGGGCTGCTCACACTGGACTGTTAGATGAAAGAGAAATAAAAGTCTACCTTGTTTGAGCTTTCTTCAGCATTTCTTCCAGCCAGCATTGGAGGCTGGAAGAAAAGTAGAAGACCAACAGAATCACCTCCCTTTAGCTTTCCTAGAAATCCTGCATAACATTTCTGTACACGTTATCAGCCTCTGCTTACCTCCTGACTACACAGGAGACTGAGAAACGTCGTCTTTGATTCAGGATGGCAATGTGCTCAGCTTAATATTGGGATTCTCTAAAAAGGAAGGGGCACATGCATGTTGGAGTAGGCATCTAGCAGTCTGTGCCATACTATCTAAATACCTGGGGAAGATTACTTACTTTGTCTGATGTTAGTGTAGCCATGCCTGCTCTCTTTTGGTTACTATTTGCATAGAATATCTTTTTCCATCCTTTCTCTGTCAAACTGTTTGTGTCTTTGGATCTAAAATGACTCCATATAGACTGTCTGTAGACAGTATATAGTTGGATCATATTTTTTAATCCATTTTGCCAATTTCTGTCTTTTGATTGAAGAGTTTGATTTATTTACATTTAAATTAATTGCTGATAAGGAAAGACTTCTGCCATTTTGCTGTGTGTTTTCTATTTGCCTTCTAGGTTTTTTTGTCCCTTATTTCCTGAATTACTGCTTTATTTTGTGTTTAGTTGGTTTTTTGTAGCAAAACATTTAAATTCCTTTTTCATTTCCTTTTGTGTATATTATTTAGCTATTTTCTTTGTGGTTACCATGGGGATTACATTTAACATCTTAAAGTTATAACACTTTAATTTGAGTTTATACTCACTTAACTTGAATAACACACAAAAACTTTTCTCCTTTAACGCCTCCACCTCCACCCCTTTCAGTTGTTAATGTCACAGTATTACATCTTTGTACATTGCATGTCCAAAAACATAAACTAGTAATTTTTAAATGCATTAATCTCTTAAATTAGGTAAAAAACAATGCGGAGTTACAAAAATACTGGTTTTAGACTAATAATTAAAAAAATTTATTAGTTTCTTAAATCATGTACAAAACAAAAAGTGGAGTTACATATTGTTATTACAATAATGGTAGCTTTTATAATTGGCCGCATATTTACCTTTACTGATATCTTTATTTCACCATATGGCTTTGAGTTATTGTCCTTTAATTTCAACCTGCAGGACTCCTTTTAGCATTTCTTGCAGGGCAGGTCCAATGGTTATGATCTCTCTCTACTTTTGTTTATCTGGTAATGTCTTAATTTCTCCCTCACTTTTGAAAGGCAGTTTTGCCAGATATAGGATTCTTGGTTGACTGTTTCTTTCTTTCAGCACTTTGAATATATCAGTCCAATGCATTCTGAACTCCAAAATTTCTGAAGAGAAATTTGCGTATAATTTTTATTGAGGATCACTTGTACATGATGAGTTCCTTCTCTCTTGCTGCTTTCAAGAGTTTGTCTTGCCTTTCAACAATTTGATCGCAATGTGTCATGTTGTGGGTCTCTGAGTTCATCCTTCTTGGGATTTGTTGAGCTTATTGAATGTATATATTCGTTGTCTTTCATCAAATTTGGAAAGTTGTTGGCTACTAATTTTTCAAATATCCTCTCTGTTTTTTTCTTTCTCTCTTCTTCTGGGACTCCCACAGTGTGTATGTTGGTCTACTTGATGGTGTCCCACAGTTCCATTAGGCTCTGTTCACTTTTCTTTGATCTTTTTTCTTTCTGTTCCTCAATTTGATAATTTCCATTGTCCTATTTTCAAGTGTGCTGATTCTTCTGCCTGCTCCAATCTGCCTTTGAATACATTTAGTGAATTTTTTATTTCAGTTGTTTTACTTTTCAGCTATAATTTCTTTTTGGTTATCTTTTCAATATTTATTGATATTTCCATTTTGTTCATACATTGCTTTCTTGACTTTCTCACATTTTCTTTTAGTTCCCTGAGCATCTTCAAGATAGTTACTTTTTTTTTTTTAAAGATTTAATTTTTTCCTTTTTCTCCCCAAAGCCCCCTGGTACATAGTTGTGTATTCTTCGTTGTGGTTTCTTCCAGTTGTGGCACGTGGGATGCCGCCTCAGCGTGGTCCGATGAGCAGTGCCATGTCCGCGCCCAGGATTCGAACCAACGAAACACTGGGCCGCCTGCCGCGGAGTGTGCGAACTTAACCACTCGGCCACGGGGCCAGCCCCCAAGATAGTTACTTTTTAAGTCTTTGTGTAGTAAATCCACCATCAGGTCTTTCTTAGGGACACTTTCTGCTGGTTTATTTTTTCCCTTGAATGAGCCATACTTTTCTGGTTTTTGTGTACGTCTTGTAATTTTGTTGTCATTGTTAAAAACTGGACATTTGAATCTCATAATGTAGTAACTCTGGAAATCTGATTCTCCTCTTTCCCCAGTGTTTGCTGTTTTTGTTTTTGTGATTTTTGTATGCTGTCTCTGTGCTGAGCATCTGCCTGAGGTATAAACTTAAGGTCTTCTCAGATTTTTTCTGAGCCTGCACCTTTTAAGGGTAAGCATAGTGCCTTTCTAATTTCCCCAATATATGCAGTTGCTTTTGAATATCCTAGTCTTCTGGCTGGCTCCCAATAGAGGAAAAAACCAAAAATGAAGGGAGGAAGAAGTCTCTGATCTTTTAAATCATTGGAAGTCACTTCACTGGAGGAGGAGAGGCTTGCAACAATGGGAGGAGGTGGGATAACAATGGCTGTTGTCTCTTAGTCTGCATCTGTGATCAGAGGCAGCAATCAGTGATCAGATATCAGATCCCTGATATTTGGAGAACAGGGTCCTTTTTGCCCACCCTGGCCACCACAAGCTGTGTGCAAACTGTGTGCAAGCTGCTTCAGGAACATGTGCACAGCTGTCTGCCATGGGCTGAGAAGTGGGGGACAGGTAGCTGTTAATATGCTTAGAGCTGAAATTGACCAATAGTAACCATAATTTATTGTCCAAGCCTTCCCCTGGAAGTTGTAAGCCTTCCAGAGATCCAAAAGAGTTACATTAGACAGATTCTGCCAGTACAATTGTTGTCTAGGTGAGGAGATAGATTTCTGGTGCTTCCTGCTCCACCATCTTCCCAGAATCCTCCTCTGTGTTTCTTTGTGAAGTTCTTAGGGTTTTTTCCCCCCTTAATTTATAGGGCATCAATCCAATTACATTCTAATGGATAACTTGATCTTGTGTCTTTTAGAAGTGTTTGAATGATTTATGAATTTGGATACAACCTTAATGAGAGGTTTCTGTGAAGGAAGCTTTCATTTAATTTCTGGAATAATATTTTTTTACACAAATACATATTCAATTTCATTAAGGAGCTGACAATCTAGAGTGGACTTCTTAATTAAACAGAAGGTTATAGGGGCCGGCCCCGTGGCCGAGTGGTTAAGTTTGCACGCTCCGCCTTTGGTGGCCCAGGGTTTTGCTGGTTCGGATCCTGGGCGTGGACATGGCACCGCTCATCAGGCCACATTGAGGTGGTGTCTCACATGCCACAACTAGGAGGACCCACAACTAAAAATATACAACTATGGGGGCCGGCCCAGTGGCTCAGTGGTTAAGTTCGCACATTCCTCTTCTCTGCTGCCCAGGGTTCTCAGGTTTGGATCTCGAGTGTGGACATGGTACTGCTTGGCACGCCATGCTGTGCTAGGCATCCCACACATAAAGTAGAAGAAGATGGGCATGGATGTTAGTTCAGGGCCAGGCTTCCTCAGCAAAAAGAGGAGAACTGGCAGTAGTTAGCTCAGAGCTAATCTTCCTTAAAAAAAAAAATACAACTATGTACTGGGGGAGTTGGGGGAGAAAAAGCAGGGGGAAAATAAAAGAAGATTGGCAACAGTTGTTAGCTCAAGTGCCAATCTTACAAAAAACGAAAAAACAGAAGATTATAATTCAGTGAGTGATGACTGTGAGGAGTATTAGGTACCAAAGAAAATCTTAAGAGGGGCAAATAGGCAGGTTTAGGGGAGTGAGGTCAAGTGAAGCTTTCCTGACATAAAGACATCAAGGCTGGAATGTCAAGAACTGTAGGAGCAGCCAGGTGAAGAAAAGGGGATGCCAAATTTTTTGTACCTACCTTGAGCACTATAAGCTGGAGTTGTTTCCCTCACAGAGTCTCAATAAGTGGTTCTGATGGCGCACATTTGACTTCATATCCTTGCTTTTCATGATCAAAATGATAGAGTTCAGAAATTTAGTCAAGAGTGAAGCCTTAGTTGATCACTGAATTTTAGATCAAAAGTCCTGCTTTATGAAGAGAGGGCATTCAAACAGAGGATGGTCCATAGCCAGGATCAAAACAGAACTTTAGACAGTTCAATACTCTTTCTGTTACATATTATTATTATTACACTAACAACAGTGGTGATGACAACAAAGTAAGGGCAGCTCTGGTTAGCTTCACTCTGGGCTGGCACAGGGAGAATGACTGACTTACTTGCCTATACCACTTTAGTCACTTTTGATCTGATCTGATCCTTGTTCTCTATTGTTGGACTCCTTTGTTCTGGATGCTTCTGTAACAAAAATGGGAACTAGTGCTAGTGAGGAGAGGAAGAAGATGCCTATATTCTACTTTTCCCCTTCATTGTTGGACTCATTTTTTTTGGTACCAGCTTAGCTAAAAAGGGAATTTATTGGAAGGATGTTAGAATGCCTTATGGAATCCAGAAAACTGTTGAAGAGCTAGGCCCCGGGAAAGGAAAGTTCTACAGAATTTCTAGGATCTTCAGCAGCAGAAACTTAGGCATCTTTCCTGTAGAGTCTCACCAAGAACAAGATTCAGCTCAGAGCTATCAGTCTCTGGGTCCCTCCATTCATTGTTTATGATTAGTTTGTGGGATCCATGTACATACAGGTTCTTTCTGTGGGATCATATCCTCAAGGTTAGAGCAGTGCCTGAAACATGGTAAACCATCAATAAATATTATTGAATGAGTACATGAATGGAATTCCACAATTCCCTGGAGAAGGTACCCAATGGGCCTTGCCTGAGGCAGGTGTCTGCCCTTGCTCCAAATAACTGTGGCAGGGGGTCAGATAGCACACACTTGGTACCCAAGGACCACTGGGAGTCAGAGGCACTTCTCAGAGAATAAGGACTGTCAGAGGATGTGGCCAAGACCTTGAAAGTGACTGTTATTTGTGTCTGTCCCTAAAGAGACTGACAAGAAATCAACAGTTCTGAAAAACTGACATTTAAAATAAGGAAAGATTACTGTACAAAGTTTTGTCTCTTTTCGTGTACTGCATTTAAACTTGGTATTCAAATTGGAACATTTCAGTGAATTAAAATGTTGTCTATTGTAGGATGAACCATGTCTTTGTGTACCATTAAAAAAGAAAACATATTCAAGAAGCAGAGTCTAACAGGAGATCCTGACATACAGCTGGGACATCAATTGGCTGGTCCTTCCATGCAAGGATAAAAGAGAAATAAACCTGCCACACTAAAAATGCAGCAAGGGCACATGACCGTCTCAATCACAGTGCTGAGAGGAAATAAACCATACTCCCTGAATATTGATCTCCAAGCTGGTACTCCTGCAGATTTTTTACTGATTGAATTCGTATGAACAGTGTGGTCTAAACAACCACAAGCAAATGATTTAACATAAAGTGATCTCAGGTTGATAGGGCTCCATGCGATTGGCAAGAGCAAACCTGAATCTTCTCCTGGAGAACCACCAGCAGCAATGGCAAGATACCGTCTTATTTCAGCAATGTTAATATGTAAACAGGAAAGTTTTACAATACGTGAAATTGGCAATGTGCTCCAACTTCCCCTGTTTTTACATTTTCATGATCTATCAAATTACATTTCTTCCTGTAACTATGCTTAAATTGTCTTCACTTTATCTGTATGCTGATTCTGAAAACTGATCAATCAATAAATAGCATTTAAATATATCACTGTGTAAATATTATTCAACTCAGAATCAAGCAATGAGCGGCGACTCTAGTAACATGACCTCTATCCCTCTCCAAGGAGGATTTTTCCTCAATTCCAAATGAATTCTACTTTCTTCCACTCCTCCATTTACTTCAAATCATGTCATATTCGACTTTGCCTTGTATTTGGAGCATGATTTTCATTATAATTCCTCGTTTTGCCTGGATTTTCTGGTTGCTGTTTTTCTCCCCTAGGAGAAGTCTATGCCCTTTCACCACATCCTAAATAGCTTCCAACTTCTTACTCATCGTTCCATAGATTGCTTACTATCTGTCTCATTTTTCTTAAAATCTGTCTTTTTTGTATCCCATTGACTTCCTGTTCTAATTTGGACTGGTTACTTTCCAGTCCCGGTGCTCAGCTATTATTCTGAGATTCCTTTTCCATCATTTCTATATCTCACATCTTCCTCTTCTTGGATCTCATCCTGTGTGCTTGCAATACATCTTAAATCAGCTATCTCAGAAAAAGTGCATGAGAGGCAGCCTTTGTGAACTCCTGTTGTACGAGAATAAGTTTATTTGGTCTCCATGATTGTGTCGGTTTCCTAGGGTTGCCATAACAGAGTACCACAAATTAGGCAGCTTGAAACAACAGAAATTTATTATCTTACAGTTCTGGAGGCCAGAAGGCTGAAATCACCGTGTGAGCAATGTTGGTTCTTTCTGGAGGATCTGAGGGAAAATCGGTTCTGTGACTCTCTCCTAGTTTTGTGTTGTTGCCAGCATTTCTTGGCTTCTAGTTCTACCACTCCAGTCTCTTCCTCCATTGTCACATTGCATTCTCCCTGTGTGTCTTTGTATACCTGAGTCTTTACATGACCTGCTTATAAGAACAATAGTCATCAGATTTAGAGTCCATTCTAATCCAGTATGACCTAATCTTAACTTGATTACATCTGCAAAGACCCTATTTCCAAATAAGATCACATTCACTAGTAGTGGGAATTAAGACTGCTATATATCTTTTTGGGGGGACACAATTCAACTGTGAACAACACTGTAATGATGGTTTGGCTGGGTATAGAATTCTAAGATCAAAATAATTCCTACTTAGAACTTTGAAGACTTTGCTCCACTCTAGTTTAGAATCATTTTTGTTGATGAGAAATCTGATAGTTTAATTCTAGTTCTTTTGTTGGTGTCTTAATGTTTTTTTTTTAATCTTGGAACATTATTAAGATTTCTTTATCCTCCTTGTTCTGAAATTTCAACATGATAGGGGCTCTTTCAGTTTGAAGATTTGTGTCTTTCCACACAGTTCTCCCTTCTCAGGACTGGAAAATGTTCAGTTATTTCTTTGATGATTTTCTCTTTTTGATCTATTCCCTATTTTTGGAAACCCTATTGTCTGGTGTATCTGGCAGAGTTCAGTCACAAGTCACAGAAGTAGAATACTAAGAATGATATAAAAAAAGAGATAATAAGTAAATTATAGGGATTTGACCTTACACAGTTGCAGGAGCTGGTGAAACAGTCTTGTTTGTGCTGTTTCTTCTGCATCTGGTGCTGACCTTGAAGTTACAGGACAGGTAGTAGGAGTTAAAAGATAGGCATGAAGTGAGGAGAGCAGGACAACTGGGACCCATGAGGAACAAGCTGGAACCTCTCTCTGTCTTTTATTGGAACTTATGATGGCTTCTCCCTGTTGCTAAGTCTCCAACTTTGCAGCCATGGATGCCCTGCAGGAGAAACCAGTATTCTTGTTACAGAGCCACACTTACACCTGGCCCAGGATTTGGAAAAGTTGAAAGAAGAGATCATGTGGGAGCTGGACATGTGGGTCCTGCAGTGTTTTATACTTGCAATGTGAATAAGTACATCTCTGAAACTGCATGAGCTATAACAGCACCAGACCAATGTCAACCTTGGGAGAACAAACTTAGCTATTGCTTTACTTCCACCTTCCAAATGTCATGCAGGTTTCTCTTGTGACCAGCCCTAACTAACACATAGAGGAGTGACTTCTGGGAAATCGAGTTTAACTTAGCCTTGTTGACATATTCCAAAGCCACCAGAGTTGGGTGTTGGACTTCTTGAATTGATCTTTTTTTCTTACTTTTTCTTTCATATTTCCTAATTTTTTGTCTTAAAATGCTTCATTCTGGGTGGTTTTCTTTATCTCCCAAATCTTTATTTCTATTTTGGCAATTACATCTTTGATTTCCAAGAGTTTTGTCTTGTTCTCTGTTCATTTTTTTATAACATCTTCTTGTTGTTTAGAAATGTAATATCTTCGCAAATTTCCCTGAGACTGTTCTATTTTTTTCTTTAAGTATCTTCTGTTCTATGAATCCTCCATCCATTTTTTCTGGGATGAATACCCTTGGTACTGCAAATTTTCCTCAAATATCTAGTATTTCGTTCCCCATTTAATTTTAATAGTAGGGCAATAAGAAAGCTGACTAGAGCTTTGGTGTACATGAGTGGGTCTTGTTCACTGGTACATTAAATTTAGGATGAGCAGATGGATAGAGGCTCCTTACCTTTAACCTGAAAGCCAAAATATGAATATTTTGTCTGGAAGCACAGCACCTGCTTAAAATGTCCTGTTCACTCTCAAAGTTTTTAAAAACTTATTTATCAAAGAACCCTTTGATATATTTTCTAGAAGTCAACATCTGGCATTTTTCTTGCAGGAATGAAGTCAGGGTCAATCATCTCATGTACAGATATTCCATCAATGCCCTGATTTTATTTTCCACCTTTGCCTTCATCAAACCTTCCAGCTGGGGTTTCAGAGCCTCTCTGGAGCTGGAAAATTGAACTCCAATTTCCACTTGAGCCTTCTTCACATATCCTAGTGAGTCTGATCTGTTTCATATATTAGCTGTGTTAGGTCTTCAGAAATTTACTAAAATCCCTTGTTCATTGACAGACCTCTCCCTACTCTGTTTATTCCCTTACTGCTACTTCAGTGAAATCTCAGAGGGGTGAAGACAAATTCACATGCCCAGACCTCGTTCTTAAGTTGGAGTTTGACTCTAAAATTAGAAAAGATAACAATAAAGATAATTTACAAAATACATTCAAGTTTTAAAAATTTCTATAAACACACAGTATCTTGACTTTGGCATACAGGGGATTTTATTCCTTAAAATATGACAATCCTTTCCTCAAATAAGTGTTAAAGACAGGCCACATTAATCCTTTACTGGTTTTCCTTTCCCGTGGGATAGTACAGGATTAGAAGATAGTAGGGCCCTGGGTGAAAAAAAGGTGGAAGGGACGTTGAGTATAATGCAATGAAATAAGAATTTATTTTCTTTAGCTCAGTGGTCCTCAGTTGAGAGCTATTTTGCCCCTTAGAGATCATCTGGCAATGTCTGAAGACATCTTTGGTTGCCACGAATGAGGATGTTCTACTGGCATCTAGTGGGGAGAAGAGAGGGATGCTGCTTATCATCCAACAATACGCAGGACAGCCTCTAATAAGGAATTATCCAGTTGAATGTCCCAATAGTGCTGAGCTTAAGAACTTTACTCTTGCACAACAATGTGAACATACTTAACAATACTGCACTATACACTTAAAAATGGTTAGGATGGTAAATTTTATGTTATGTGTAATTTACCACAATTAAAAACAGGAACATGGGTCCTTATTTTCTAGGGAAAATCTCTATTTATAAGTCAGCTTTATGCTATTTTGATAGGAATAAGAAAATTTAACTTCTATGCTCAGAGCTTAACTTTATTGTTAAGATTGGAATATGGGATAAGATATAATTATGAGTCCATATGTCAGATACCGTAGGAGAGTCAGTCAAGCTACTGTGTCAGGGATTTGCAATCAACAGATGTAGATGGGCTCTGGCTAACTTAAGCAGTGGACAAAATTTATTGGAAGGCAATGCAGTCAGTTGCAAAATGTGGAAGAGAAGCCCTCTGCACCTAAGCTGTTTGTAGGACAGGACCCAGGGCCACTTTGGGCATGTATGGTGCAGGAATGAACAGGCAGTGTCTCCAGAACCCACTGCCAGAAAGAATTAGCCGCCAGTGTTTTCAGAGAAGTGTCTGATAGGCCAAACTTGGGTCCTGTCAGCCCTGGCAGCATGTGGCATCCTAAGTGATGTCCCACTAAGACTGTATTCAAAGGGGAGAGGCAGTCCCTGTCCCCAAAAGTAGGATGAAAGGATGCTGAGCAGGTAAAACAAGTGATATCCACTTCAGCTGCAAGACAGACACTGCCTTCTGCTGCCCCAACCAAAAGGCACACAGACAAACAAACAAAAATATGTGTTAATCACACCTACATCGGCTTATGTGATAGTTATGGAAGTCATTTAACATTTCTTCATCTGTTTTGTCATCTACAAAATGAGGAACTTGAATTCAATCACTTCTAACTTCCTTTTCATTCTGGTATTATAGATTTATACCATTTTAAAAGGGTTTTTGAACTCCTATTCATATATACTTCACATTTTGCTTAGATTATAGATTCCCCCTTTGATCTGATCTATTCCTAGAATGGCTTCCTAATGGCTTTGGTGGTATTTCTGAGTTTTGGGCTATTGATCTATTTTGAGTGGAAAAATCCTTACATGAAATGTTAAAAAATAAATGCATCTCTTTAGGGTGTTTGGGGGGTGCATACTTAACATCAGTGAGAAAGTAAATTCTGATTCTTCATCCCTCTATTAACAGAGCAAACCAAGCATGTAAAAATATAGAAGAGGAAGCGTGGAGGAGGAAGAAAGGTTGAAATGGCAAAGCCTTTGCCAGCTCTGTGTCCTGCTAAAGGGTTTAGGCTGCATGGAGTGCCTCTCCCAAAGAAACACGTTAGTGAGTCTCCACGCATGGAAAGGGAGAGCTGGAGCTGTGAGGGCTTCAGGGAAATGAGTTTGTGGGGGAAGTCAGAAGCAATGGAGTCTAGAGATTTGAGGATTAAGGAGAGATGTGTGAAGAGGTTGAAGCCTGCAGAGGTAGGTGGCCAATGAGAAATTCCAGATGCTGGGGTAGGTAAAGGATTTGAAGAATGAGGATAATATCTGATTTTAATTTCATTGTTCTCATGCATTGTAAAGTCTCACTGTTGATGCAAATCTTCAGCAACGTCAAGAGTCTCACAAAAGCCTTGTAGGACTGGTTTGGAGAAAGTTAAAGAGAAGAGGAGGAAAGCAATATCTTGGTTGGCATGAGGCAGAAGAAAGGGAACACAGAGCTGCTGTGGCAGAAGAGATGCAGTGAAATCAAGAGGTCAGGGGTAAAAACTTGGAGCCAAACTGACTATGAGAATGTGAATCCTTGGGAATTCACACACATTTTGTGGGAAGAATTGGACTTTCCAGAATACTCAAAGTGAGAGCTTGGGCCAAAAGGATAAGAGGAACTTAATGTACCTTTGGGCTACATTAATGAAAATAAATAGTTGCAGCTCCTGACTTACCCACCTGGTGATAGAGTGAGGTGCAGCTGAAGATTCAAAATAATGTGGTGGAATTTTCTTTTTCTGGTCTCAGTCTTTGACTTCATTGTACAGCATGCCTTCTCTTGACACAGAAACAATGCTCCCAAATATAAATCATTTTACTATGGAAAAAATTTTTATTTATCTGTGTATTTAACATTCATTGACATTTGCTAAGTTCGATTTGCTTGAGGAGAGTTATAGATGAAGACACAATTGTGTCATAAAAGAGCTTATCCCCAGAGGGAAAGAAAGACGTACAAAAACCAACCTCAATACAGGGAAGGATGAAGTAAGTACTAAATGGAGAGCAGGAACAGCATTCATCAATTCTGGTTGGGGAATAATGATATAGAATCCAATGAATGATTGTGAGTTCTCCCTGAAGTTTCTAATTCATTCTTGAATCACTTCTCTCTCCTGGTAAAAGGAAAATAAGAACATTCTGACATGGTGTAAAACACATAAAAACCATCCTAAGACTATAAAAACACAAGAAGTGTCGCAGTACGTACAATCTATCATCCACCCAGCCCAGTTTTCTGTGCCTGGGACAAAGGTTTCTGAAGGACAACCTCTAAAGGCTGAGAAGGCAGTATTGATAGAGTGTAGGCCCTGGGGTCAGATGTCTTTGCATCCCATCTCTGTCATTTTACCAGCTGTGTGACCTTGGGTGAGTTACTCCTTAGCCTTTCTTAATGTCAGATTATCAATCCATAAAATGAGGGTAATAACAACTCATTGGACTGTTGGATTGAATGAATTCATGCACGTGCAGTGCTTGGTACACTGTAAATACTTGGTGCATTTTAGTTACTATTTTTATTATTCTGAAAAGAAGATTGGGAATTTTACATTCATGAGTTTAATCACATTATTTTGCATTTATATTTTCTGTTCATATCACTTCTTGGATTAATGAACTCCCTAAATTTAAAAACTATATAATTAAATCTTACTTTCATTTGTAGCAGAAATTACTTCTTTCCATCTTTGACTAGGGGCATCTCATTGTCTAATACTTAAGGATTTAATGCACCAGTCTGTCCTCTTTATGTTAAATCTAATCAGTCAGCCTCAGAGTCTCTTTCAGTCCCTTTCTAATTTTCTCAAGGTTGTAAGATCATTACGTGTGCCATAGAGTATTCCATGAGTTCCATAGTTTTATGTAAGGGGAGATAGTATTTTCTGTTTCATTGGTGATAACTTCACCAACAATTGTTAGTGTTTTGTGAGCTTTTTGACAGCAGCAGCTCTTTGAGTCAGAACTTTAAAGTACACTTACATGGTATTTTCCAAAATGTGTTCTCTGAAATGCTATTCTGTGAGAGCTCAATGAGTGTCCCATTAAAGGGATTATAATTTAGGAAGCACTGAGTTAAGCAAGAGTTTGTTAGGTACTCTTAATATCCTATGCACCTGAAATGCATTTGGTAGGGTTTTTTGATCTTGTTTCTCCATAGCAAACTTTTTTGGGAATTGTCTTGTAGGAATAGTATTCTGGGAACACAGTTTTGGAAATGCTGATTGATAGTAAATTCTAGGTTCAACTGATAGCTTACATCCATTATCCTATAGGAATAATTATCGCCTGAGGACATTTTCTATTATGTGGAAGTGCTTTCACTGCTATTCTGATCATTTAAAGAGTCTTACGTGATCATTTTGCAGTGTATTCTTATCATCTTGATATATTGTTAGAAAAGTTTAATTATATCTGTGGACTTAATGATACCATTCTGTATTCTCTTTTCCAAATTACTTTTAAAAGCTTACTGCCAAGTGGTGACAGGCAGAGATATACAGTAGAAAGAGTATGAGATCACACAGCCCTGGCTTGGAATCATGGTCCAAGCACTCGGTAGCCACATGGCTTTGGACAATTCCTTTAGCCTCTTTGAATCTTACTATTCTCATCTTTTTCTAGAGATGTGGCTTTTTATCTTTGTTTCCTTTCTCATATTACTACTTCTGACTGACTTGATCAAGCAAATACAAATCAGCTTATTCTTTTAAATTGAATTTGGAACTTGTTTAAAACAAAATAGTACAGATTGGGATGTGAGATATTCATAAGCATCATGACCAGTAATCATAAGCATTGCTGTCCATGGTTACCACCTTTCTCTACACGTATATGCAAGCAGGGAAGAGGGAAGTGTTATGCTCCTCAGTCCATCCCCACAGGGCGAGACTCTCCTGAAGAATTTGAAGCGAGCAAGAAAGAGTAGGGAGTGGCAGTTCGAAAAAAAAAAAAAAAACCTTGACAGTCAGTTACTTTCGTGATTTCACCAAATTATACTGTATTACTGAAAACTTAGAATCAATATACTCAGAGTATAAAATAGCCTGGTTAAATTTTGAGTATCTGAAGTCTCAAATTTCTCCCCTCAATAGGCTTTTAGATATAAATTTCAGTGTGATTTTCCCAAGTAAATACCCATTTCCCAGCCTTTTTCATTCAAGCCTGCCCTAAGGAGACAGTGTGAAATCACTCTTATTTAAAATCATAAATAGTACCGTATAATTTCTGAATTCCTTTGATATCATCCCGTGAAAGTTTGAAATTCTTGGGATCTCCGTCTCTATAGGTTGGATACATCACGGCACTGGGGTCAGATGAATGTCCCAGACCCAAAGAATGGCCAAATTCATGAGTTGCAGCGAACAGGAAATTAATTCCTACAACCAAAGAGTGACAGACGATAACCATAAACATGACTATATATATAAAATAAAATAAGATACAATATGTAATATCAAATAACAGAAAATAAAATAACTATAAAATGCCTAACTCGTCAAATCCTCTACAGTTTACTCATTTGTTTCTAGGTCTTCAGAAGGTGGGAGGGTTTAGAAGGAGAATCAGAATGGTAGAGCTTTAATCTCATCATCACTTCTGTTTTTTCAAAAAAGATCATGTTTTTCTGCCTATTTGCTTCTTATACAATCACTCAGACAGGAGTATTCTGTATGGGAAGCAAAGGCTGTAGAGGAATTAAGACCCACGTTTGAAATCCAGTTCTGCCTCTTACTAGCTGGATAACGCTGGACAAATTAATTGATATTGCTGAGTCTCAGTTCCTCATGTGTTAAACAGAAATAATTCCTACTTGTAAATTTGTTGTAACAATTAGAGTTTTCCAATATCTAGAAAATAACGGCTATTCAGTAAATGATAGTGACTTTGAATAGCAGGAGAGAGAAAGTTGGCTTTGAGAAAGCCAGACTTAAAGGCAGGGTCTCCAGGCAATGCTGGATTTTGCTTTGGATTTATTCAATCATGTTACATATATGCTTTTCTCTCCCTCAGACACATAGAAAGGCTCTGCATATAACGAGGAAGGTGTGAGCCTGCGAGTTCGAGTGGCCAGAGTTCCAACTGTGGTGCGCTAGATTGAAGGAAGCTGCTTTTAGCCTAGCTTGAGCAGTAAGAAAGGAGAATGAAAAAGATATGCAAGGTGTGAAATGGAGGCAGTGTCACAATTTTACATAGGCTAGATTTTCGCAGCAGGCGTCACTACAGTGGTGAATTTCCATTAGCAAACATAAATACTAATTTCCCTTTCAGGGCCAGTTAGTAGCCATTTTTTTTTTCTTAAGAATTGTCTCCAATTAGGATTACTTATGCCAAAGCTTCTCTTCACTGGTTTTCTGGTATGTCTATAATCTCCTACTTTGTAAGGTGATGAATATGATGGGCTGGGTTATGGTGTAGGTCCTTTCTGAGCAATAGTCTCAGAATTGTCTATAATTCTTAAGTATTGTAGTTGCTACTCCTATTTCTCCTACAGTTAAAAAGTTATTTTGGGGAAATAGAAAGAAGGAGCTATAATTTTTGAATTATTAATATATTCCAAGCACTCTGCTAAGCACTATATAAGCATTATCTTGTTTGCTTCAAGCAACAATCCTGTGAGGTGGAAATTATTTATAGTCCCATTTCATAGACGAGGAAACTGAGGCTCAGAGAAGTTAAATAACTTGCCCAAAGACACATGGCAAGTATTTGGTAGAGGTAATGCAAACTGAGCTCAACATGCTTGACTCCATGGCCTGAGCTTCCATCTTCTGTATGTGTAGCATTTTAAACACCTTAAATGAAATAGTTCATTTAAAGCATGTAGTACAGTGGTTGACAGTTAGCAAGGGCTCTATAATTATTATTAATTAAAGTAATGATAGAATTAAAGTTAGAATAACAAGTTCAGGATTTTAAAAAGGATGTGTAGTAGAAGAGATACGGGATGCTATACCTATACTGCTACCATCAGTCCAGCGTTCATCCTCATCAAAGTGAGCATCTCCTCCAAGGCCTGGCCCAGGTGAAAAGGCATGAGCCAGTGTGTTTCCTGGTCCATCAAATGGGTAGGGGTCCCCGTGAGCTGAAAGAAAATAGGGTGATTGTTTTAGTGACTGAATTTATCGCCAGTCATTTTATTTTTTAGTTTATGTGAGCATTGAGGCTAGAAAGAGCAGCCGGGTCCAAACAGTTGGCATTTGTTGTTATGAGCAGCCAGCTGCATACACAGGGTGGTTGGGGTGTTTATTTGTCACAGGCACTTTTTCTTTCACAGAACCACTGCTCCTCACTGACGACCACCATTTATTGAAAGTCTACTGCATATGGGACTTTAAATACTTTCACGTCTGACTTATGGTGGCATGTAAGTGCTAAGTTTGATCACTTTGCTTGGCTGGATGATGGCAGGATGGAGGACCAGTGTGAGTACTGCATTTTGTACCATTTAGTATAATTTAAAAAAAAACTTAGCTTACTGTTTGTGGGTATAGTAGGCAGTCTCTTGGAGAACGAAGCTCAAGGTGTCTTAAAATGGATTTTGATAGTGCTTTTATTTGTGATGAAGAGCTATTTATTTTCAAATTGGTATCAGACCATATCTGATTTATCCAGTTCTTAAAAAGCATGGAGTGTCATGATCAGTACTTTCTGTAACATTTTATTTGGTATTGTCAATATTGTGGCTGAAGATCAAATTTCAGCTAAATTCACAGCACCTAGGCAGCTCAATATTAGACCAAAAAGAGCAATATTTTTCTCTAAATTTGCACCATGAAACACTAGCAATTAATAACAGTTCATGTACATCTCTTTAAGCCCTTTTATGTGAAAGTTCTCTATTTTTCTGCTTTCTTACTACATGAAGGGTTTTGGGAACAGGCCACAGGAGCTGTCCTGTTTCTTGGAGAACACTTAAGGCCTTTGGAGGTTGTGACCCCTTCTCTTGGTTTAATGTTGATATTAGATATATTTTAAACTGCCCCATAAATATATATATATATGTGTATATCATGATTCATGCTACAAGCCAGGGGTTGGCAAACTTTTTCTGTAAAGGGACGGATAATAAGCAATTTAGAATTTGTGCGTTTGAGGGGTTCTAAATTAGTGGACTAGAAAAAGTAGTAATATTGCTACATATATATACACACACATATCATTAAAGATATTAAATCCTCAGAAGAGGAGGGCACAGGTATAAAACAACAAGCAAAACAGTGCACAGGATTCGCTTACAGGAATCTTCCTTACCTCCTCTTGCAAAGCCAATCATGATATCAGCAGTTCCCCAGCTAACTCTCTTGAAGTGCAGTGGGATCTCTTCGCTCCACATTTTCAAGGCCTTTGCCACTAATTGATTCACTATGACAAGTGATAATTCTCGAGGATGTGATACGACCCTGGTGGCAAACGAGAAAACAATGCTTGACCTCTTAGGAGAAGAGCTTTATTGTTTTTATGAAAATGAGCCAAAGCAAAACTAACCTGTAGGTGACTACATTGGAAGTCCATTTTGGACTATCTGGGAATAGCGAGTATTCTGCAACATCTGGCACTCCACATCTGGGTTTCTGCATTATTTCTATGATGTAGGAGTTTAAGATTCCATTTACGGGCAGGCGAAAGAATTTTTGCATCTCCTTGAGTTTGGCTTCTAAACTATTGGGATCTCTTATTTTTGAACTGGATGGATAAAATCTCTTGAGATAGTCCTATTGGAAAGAGAGTAATTGATCTGTAATTCTTGTTTATTGTCTTCTTTTATCTCAGAAGTCTGCATGTCTTTGCCTCTGATTCCTATGGACTCAAATAGTGGTTTGAAGAAAGATTAGTTATATCATCACCAAGTAAAACAAGTGTTCATTAATGAGGAGAAAATTTAATATTGATAGTGAAGCAGCATCATTCCATTTCATGAGCAAAAGAAAAGAGTCTTTCCATTTCTCTTTTATCCCATCAAGTGTTTTGAGGAGAAATGCACTGTACACTTTATGAAACGTAGACGTATTTGTAATAGCCCATCAGGAAGAGTGCCCAGTGTGTCCTCAAGGGGCACAAGTAAGAACTTCCCTTGGCATCAGAGACCCTGTGGGGAGATCAAAAGTCACCTCTCCCCATCTAAGATTCTCTGGAGATCTGGTCCCAGCTGAGTTTCAAGGATCCTAAAATTTTAGTTCTGGGAAAGGATATTACAAAATTAGTTAGTTTAATGTACATATTCTCCGGGTGAAGAAACCAAAGCTCACAGTAACTAAATGATTTGCCCAGGGTCACATATTAAATTAATAGCAGAACTGGCCCTGAGTTTCCTGACTGCCAGCCCTGTGCTCTTTCTGCTGTTAAATCTCTAGTAAAATCCACTTCGAGAGGCTGCAGGATAAAGCAGGTCCCCCAGGTGTATTCCATGCACAGTTGGGTCCCTGGGAATTTCTTAAGGGACCCTACCTTCTGGATATTGGGATGGCAGTCCAGCAGCCTAAATAGGAAAAAATAGAAAGTGAGTGAAATGACAGCAGCAGCAGCAGCAGCAGCAACCTCACAAGAGCTCCATACTCTGAGCTTTACATACTTACCCCGTTTAAAACTCATAACCACCCTATGGAGCAGGTACGGCCTTGTTATTCCTATTTTACGTAGGAAGAATCATGGCTCAGAGAAGGTGCGGAAGGTCACCCCCTGAGTAACGGAAGGAGCTGGCATTTGAACTCCTGTTCTAACTCCAAAGCCCATTTCATTAGAAAAATGTATAGGGCTATAGAATGCCTGATAGTAGTGTGGAAATGATTTAAACAGCGGCTCACTCCTTGGCAGTCTAATTGGAGTAGGTGGTAATGGTTCTTGTCTCAGAACCTCTCAGGAGTAGACACTTTATGTAAGTAACCTTAGCAACATCGTGTTCTCTCTTCCTGTTACCCACGATTGGGTTTCATTCAATACAACAAATGCTTATTGTTCATCCATGACCTTAGGAATTAACCCCTTATTTAAAAACAAATAGCTTATTTTAACGCTTCCAGAGCTGCAGCCTTTGCAAAGACATCCTTTGGAAGAACTCTGTCTGTGTCCTTGAGAGGGATTTCCCCGCCTTAAGTTAAACCTAGCTTACCTCCCTCTAGTTTATTGGCAACCCGCACGCAAATAAAGGGATTCAATACTCTTGCAGGTGCACTCCTTCTGGAGAATTCGTTAGGTAGAACCATATGAATTTCCTGTTTTGGAGGTAGAAGCAGTCAAATATCAGTAATTTTGTATGGTTTAATCTAACATATTACTGGAACTTTTTAAAAGTCCAAGTTAATGTGAAATAAAACTTGACTCTTCTTATGCTTAAAGCTTAAATTTATAAACAATATTTAGGAGTAAACATTCCCTTAGTTTATCCAATAATAATTATTTGCACTTATTAGGCTGCTTATTTAGTAGTATATTGGAAGAACGTGATTTTTGAACCAGGAAAATGTCGTTGACTCCTATCTCTACCATTAGCAAGTATGTGAATCGACTTAATTTTGGTTTCTTCTTTTACTCAGGATAGTGCTAAGGATCCAGGGACACCATGTCTATGAAGTACTTTACACTCTGCAATTGTTACATATGTGAGAGTTTGGTATTGTTATCACTTCATTTATTCACTAAATTAATCCTGTGAGATATAAAACAGTATAATTATTTCCACTGGACCCATGAGAAAACAAAGTCAGAAGTTCATGCCTTGCCCGTCATCATCAGCTTGTAGGTGGCAGAGCTGTGACTTCTACCCTGCTTTTCTGATTTCAAGTCTCTCCATTACAAGTATTCCTCATCTTAAGAGGCAACTTTGCTCTTTATGCAAAGAATCAGAAATTACAATACATAACAATAACTTTGATTTATTGAGTATGAACAATGTTTCAGGTACTTTGCTAAGTGCTTCACACACCAACATTTGGTTGATACCATTATAATCTCCAACTTCCAAAGTAAAAACTGAAGCTCAGAGAAGGTTAATAACATTCCTGTGTTGATCTACATAGTGAGTGGAGGAGTCGGAACTTGAATCCAGTTTGGACAGGCTCTAAAGACTGCTCTACATAGTTACTTGATTTAAATACATATTGCCTTTATAATCAGAAAAATTACCAAAATTGAAAAGCACACTTCCAAAGCTGATGGTGAGCCCGTGGAGACCCAGGTGAGTGGGCCCGTGACATACCTGAGCCTGTTTCCACTGCAGCTCACTCATGCCTCCTGCCTCCCGGGGAAGCGGCAGGGCCAGGCTGCTGGGCAGCAGACACACAGTGCACAGCATGGCCAGCTGCATAGCTGCTGACCAGAGACGATGGTTCTCAGATCTATGGTTGGTTTGCTGTTTTCTGCCAGAGGCTAGAGAAATTTATATAGCTTCTCAGCCCTGAATTTGAAAATAGGTGACTCATTTGAGAGTTTCTTTCTCTTCTTTTTTCTACAGAACCTTGAAAGTGTGTGTTATTTTTCATTAATCACAACAAGGAAGTAGTATGTCTTTATTGGCAGGAAGCACACAAGGTATTTGTCTTTCAAAGGATTTTTTTTCCTATCTGCTGTATAAATTTAATCCATGAGAAAACTCATTTTCCAGAATCAAATTACTGCTCAGAAATGTCTTCTCAATTTTAAATTTCAGGAAGCATTATTCAGAATGTATCGTACCACGTATCTTAAAAGAATTTTTTAAAAAATTTGAAAAGCATGGAAAAGTATATAAAACATACAAATAATCAAATAATTATTAAGCAAACATTCTGTAACAGTCACCAAAGTCAAGAAACAGAACACTGCCGACATCCTGTGGTTCTTTACAGCGGAGAGTGACGGCAGATGTGACAGATGGAAATCCTGCTGTGATTGGGTCAGTGGCCCCCATAATGCCTGTGCTACATTCCCTCACCTCCCAGATACCTTAGTGGAGGACTGGGAATTCCCTTCTTTATGTCTCCCTTTAATTAGGTTATTTCTTTCCTTAGTGGTCATCATTACTCTGAATTCCTCTTGAATTACATGAAAAAATATCAAACAAACAAAAATCCTCAAGCATGGGCTTTGCTGTTCGTCTACCATTCTCACCATGCTTCACATTTGGTAGTAACAGGTTTCTCCAAAGCTAGACCTTCAACTTGGAAATCATTTTATCCAGTCTTTCTCTTCTAACGTCCTGACTCCGACTGCTAATGAGCCACCAGTAGGGCTGGCTTGATCCTTGGAACACATAATGGTTATTCTACAGATAGCAATTAAAGACTCATGATCTAGAGATGCTAGTTCAACTACTTCATTTTTATCAAAGATGAAGTTGAAGCCAAGATGACAGATGAACTTATCTTCCCAAGATCACACAGCTAGTTAATAGTAGTCCTAATTCCCAGTCCTGTGCTTTTCCTATCACATCAACTGCCAATTCATTTTGTAGTTACATTACACATTTCTTGGGAGGGACCATGGCTTTTGACCATAATACATCAGGGGAAACACCCCATATATGCTGGAGCTGAAAAATTTAATTATTCAGACATCTCCTAGTTCTTCTGGGGATTGGGTGCTATGTGTTACCAAAGGTAAAATTTCCAGATCAGTTAATTAAATTTGCTTTCTTTGCATAGACGCTTTAATTATTTGTGGTCACAGTTCAACTATACTTGAGGACCTGATACCTTTAGTCAGTCTGGCACTTAACAGGTGCCCAATAAATGTATATAGAATAAATGAATATTCATGGACTTGGATCAGCTAATACAGAAGTTATATGAGGTTTTCTGTGATCTTTGCATTAAATTAAAGTTAAAAGTCATTCCCCAGATTTTATGTTTCTGTTTATTTTTAATAATTTAAAGAGCATCAGACATTACAAATATTTTAAATGAATTTTAGTAACTTTGAATATTCACTTTTGGATAGGGAGAAAGAAATCTTCTCTTGTCTTCTTCATCTAAATGGTAACTAGTGAAAAAACAAATGAGCAGGGTCAAGTCCTGGTCCCTGCCTTTAGAAGCTTATATTCTGGGGTGGTGATATAGGGAGGTAAATACTCAAAACAGTGTAACAAATGATTATAATGTGCAACAGGATCAAAGAGAAGAGCACAGCTAATCCTTCCTATGGGAACTGAGGGATGATCCAGACAGGAGGTGGCATTTTAGCTGGATTTTGGAGGGTAACTAGGAATTCCCTTGGGATAGGACATTATAGAAAGAAGATGTGGGAAGAGAAGATGAGCATGAACAGGGAAGAATGAGCAGTTGGTGTTGATGGGGGTGAGTGGCTGGACAGGCAGGTTGGGGTCATGTTGTGAAGAGCCAGCCTTGTACGCTAGGGAGTTTGGACTTTATCCTAAAGGGTGTCAAGGAATGTTTCAAGGGAAGAAAGTAGCATTATCATGTTTGTAACATTGTAAGAAAATTTTGGTGCTTGTGCTGAAGATGGATTGTGGAAGGAGAGATGATTCTCTGTAGAGGGATGTTAGAGAGGCAGACAGATCAAGAAAAAGTTATTACATAATCCAGGTGAGAGAGGGAGCATGAGGCCCTAGACCAAGACTGTAGAGATGCAGAAGAAGAACGAAACTCAAGGTCTATATAGAAGGTAGGATTGATAAAAACAAAACAAACAAAAACTCGGGAGCTGATTACCAGCAGGAATGAGGAAGAAAGAAAGAAAGATGATCTAAATGTAGTGGACTTAGCAGATGGTAATGCTGTCATTATAGAGACAAGGCTTATGGGAGAAGGAACAAGAAGAAAATTTCTTGAGGGGAATAGGGGTTTGGTTGTGGTTAAGCAGGGACATTAATTTTGGAATTGAATTTGGATATTTTCAGGAAAATCAGATCTGGAGCTCATGAGAGCGATCTGGTCTGTAGATATATGTTGTGAGTGACATTTCTAAAAAAGGAAAACCATGCTTTTTTTTTTTTATTGTGGTAATCATTTTTTAGTGTATAATTCAGTTGCATTAAGTACATTCATCATGCTGTACAACCATCACCAATATCTATTTCCAGAACTTTTTCATCATCTCAAACAGAAAGTCAGTACCCATTCAACAATAACTCTTTCTCTCCCCCTCCCCTTAGCTCCCAGTGATCTCTATTCTACATCCCGTTTCCATGAATTTGACTATCCTAGGTAATTCATATAAGTGTATTCTTATAATAGTTGTCTTTTTGTGTATTGATTATTTCATTTAGCATAATCTTTTCAAGGTTCATCCATGTTATAGTGTATATCAGAACTTCATTCCTTTTCATTGCTGAATAATATTCCATTACATGGATATACCACATTTTATTTGTTCGTGTATCCATCAGTAGACACTTGGGTTGTTTCCACTTCTTGGCTGTTGTGAATAATTATGCAATGATCATCACTATACAAGTATCAGTCTGAGTCCCTGTTTTCAATTATTTTGGGTGTATACTTAGAAGTGGGGTTGCTGGGTCATGTGGTAATTCCAGGTTTAACTTCTTGAGCAACCACCAAACTGTTTCCTACAGAGGCTGTGCCACTTTACATTCGCTCCAGCAATGTATGAGGATTTCAATTTTTCCACATCCCTGTCAAAGTTTATTATTTTTTGTATTTGAATTTTTTTTGTTGTAACTGTCCTAATAGATGTGAAGTGGTATCTTGTTATTGTTTTGATTTGTGTTTTCAATGACTAATGAATGATGTTGAACGTCTTTTCATGTGCTTGTTGTCTATTTATAAATCTTCTTTGGAGAAATGTCTATTCAAATCTTTTGCCCATGTTTTGAATTGGGTTGTTTGTCTTTCTGTTGTTGAGTAGTAGGAGTTCCTTATTTAGTCTGGATGTTAAATTCTTATCAGATATGTGATTAGCAAATATTTTCTCCCTTTCTGTAGGTTGTCTTTTCATTTTCTTGATAATGTCCTTCGAGGTACAAAAGTTTCTAATTTTGCTGAAGTCCAATTTATCTATTTTTTTCTTTGGTTGCTCATGCTTTTGGTGTTGTATCTAAGAATCTACTGCCAAGTCCAAAGTCATGAAGATTTATGCCTATGCTTTCTACTAAGAGTTTTATGGTTTTAGCACTTATATTCAGGTCTTTGATTCACATGCTTTATTTCTGATAGCTTCCCTTTTCATACCTTTAATTTTCCCCTGCTATAGTGTGATTTTCTGCTTTGGTTTTCTGACCAGACTGACTTAACTTGTTATCATGTTAAAGGGGAGTCATTCAGCTCTGGTCAGTTTCCTTCTGTGTCATAGAGACAAAGTACTTAACCTCTCTGTGCTCAGATTCCTTCTCTGAAAGATGAGGATAGTACTTTTCTCTTCTACTTGTAGCTCACTTATATCATTTAAATGAGAGGATTAAATGTACAAAAGATTTAGCAGTGTCTTTGGAACATGGTAAAAGTTCTATAAATGCTAGCCAGTGTCGTTGT
Organism: Equus przewalskii; assembly: GCF_037783145.1. NCBI lineage: Eukaryota > Metazoa > Chordata > Mammalia > Perissodactyla > Equidae > Equus > Equus przewalskii. The sequence continues at coordinate 12,952,958 of NC_091836.1, forward strand.
CATTGTCATTATATGCTAGGAATTTTTATGTATTGTAATACTCTTTTTCTTTCATCTCTATGAACCTAGCATGGTGATCAGATAATTAAATATAAAAGAAAAATAGGAAGTTTGAATGGTTTTATTCCAATACTTTTATTGATGCTGATAATGCCAATGTTTTCTTAGACACAAGAAAGTAACTATTTTAAACATTACAATGTGTTGTGTTATAATAACCAACCAAAAAAATCTCCTTATCATAGATGCTGTTGACTTTTTAAAGAAGAAAAGCATTTGCGGTATTTATCAATAAAATCTTTGGCTGGGTAGTATGAACAATGAAGCATATCCACAGAAGAAAAGGTCACAAAGATTGAAACAGAGTAAATCAGATGTTAGGACAAGTGACACAACTTTAATTTTAAATGTATGGAAATAGTTCACATTCAGGAGAAGATGGGTTTAAATGG